>NC_133330.1:332544840-332887340 GCF_042186555.1 Aquarana catesbeiana | reverse complement strand
GATTACCACTAGGAATTCAAAAGGTCCCATAGCACAGCAATGGTATCTACCAATGAATATAAAGGTATAGCATTCAATGTAGATTTTTTTAAATATGTAGGGTCAGATGAGGAAAGGGGACTAAGGATGGAAGGACCAGGAAGAAGGGGGAAAGAGATAAATGACCTGAGACGGGAAAGGGGGATAATTTTAGAGTGATAATATAACATTTGTTCATCTCCTTTGCTTTGAGAATATGGGAAACATGATGATCCCTAGGTCTTGGGTCAATCTTTACCATCTGAAGGACCAACCACAAGAAGATGCAATATAGATTTGTAGGTCAAAAGATACAATATAGATTTGTAGGTCAGTAAATATAGTAAATCATCATTGTTACTTGCAAATTCTGAAGGAGAATTAAAAAAAAAAACAGGGTATTTCCAGCCACCGAGAGATTCCACAATGACTCTCCACCCAGGACTGACAGACAGCAGACACAAGACCCAAGCTGCTATCCAGTGGCAAGCTCAGATATAATCTGTAGGTCCCAGTGCCAGTCCATGAAGTTACATTAAAGTATGGATTACCACTAGGAATTCAAAAGCATTCAATGTAGTTTCAAAAGCATTCAATGTAGTTTTTTTTTTTTAAATATGTAGGGTCAGATGAGGCAAGGGGACTAAGGAAGGAAGGACTAGGAAGAAGGGGGGAAAGGGATAAATGACCTGAGACAGGAAGGGGGGATAGTTTTATAGTGGTAATATAACATTTGTTCATCTCCTTTGCTTTGAGAATACGGGAAACATGATGATCCCTAGGTCTTGGGTCAATCTTTACCATCTGAAGGTCAAACCACAAGAAGATACGCTATAGATTTGTACATATTGGCGAGTAGCATAAACAGCTATAAAACCATTACCATATGAAGGTCAGGAAAGATACTAAACCATCATTGTTACATGCAAACTCTGAAAGAGAATTATAGAAAGCACCATGTTATTTCCAGCTGAGAGGATCCACATTGACTCTCCACCCTGGACTGACAGACAGCAGACACGGGACCCAAGCTTATATCCAGCGGCAGGCTCAGATGTTATGTATATCTTTAAATTTCTATCAAGTGTGAAATCCAAACTGCACATTGTTCACACGACAAGCATGGCTGGAAGTAATAAATATTTCTGACACTCCATATTGGCAATGTGTTTTTCTGTTTGAGCGGCCTGACTTTGGATGACAGATTATTTAATAAAACTGAAACAGCAGCGTGCACAAAATGCCCTTCTACAGTCACTTATAAGGAAAAGCTGCTAAAAGGGGTCTGAACGCCCCTGTTTGGAATGCAGATTGGGTAATGTTTAAAAGACACAAAGAAAAGTCTATTTTTTTGCTATTCTCTCTGTAGTCTGTCCGCCCTTCCACCATCATTCATACCTTGGTGGGAAATTCCAGACCTTCTTTCTCTCTCTCTTTTTTTTGTTTTAAAGCATATCCTCATTTGGTGGGATTTTTAAGGCAATCAAAACATGTTACTTCAAAAATATCTATCATTTTATTGAAATTGGTTATCATTAAAATTGTAAAAAGGAACATTGTACAATCTTCAAGTACATTAGGTTCAACATAGCATATATAGCATATATCTAAGATGCTTTAACAATAGAAGGAATACATGAAGTGGTATCCCCCAACTACTTGCTGGTATTTCACCCCTAAGGTAATAGAAGGATGGATTCTGTAGAGTTGGGGTATAAATATATATATATATTATAGGGGTAGGTGTATAAATATATATCGTTCACCGATTTGAAGAGGAAGAGGGTCCTCCCTCGAAACGCGTAAGCCGTTTGCGATGCCATCTGGCCCCCCCCTCCAACATCCGGTCCAGGTTGCAGGTATCTAGAGACACGGTTCCATTTGCTGGTGTATTGACAAGCCTTTTTATCTTGTTTGTTTGCGAGTATGACTACCACTTTTTTTTTTTAATACATTTTAGCTTTGGTAATGCACAAGGTCGGTGCACCCTCCTTTCTTCTTTATATGTTTCACTTCTAAGGATACCCAATGTTCTGAGGAGGGCAGCAAGACCATTGACATTCCACATTTTATCCAAAGGGTTGGCTGCACCACCTACCTATAGACTAAGCCCCCAAGGGCAGGAGATGTTGTGTTGTTCGAAACGAGTTCACCTCTGTTCCGGCTATTGCAACTGTGGTGTGTGTCATTGTTTGCATGGAATATTCAATAAATGGGATTCAATCACACCAATGTGCAGCCAATTTCTTCCTTCATACATTTTAGAGTTGCAAAATCAAGGAAAGGAGTTATTATGGGCTATATGGAGGAGACGTGGAAGAAATAAATCCTAGGATTTTTACCCGTTAAGGAATAATAAAAGGGGGATAGGAGGTGAGTCCAGGGACATTATCAGGGGTAAGGGATAATATAGGGTAAAGGAAGTGAGCCCAGGGACATTATTAGGGTAAGGGATAATATAAAATGATAAGAAGTGAATCCAGGGACATTATCAGGGGTAAGGGATTATATAAAAGGGGTAGGAGGTGAGACCAGGGACATTATTTGGGTAAGGGACAATATAAAAGGGGTAGGAGGTGAGTTCAGGGACATTATTGGGGTAATGGATAATATAAAAGTTATAAGAAGTGAATCCAGGGACATTATCAGGGGTAAGGGATCATTTAAAGGGGATAGGACGTGAGTCCAGGGACATTATCAGGGGTAAGGGATTATATAAAAGGGGTAGGAGGTGAGACCAGGGACATTATTGGGGTAATGGATAATTTAAAGGGGATAGGAGCTGAGTCCAGGGACATTATTGGGGTAATGGATAATATAAAAGTTATAAGAAGTGAATCCAGGGACATTATCAGGGGTAAGGGATAATTTAAAGGGGATAGGAGGTGAGTCCAGGGACATTATCAGGGGTAAGGGATTATATAAAAGGGGTAGGAGGTGAGACCAGGGACATTATTTGGGTAAGGGGTAATATAAAGGGGATAGGAGGTGAGACCAGGGACATTATTAGGGTAAGGGATAATATAAAATTATAAGAAGTGAATCCAGGGACATTATCAGGGGTAATGGATTATATAAAAGGGGTAGGAGGTGAGTTCAGGGACATTATTGGGGTAATGGATAATATAAAAGGCATAAGAAGTGAATCCAGGGACATTATCAGGGATAAGGGATAATATAAAGGGGATAGGAGGGGAGTCCAGGGACATTCTCAGGGGTAAGGGATTATATAAGGGGATAGGAGGTGAGTCCAAGGATATTATTGGGGTAAGGGATAATATAAAGGGGATAGGAGGTGAGTCCAGGGACATTATCAGGGGTAAGGGGTTTTATAAAGGGGGTAGAAGGTGAGAACAGGGACATTATTGGGGTAATGGATAATATAAAAGGTATAAGAAGTGAATCCAGGGACATTATCAGGGGTAAGGGATTATATAAAGGGGGTAGGAGGTGAGTTCAGGGATATTATTGGGGTAAGGGATAATCTAAAGGGGATATGAGGTGAGTCCAGGAACATTATTGGGTAAGGGATAATATAAAGGGGATAGGAGGTGAGTCTGGGGTCATTATCAGGGATAAGGGATAATAGAAAGGAGATAGGAGGTGAGTCCAGGGACATTTTATGGGGTAATTATTAATAACAAGGGGGTATAAGGTGATTCTGGGGACATTATCGGGGTAAGGGATAATATAAAGGGGGTAGGAGGTGAGTCCAGGCCAAGGACATTATTAGGGGTAAGGGATAATAAAAATGGGGATAGGAGGTAGGTTCAAGTAGGAGATGTGTCTCTCTCTCCCCTCTGGGAGTAATAAGAGTCCTTGGATGCCCCTATGGCCATATTGCTGGCAGGGTCAGTTCACTCCTTTTCTCTCTAATTCAAATAAGCCCTTCACCCTTCTGGTGATTCAAATCATTCATTTTGTCGAGTTTTCCTTTTTTTTCTGTATATAACAACCCCCGCACACACACACCACCGCCGCTACCACCAACCTATTCCATAAATTACTAGAAGCCCAAATTCAGGACAGAAGTCTCTAACTGCATTTACTAGCATGTAGGTCCACATGAAAACATACACAATGGAGATAATTTAATTAGTTGAAGCTCTTTGTAGGAGCTTTATTTAATTTCTAGTACATTGACCCATTTCTCTTAGTGATTGATGAGGAGGGGGGTGAAGAGAGAGAATAAGAGAGAGGTATAAGAAGCAAGAGAGAGAGGAATAAAGATCTGGAACAAGAGCGAGAGAAGAGTGATGGAGACGGAGAGAGAGAAGAGAAGGAATAGAAGAGGAGAAAGTTGGGCCACCTACAACCACCAGTAATAGTCTTTCAATAATTTTGAAAGTGTCCTCAACCCAAGCCTCCTTTATGGCAGCGTAGTATGGGGTCCTGTCACCTACCCAGAACAAGCCAAATTGGAACTCCAGCCCAAAAGAAATATCCAATCTGTAATTCTGCAGGCATCCATGCCATGTCCATTCAAGCACCTGCAACACTGCTTGTCAAGCTCAGCTCTAGAGTACTATCATACCGGGTTTACCTACAAAACAGCGGACCTAATGGAAAGAGTAATGGTGGTGAGAAAAGAGATGATGAGTGAGAGAGAATAATCAATGAACCTCTCATGTTCAGAGATCAGGCTCGAAGTCCAATAGCTATAGCAGTAGGGAGGCTCCAACCGACCACAGGCAGGTCACCCTGGTGGATGACGTGGGCTCATCTGAGGTGCAGGGCCTAAGCACTAACTGGTGTTCACCAGAGCTCCTAAAGGTGGAGATGGGTTTTGCTACATGTTAGTACCAGGTCGCAGTCTTCAGGATCGCTCCACCAGGAGGTGAACCAGTGGCGTTCCAGTCGCAAATATAGCAGACAGGGATCAAGCAGAAGCATAGTCAGTAAACAAGCCAAAGGTTAGTAACAAGTGGTTGGAGGCTGGGATCAAGCAGAAGCGTAGTCGAGGAACAAGCCAAAGGTCAATAACGAGTGGTAAAGATACAGATGGCAGCAGGAGTGATAAGAGTGAAATATTGGCTGGAGAGAGCACAATAATCTGGCGAACAAGGAGTGCAATGGCATGGCATAAATAGGAAGTTCATGGGAAGAGTAAAGAGTAAAGATCCAAAAAGCGATCTGTGAGCGGATGGATTTTCAGAGAAGCAGCATTGCAATGAATGGGTTCATAACACACCCTTTAAATGCTAAAAATCTGAACCCTTTTTCGCAACACGCCATAGTAGTGCGCTGGGCATGCCACAATGCAGGTGTGCTGCCTAGTGCCTTGCATTTGCCCAATGCATAGGTCTAAATGAGCCCTAAAGGAAGATGGAGTCCAGCTTTCACATAAAAATGGGTTCTCCTGAGGCCGCTACGACCTACACTTACCTGCATTTACTCTCAGGCCTTTCCTGAACTGATAGACCAACCAGCCATCTCATCTAATTACACTTTATTGGGGGGCGTCAGAGACATTGGAGTATTCTGTTCTCTGAAAAGGTGGAGATTGACTGTAACATCATTTCAACACGGATGGTCGCAGGCCATGCAGAGACACATAACTATGAGCGGCGATCTAAAGCGATTATTTTATCTTTTCTGCAATGCAAATAGTGGTGAGTTATGGGATCGCTGATTCAGAAAGCCAGGCTCATGTTTAGTAGATGCGTTATATGGCAATCATTTATCAAAGGAAAACTATATTAATGGGATTATGGAATTAGATGGATTAGGCTTGGCTGTGGCGGGGACGGGTTCATGGGAAGAGTAAAAGGTTCAAGGTTCAGCAGAAACAAGCTGCAAGGCAAGGTTGTCTAAGGAATCAGTCAAGGAGCTGTCAAGCATCTCAAGTGGATCAGCGAAGAAGAGATACTGCCGGACACAGCAGAGATTGCAGGTTCAGATCCAGGTCCTGACAAAACCACTCAGGAAGTCTCAATCCACCCATAGAGTCAATAAAATACAAGGCAATGCAGAGACTTTGGTGTGATTATAGATAGGACATTTTGTTCTGCCTATAAAAAGCTTATTTGAATTTTAGAGAGAGTAAGAGGGTGTCAGAGAGAAAAGAGGGTGAGTAAGTAAGAAGGAAGAGAAAGGAGGGACAAGGTATTCAAAAAGTTTTTTTGGGATACATTATACAATCATAGGACTAAGGGGAGAAAGAGTGAGTGAAGAAAAAGTATGAGAGAGAGAGAGAGAGAGAGAGAGAGCAGGAGAAGAGAGAGAGAGAGAGAGAGAGAGAGAGAGAGAGAGAGAGAGAGAGAGAGAGAGCAGGAGAAGAGAGAGAGAGAGAGAGAGAGCAGGAGAAGAGAGAGAGAGAGAGCAGGAGAAAAGAGAGAGAGAGAGAGAGAGAGAGAGAGAGAGAGAGCAGGAGAAAAGAGAGAGAGAGAGCAGGAGAAAAGAGAGAGAGAGAGAGAGAGAGAGAGAGAGAGAGAGAGAGAGAGAGAGAGAGAGAGAGAGAGAGAGCAGGAGAAAAGAGAGAGAGAGAGAGAGAGAGAGAGAGAGAGAGAGAGAGAGAGAGAGCAGGAGAAAAGAGAGAGAGCAGGAGAAAAGAGAGAGAGAGAGAGAGAGAGAGAGAGAGAGAGAGAGAGAGAGAGAGAGAGAGCAGGAGAAAAGAGAGAGAGAGAGCAGGAGAAAAGAGAGAGAGAGAGAGAGAGAGAGAGAGAGAGAGAGAGAGAGAGAGAGAGAGAGAGAGAGAGAGAGAGAGAGAGAGAGAGAGAGCAGGAGAAAAGAGAGAGAGAGAGAGCAGGAGAAGAGAGAGAGAGAGCAGGAGAAGAGAGAGAGAGGAGAAGAGAGAGAGAGCAGAAGAGAGAGAGGAGAGAGAGCAGAAGAGAGAGAGAAGAGAGAGAGAGCAGGAGAAAAGAGAGAGAGAGAGAGAGAGAGAGCAGGAGAAAAGAGAGAGAGAGAGAGAGAGAGAGCAGGAGAAAAGAGACAGAGACAGAGCAGGAGAAGAGAGAGAGAGAGAGCAGGAGAAAAGAGAGAGAGAGAGAGAGAGAGAGAGAGAGAGAGAGAGAGAGCAGGAGAAGAGAGAGAGAGAGAGCAGGAGAAGAGAGAGAGAGGAGAAGAGGGGAGAGAGCAGAAGAGAGAGAGAAGAGAGAGAGAGCAGAAGAGAGAGAGAAGAGAGAGAGAGCAGGAGAAGAGAGAGAGAGAGGGAAAGAGAGTGAGAGAGAAAGAGAGAGAAAAAGAGAGAGTGGGAGAGAGAGATGTAAAGAGATAGAGAGTGAAGGGGGAAGAGAGAGAATTTAGAGAGAAGGGGAGAGGAAAGAGAAAGAAGGAAAGAAAGAAAGAACGGGATAAGAGAGAAAGAGGAGTGGAGAAGAGAAGTAAAGAGAGAGAAGGGTGGAATAGAGAGGGATAATAGAGAGAAGGGATGGAGTGGTGGAGATCAATCTAGGCTGGTGGCAGTGATGCCCGAAAATGTAAAATTCCGATTTCTTCTCCCTACAGAAATGTATTTCCAGTGTGAATGGGAAAGGGCTGAGCTGTGAGGTTTTTGCCTTTCATCAGTATTCAGGCGGTGTGACCCGTCTCTGCCTGAGTCACCACCGAGAACGCACTGAGTGATTATACGTTTCTGCGTCACTGGCGCACGTTAAAACCACCTCCCAGACAAAACAGGATGTCTTTCTAAAAAAAGTAAATTCTAAAATGCTTCTCTGAATCTGACCGAGATGAAGGCTCCCCACCTCCTATCCTCATACCTGAGATTTTTTTTTTTTTAATCTTAAGTATATTCAATGACCTGTCTTTGGCCACGCCCATTTTGCACATTTTTTTTTTTTTGGGTTGGGCTGAGCAGGGTGTGAGTGTGAGAGATCAGTGTTTTCTGATTGTGGTTTGCTTGTCGGTGGAATTCTGGTTTCCCTGACCACCCCCCCCACCCCCCCCCCCCCATTTAAAATATAATTTTTCCTTAGTTATATTGTTACTAAACCCACAACAGTAAAATCAGTCTGTATATACAGTAAAGCATGTTTGTTATACTCACTGTGGAACCTAATCCTCCGCATTGCGTAAAAGACTGTTTGATCCTGTCTTCTCTGATCCTCCTCCTTCTTCCACTGTCCCCCAATCTATCTGCTGATAGTACAGAGCCTGGGGGGGGGGGGGGGGGGGGGCAAGCTGCACTTGCTCAGTTTGGTGTGTATTGCTAGCGAGTTTTTTTTTTTTTTCCCTAGGTAGCGTGCATGTGATCAGCACAGGGCCAATCAAGCACTATCTATACAGAGGGTCAGAGGTCCTGCAGCCTCATAGGACAGTCAGAGAAGAATGAAAACTCCTCCTACAAGCTTTAACCAGACACTGATAGAAGTCACAAGACTGCTATACTGGATACTGCTGATGAGAAAAGGTATTTAGCAGTTTATATTTACTAAAATAATGTAATTTCCATGTTCTGTGTACTGTGGGAGACCAGATATAGTGAATGCAGAGTCCGGGGTTTAGTAACACTTTAAAGTCCTAGTTTCTCCAGCTAGTCTGGTGACATTATGTCTTTCTTTTCTTCCAGAGCACATTTTATGGCACACAATAACAAGCGTTGCTTTAGGGGCTTGTTCCGTCTTGCGCTGGGGGGGGGGGGGGGGGGGCATTAAAAACACATGGCTGAGCCAAGCTTTTAGTGCCCCCCCCCCCCCCCGAATCGCCCACCACTAAAATGACAGCAGAGGTGTTCATATGCTTTGCTTCATGCATGCAGCAAAAATTGTTGCAGTAGCACCACATTCAATGGGGATACGCCACATATGCAAGGCAAGAGCTTGTGGCCCATTGGTACATTATTAAAACAAGTGGTGACCCCCCCCCCCCTCGCCGCCTGCTCAAATGACTCCAAAAAGCGATCTGTAAGCGGATGGATTTTCAGAGAAGCAGCAATTTAGCCGCATGTCTAAGCTTTGCCTTTGAGAGCCCATTGCAATGAATGGGCTCATAACACACGCTTAACCACCTGCGGCAAGGTGGCCCGGCTGCGCAAATCACCGTAGGTGTACGTCGGCTCCTCGGCAGTGCCGGTGCGCCATCCTAGTGCATTGCATTTGCCCAATGCATGGGTCTGAATGAGCCCTAAAGGAAGATGGAGTCCAGCTTTACCATACAAATGAGGTCTCCCGAGGCCGCTACAACCTGCACTGTGTATAGACGGCAATTACTCCCAGAGCTTCAGTGGACTGATAGACCAACCTGCCATCTCATCTAATTACATTTTACGGGGGACATTGGAGTATTCTGTTCTCTGAAAAGGTGGAGATTGACTGTAACATCATTTCACCACGGATGGTCGCAGGCCATGCAGAGACGCATAACTATGAGCGGCGACCTAAAGCGATTATTTTATCTTTTCTGCAATGCAAATAGCGGTGAGTTATGGGATCGCTGATTCAGAAAGCCAGGCTCATGTTTAGTAGATGGTGTTATATGGCAATCATTTATCAAGGCAAACTATATTAATGGGATTATGGAATTAGACGGATCAGGCTTGGTTGTGGCGGGGACGGGTTTAAGGGCAGAGTGACAAAAGACGCAATTACTGTGATAGACGCAGGTGTATTGTCCTCCTGGGTGTAGATTGTAAAGAATGTGAATGTATACATTGTATCCACTGATGTCTACAGGAAATAAAAAAAAGATTCCTTAAAGGAAACTCTCTAGATTGGAATAATTCATTATTGCTTCAAAGCGGTTGTAAAAACCGCTGGATGTTTTTTTTTTTTTTTTCCACTTACCCTGCAAAGTAATGTTATAATGTGCATACTAGCGCATTATGTTAAACTTACCTTAAAACGGACCTCTTCCAGCGCAGAGATGTCAGCGTGCCAGGACAAGGTCATGTAGAGCCCAGGGCGAACATGCCAAACTGCGCCCCCCCCCAAAGATGCATGAGCATTATGTGTCAAAAATACCACCCCCAAAAAAATGAGCACCAATCTCTCATCACCCCCCCCCCCCGTACATATTCGCCCTCCTGCTAAAATTCCGTCAGCAAAAATCCCCCCCCCCAAAAAAAAATCACCCCTCCTAACATAATTCTCTACCGCTAAAATTTCCCCTCCAAGTAACACAGCCTCTCCCCCCCACTCCAAACACCCCCCCTCCCAGTACAAATCCCCCCCCCCCCTCCCCGTCCCCCAAATTTCCCCTCCTAGCACAAATCCCCCCCACTCATCCTTATTAACACAAATCCCCCACTCCCCCCCAAAAAATATCACCCCTCCTAGGATAAATTCTCTACCACTAAAGTGTCCCTCCCAGTACATATCCTCTCCCCCCACTCCAAATTCCCCCCTCCCAGTACCAATTCCCCCCCCCAATCCCCAAATGTCCCCTCCTAGCACAAATCCCCCCCACTCATCCTTATTAACACAAATCCCCCCACTCCCCCCCCAAAAATATCACCCCTCTAGGATAAATTCTCTACCACTAAAGTGTCCCCTCCCAGTACATATCTTCTCCCCCCCACTCCAAATTCCCCCCCTCCCAGTACCAATCCCCCCCCCCAATCCCCAAATGTCCCCTCCTAGCGCAAATCCCCCCACTCATCCTTATTAACACAAATCCCCCCACTCCCCCCCAAAAAAAGAAAAAAAATCACCCATCTTAGCATAAATTCTCTACCACTGAAATTTCCCCTCCAAGTACACAGCCTCTCCCCCCACTCCAAATTCCCCCCTCCCATTTGCATAACGCATCATAAATGAGACCTTTTTTTTTAATTGTATGTGCATTACTGTGTCGCCATGGTACACACAACGTGGGTTTGTTGGAATACATTGGTGCGGTCATAGGTGTGCACAGCCTATTGCATTAGGGTGTGCACCCCAAAGCTCAAACACATATGGGAGTGTGCATGTGTATATATACTGACAGTGTCAGTAAGGCAGTGGATGTTGTCAGTAGTTTTTATGTTTATTATTTTATTTATTTTTTTAATTTTTTTTGGAGCCCTATTAGGGGGCCTTTAGTGAAATATCAGGGGTCTAAATAGGAGGAATCTGCTCCACATGGGTTGAATAGGGTGTGTCCAGGCACACTTGGCACACCCTGTACGCACGCCTATGGGTGCGGTGCATTTGGGTGCTCAAAATCTATGTGGCGCGAAGACGTCACACTCCCAACACCCCAAATTCATAGACCTCTATAACTGAGCCTCGGGGGGGGGGGGGGGGGGCAAGGTGAAACGCATCAGTGGGCATGGTTTGGAAAAAGCCAAGGCTGAGGTCGCCTTCAAACAACAGAATGGGTCGCATTTGAGTTCTGTTTAAAGTGAATGGCATTGCAATGCACCATGGCCCAAACATTGCCATGAGTTGCGATAATCAGCATTAAAATGCTATTTTTTTCACAGTACTGCAATGCATATGTCCCCTAATTGGACCTTGTCAGTTGTGTAAATCAGTGGCTCTCAACTTTTTTGAGACCAGAGCCTGGTAAATTTTTCCACGCCCCCCAAAATAAAGTTTATACTCATACAATAAACATAGAGGATTGCAAAACATGCATGGAAATGCTGGAAGGCTCTTGATGGGGCTGAGTGTCATTATGGGAGCTGTGGAGTGGGCTAGGAGATTCTGCATGAGCCCTGTTGGGGATGAGGCTGGGGAGCACTGTGGGGGATTGGGGGACACTACGGGATACTTTTGGAGGTTGGGAATACTATGGAGGACTGGAGACTCTGCAACAGGCTGGAGGGGCACTGTGGAGAGGCACTGTGGGAGGCTAGGTGGCACTGTGGCAGGTTGGAGAGCATTCTGGGAGGCTAGGTGGCAATGTGGCAGTTTGGAGGGAATTCTGGGAGGCTAGGTGGCACTCTTGCAGGTTGGAGAGCACTATGGGAGGCTGGGTGGCACTGTGGTGGGATACTGTTGGAGGTTGGGAATACTATGGAGGGCTGGAGACTCTGCAGCAGGCTGGAGGGCAGTGTGGGAGGCTAGGTGGCACTGTGGCAGTTTGGAGGGAATTCTGGGAGGCTAGGTGGCACTGTGGCAGTTTGGAGGGAATTCTGGGAGGCTAGGTGGCACTGTGGCGGGTTGGAGGGCACTATGGGAGGCTGGGTGGCACTGTGGCAGGTCGGAGGGTTCTGTGGAAGGCTGGGTGGCACTGTGGCAGGTCAGAGGGCACTGTGGAGGCTGAAGAATCTCAGGGTGCCTGGGGACACTGTGGGCTTCTATGGGAGGTTGAATGGCAATATGGAAGGTGGAAACTGTGGGAGGTTACAGGATCTGCAGCTTGTTGAAGGCCCTGGCAAAGGGAATCCAAAGCCCAGCAGTATGCCATGGTCTGGTGGTCAAAAGTCATTGGCCTAGATTATGATATTCCCCCACAATAGAAGAGCTTTCAAAAGCCAGTGTCTTCTGCCTTTCAAGCATTGAAGCCTCTATAAGAATCTTTGGCATTCGTTACTTCTGAGAGTCACCATCCCTTCTCCATGAGGAGACATCACAGCTCATAAACACCATGTAGTTTTTAAACACAATTCATACATTGAAAGTACTGAATAATTGGAGGACTCCCACCCCTTCCATCTCCTGAAATGTGTTGGCTATTCTTAAACAACAAACATTTCACACCAATCTTGTGAACATTTCCTACTAGGTGCTCCTAACCCAACACTAAAAAAATATTAGAATCTCAAGCATCCAAAACTTACAGAACTGTCAGATGCCTGTGACTTTCTCCAACATTTTGGTTTCAGAACACAGCAGCAGTGTAGGAGAGGGAACTACAGTGTGGAGAGGGGGACGTCGTAGGCATCCAACACTACTGAATGTCTTGAGTGCAAAAGAGTCTGATGGAGGTGACAGAGCAAAAGTAGGAGACACTGGACCTCCCCAATGGGGCACAGTCAACAAGAAAAATACTTCACCAACATTGTAACCATTCTATCCTCTCTATCCTCTATGTAAAACCAAAATTCTGTCTGTAGACATACTTCTGTGCCTCAGACACCACATTGGGTCCACACAAGCCCATGGCTAGGTATATAGTAAAGGGATTTGCATTCTCTATCCCTATGCTATTTCCACTGCTGCACATTGTCACAGGAGGGGGGAAACATAGGAGCGCGACAACCTCTCCACCTGAGCAAACTTCCAACCCTACCTTCGGGGCTGTAGTGACCCAGATATTAAATGATCATACGTACTAGCATGTTGGCTCAGCAGACCATGGCTGACTTTATTATCTACTTGGCCAATGAGAACAACCTGCCTTGTATATGAAAGCATCTGAGAACAAATGGCTCATTGTAACCTCCCTGGTGGCGTCTCCTATCTTATTCTAAGCTGGATATAAACGAGTAGGTTTTCAAACCAAAATGTACTTTTTAAGAATGTTTATCAAATTTTCTGATCGTTAGTGGGGTGAAATTAATGTTCGTTTTCGACGGCAGTGATGAGACATTTCGAAGGAGCAGGATAGATTGAATTTCTAACATTGTATGTATGATCACTTATACAATTACTGCAGTATGCCACCCTCCCCCCCCCCCCGTGTGACCCCCCTGCCCTGTAGCCCAGGCTCCACTATCCCACCTCTGGGCTCAGGGTGGCCACGGTGGGTGGAGGGAGCTCAGCAAAAGTCTGTTCACTGATCCTCCCTCTGGTGAATGAACCAGGAAGCAATGTATATTGCATCACTTCCAGGTCCTAAGCTGCCATTCCCTGGGAGTCCTAGCCAGGAAAAACAGCTAATGGAGCATGATCTGTTATCATCATTAGCTCAGTGGAGTACACAGGGAACATCAGGGGTCTAATAGACCCCTGATGTCTCCATAAAGAGAACATGTCACAAGGTGTATGCTATTACATAGGCATACCTCCCAACATTTTGAAATGGGAATGAGGGACAAATACTAGCAAATGTATGTAGGCATAGGTCACGCCCCCTGCCACACCCCCTTAAAGGAGAATTAACCAAAAAAAGGTTAATTAAATCCACAAGGGCTTTTTTTTACCACTACTATTTCTTTAAATTGGCCTTTAAAATTTACAAATGCAGCAATTTAGAAATTGGATGAAAGGTTTAGCACCGGGAAACACTTTTTGAAAGACAAAAAGTGCATCTTATATACAACTATATGGATCAGACCAAAATGAGGGACAAATGAGGAGGAAAGAGGGACAGAGGGACATTGCTCCAAATCATCGACAGTCCCTCGAAATCAGGGACAGTTGGGAGCTATGCACCCTTCCCCCGTGTGACCCCCCTGCCCTGTAGCCCAGGCTCCACTACCCCACCTCTGGGCTCAGGGTGGCCACGGTGGGTGGAGGGAGCTCAGCAAACGTCTGTTCGCTGATCCTCCCTCTGGTGAATGAACCAGGAAACAATGTATATTGCATCACTTCCAGGTCCTAAGCTGCCATTCCCTGGGAGTCCTAGCCAGGAAAACAGCTAATGGAGCATGATCTGTGCTCCATTAGCTCAGTGGAGTACACAGGGAACATCAAGGGGCTAATAGACCCCTGATGTCTCCATAAAGAGAACATGTCACAAGGTTTATGCTATTACATAGGAGGTTGTTTTCAACACAATCATGAAAAAAATATTAAACTTTTAAAGTGATAAATAAAAAAAAATAACAATTTATTGTGTGCACTAAAATTAACTTTAGCGCATTTTTTGTTTTTTCATCAAAAATAAGGTTTTGAGCTATAGTCACCTGACATAAAAAAACAACCACCTCTGTTTTTTTTCCCCCAGAATCTTTGCTTTTGGAAAATATATAATGTTTGGGGGTTTTAGCTAATCTTCAGGCCTCAAATGTTCGTATTAATATGTGTAAAAATAAATAAATAAATAAATAAAAAATTATCTGATTGAATCAAAAAATTGAATAAAAGCCTAGGAAATTTTGAACTGCTGTTCAATGACATCTGGCAATGTCCTGAGAATTTTTATACAAATTTTTGTACAATTTGTTGTGTAAATTCTAATAGTGTCTACTCAGCACTGGATAGATCAACTGGTACAAAAAGCACATAAAATATAAAAGAACAGTAAAAAAAATATGGGCTGTTCCAGTCCCATCAGATGGATACAAAGCCTTCAAAGACATTAAAGTAACTGGCAACATTGTATCTAATGGTTTAATGTAATCCCATTACTTGCCCATAAACTCCGACCCGCGTCATTCATCGGGGTGGTGATGGAATTGTTCTCTTCTTAGAGATTGTAAAGATTTTTAGTAGCCATCATCCCGTCTTTCCCCATACAAGTCATAACCGGCAGTGACTACAGCAGCTGCTGTTTTAATGGCCCTCTCCGATCGTACAAAATTACGCTCTCTCTCTCGAGAATATGATTGCAAATATCACAAAAACAGCGGCGGGGGATATCGGAGGCTCGTTGGGTAGAGCTGGTGAATTTAAAACTTTCCATAAAAGATGATCTCAATCCAATCACTAAAATTCCGATTTTTTATCACAGAGATGTCTTTTCATAAAGTTGTGTTCCAAGTCTGCAGCTTTCATTATAACAAGCCCTCATGATCCTGCCATGGAGGTCCTTGTTCAGGCACTTCCTGTTATAGGGTGACAATGTTCTGAATGTACTGTATGTAATAGTCAGGGGTGCTAGGGTGTGCTGGAGGCAGCGGCGGCCCGTCCATTAGGGGCGCACAGGCGCCGCCCCCCCCCCCCCCGTCCATGCGCCTGGCCCCCTGATCTACATTCAGGGCGCCGGACGCATTGATTTCAATGGTGGGGGGGGGGGGTTTTGAAGCACTTGAGAGGTGAGAGGTAATGACTGCCAAGGGGTGAGTAAGCTCACCATCCATGCCTGTCTGTGACTGAACCCCCCCCCTTCTTTCTCCTGCTTGTGAGTGAGTACACTAAGGTAAATCAGGGTTCTCAGAGCACCCCTTACATCAGAGCTCCCTCTACACCAGAAGCCACAGTGTTCCCCTTTAACTCTGGCCCCGCCCTCAGTTATATAAGAACTGTCACGGAGAAGAAGCGTCACAAGGCCGGAGCCTCCCATGGAGGCGGGTCGGTTACGGAATTTTTTTTATTTTTTTTAAATGGACCCCTACGCCATTTTTTTTTTTACATTCAGCGCCGGGTTCCCCTTAATTTCCATGTCAGACCCGAAGGGCCTGGTATGGATTTTAGGGGGACCCCCATGCAATTGTTTTTTTTTTATTTTAATTCGGGGGGTTCCCCTTAATATTCATACCAGACCCAAAGGGCCTGGTAATGGACTTGGGGGGGGGGGGGGGGGGACCCATGCTCTTTTTTTCAATGAGTTTTATCCATATTACCGAGACCCGACAATTCATTAATAGCCGCGAGTAGTTTTAAATGACATTTTTTTCTTTATAAATGTAATTTTGCTGTCAGACTGTTCTAAACACGGGAAACACGCGCCCCTTTACAAGCATACTATAGACACCCCTCAGGTACAAAATTTAAAGGGATATTACACTTTTATTGTTTCACTTTATTATATGTTATTTATTATATTATATTATTTATTTTTTTTATTATTATTATTTTTTATTAAAATCACTGCTCCCGAAAAAACGGCCATTTTTAAAACTTTTTTTGCATTGATCCATGTCCCCTGGGGCAGGACCCGGGTCCCCAAACACTTTTTATGACAATAACTTCCATATAAGCCTTTAAAATTAGCACTTTTGATTATTCATGTTCGAGTCCCATAGACTTTAACGGTGTTCGTGTGTTCTGACAAATTTTTTGCCTTTTCAGTATGTTCTGCTGCGAACCAACCTGGGGGGGGGGGGGGGTGTTCGGCTCATCCCTATACAAGAGTATGTGAATTCATTCATTCATTCAATAGTGGTCTAAGCGGGTTCTATATAGGAGCCCTTTGGCCAGAGATGAGCCGGAGTTACTTAGTTACATAATAGGTGAGGTTGAAAAAAGACACAAGTCCATCAAGTCCAATCTATGTGTGTGATTATATGTCAGAATTACATTACATATCCCTGTATGTTGCGGTCGTTCAGGTGATTATCTAATAGTTTTTTGAAACTATCGATGCCCCCCGCTGAGACCACCGCCTGTGGAAGGGGATTCCACATCCTTGCCGCTCATTTGCCGCGTACACATGATCGGAATTTCCGACAACAAATTTTCGATGTGAGCTTGTTGTCGGAAATTCCGACCATGTGTAGGCTCCATTGGACATTTTCTGTCGGAATTTCCGACAACAAAAATTTGAGAGCTGGATCTCAACTTTTTCCGACAACAAAATCTGTTGTCGTAAATTCCGAGCGTGTGTAGACAATTCCGACGCACAAAATTCCACCCATGCTCGGAATCAAGCAGAAGAGCCGCATTGGCTATTGAACTTTATTTTTCTCGGCTCGTTGTACAACTTGTACTGTACGTCACCGCGTTCTTGACGTTTGTAATTTCCGACAACATTTGTGTGACCCTGTGTATGCAAGACAAGTTTGAGCCAACATCCGTTGGAAAAAAATCCACGGATTTTGTTGTCGAAAAATACGATTGTCTGTACGCGGCATTACAGTAAAGAACCCTCTACGTAGTTTTAGGGTAAACCTCTTTTCTTCTAATTTTAATGAGTGGCCACGTGTCTTGTTAAACTCCCTTCCGCAAAAAAGTTTTATCCCTATTGTGGGGTCACCAGTACAGTATTTATATATTGAAATCATATCCCCTCTCAATCATCTCTTCTCCAGAGAGAATAAGTTCAGTGCTCGCAACCTTTCCTCATAACTAATATCCTCCAGACCCTTTATTAGCTTTGTTGCCCTTCTTTGTACTCGCTCCATTTCCAGTACGTCCCTCCTGAGGACCGGTGCCCAGAACTGGACAGCATACTCCAGGTGCGGCCGGACCAGAGTCTTGTAAAGCGGGAGAATTATCGTTTTACCTCTGGAGATGATCCCCTTTTTAATGCCAATATTCTGTTTGCTTTGTTAGCAGCAGCTTGGCATTGCTGAGCCTATCATCTACTAAGACCCCCAGGTCCTTTTCCATCCTAGATTCCCCCAGAGGTTCTCCCCCCAGTGTATAGATTGCATTCAGATTTTTGCCACCCAAATACATTATTTTACATTTTTCTACATTGAACCTCATTTGCCATGTAGTCGCCCACCCCATTAATTTGTTCAGATCTTCTTGGAAGGTTTCCACATCCTGCGGAGAAGTTATTGCCCTGCTTAGCTTAGTATTGTCTGCAAATACAGAGATTGAACTGTTTATCCCATCCTCCAGATCGTTTATAAACAAATTAAACAGGATTGGTCCCAGCACAGAACCCTGGGGAACCCCACTACCCACCCCTGACCATTCTGAGTAAAGTTGCCCTTTAAATATCTTAAAGCGGAGTTCCACACAAAAATGGAACTTCCACTTTTCTGAACCCTCCCCCCTCCGGTGTCACATTTGGCACCTTTCAGGGGGGAGGGGGGTGCAGATACCTGTCTAAGACAGGTATTTGCACCCACTTCCGGCATAGACTCCCATGGGAGTCTATGCCTCTTCCTGTCCCACCGCGCTGTCTCCTGGGAAACACACAGCTCCCAGGAGATAGCGGGGACCAGTTACGATGCGCAGCGCGACTCGCGCATGCACAGTAGGGAACCGGGAAGTGAAGCCGCAACGCTTCACTTCCTGATTCCCTCACCTAGGATGGCGGCGGCAGCTGCCCAGAACCGAGCGGGTTCTCGGCATCGGCTGCCGACATCGCTGGACCCTGGGACAGGTAAGTGGCCATTTATTAAAAGTCAGCAGCTGCAGTATTTGTAGCTGCTAGCTTTTAATATTTTTTTTTTTAGGTGGTTTAGGTGGACTCCCTCTTTAACACTACAATGTTGCTTTTTTTTTTTTTTTTTTTTTTTACAATGTTGCATTTTGTTAACGAATGAGCGGGATCTGCAGGGACAACATGGCTTCCACGCCATCAGGTAAATTAGGCAATAGACAAAACCACCGCTCCTGTGCCATGTCCAATTAACAATAATTGAATGCAAGGTGTGGATTTGTATTGTGTGCCGTCACTCTCTTTAGTCCGGTCGGGTTGGGTTCATATTCCACGAATTGTTTCCTGGTGATACGGAGGAATTCCCAGTAGCTCCTCCAATCCCATCATACTCTCCCTGACGTCTTATCTTGCTGGATGAATACAATGGAGGTGGAGGGGGACATTACACATCCAGGCTTATGTTCAGTTCCCCGACAAGGAGAGCAGTCACATTGCAGGCATTCAGACAAAATGGAGTCCTGCTCAGAGCAGCCAATCAGAATTCAGCTGCTGTTGACCGTTCACTAAACAACCGTCTTCCCTTCTGCAGATTACAAAGTCCAATAATTATTTCCCCTTTTTCTTAGTCCCAAGACTAAAGCTGGCCCTGCACTAGTAGATTTTCAACAGAAAACTGTAAACACAAACAGGAGCCCCCCCCCCCCACTTAGATCAGGGTCCTCATCTGAGCCCCCTTACATCAGGATCCCAATCACAGCCCCCCCTTAGATCAGGGTCCTCATCCGAGCCCCCCCCTTACATCAGGATCCCCATCACAGCCCCCCCCCCACTTAGATCAGGGTCCTCATCACAGCCCCCCTTACATCAGGATCCCCATCACAGCCCCCCACTTAGATCAGGGTCATCATCTGAGCCCACCTTACATCAGGATCCCCATCACAGCCCCCCCACTTAGATCAGGGTCCTCATCTGAGCCCCCCTTACATCAGGATCCTCATCACAGCCCCCCCACTTAGATCAGGGTCCTCATCTGAGCCCCCCTTACATCAGGATCCCCATCACAGCCCCCCACTTAGATCAGGGTCCTCATATGAGCCCACCTTACATCAGGATCCCCATCACAGCCCCCCCACTTAGATCAGGGTCCTCATCTGAGCCCACCTTACATCAGGATCCCCATCACAGCCCCCCACTTAGATCAGGGTCCTCATCTGAGCCCACCTTACATCAGGATCCCCATCACAGCCCCCCCACCACTTAGATCAGGGTCTTCATCTGAGCCCCCCTTACATCAGGATCCCTGTCACAGCCCCCCCAACTTAGATCAGGGTCCTCATCTGAGCCCACCTTACATCAGGATCCCCATCACAGCCCCCCACTTAGATCAGGGTCCTCATCTGAGCCCACCTTACATCAGGATCCCCATCACAGCCCCCCACTTAGATCAGGGTCCTCATCTGAGCCCACCTTACATCAGGATCCCCATCACAGGCCCCCACTTAGATCAGGGTCCTCATCTGAGCCCACCTTACATCAGGATCCCCATCACAGCCCCCCACTTAGATCAGGGTCCTCATCTGAGCCCACCTTACATCAGGATCCCCATCACAGCCCCCCCACCACTTAGATCAGGGTCTTCATCTGAGCCCCCCTTACATCAGGATCCCCATCACAGCCCCCCCCCCAACTTAGATCAGGGTCCTCATCTGAGCTCCCTTACATCAGGATCCCTATCACAGCCCCCCCAACTTAGATCAGGGTCCTCATCTGAGCCCACCTTACATCAGGATCCCCATCACAGCCCCCCCCACCACCACTTAGATCAGGGACCTCATATTATTTTTTAGCAGCCCCTTAGGGGAGGGCGAAGTGTGTGCGTGTGTGTGTGTGTGTGTGTGGGGGGGGGGGGGGGCTGGGGGCTTTGGTGAAATATCAGCAGGGGGAATGGGGGTGATTAGGGTGTGCCCCTGAGCACATTAATGCATCCGTAACAGCTTAAAGCAAATCATTTTATGGAAGCACTTTTCCTTTCAGTGCTTTGTGGATGTTTCATGGCATTAGATACTCTATTGCGTTTAATCCTACAAACCACTTGTCTTTTGTCCCCTGCTTGACCACAGCTGGTCCAGCACAGGTCCTCTTTAAGGGTACATGTCCTATCCAGCTGGCCCAGCACAGGCCAAAGTTGGTTTTACTTTGGATGGGTTGTGGACGGGTTAGAACCTATCCCATGACGGTACAAGAAGTAAAGGGAATCTCCTTAACGGGGATCCAGATAGCAGATATACGTTCTGGTCATTGCTCACTCTATCCATAACTAACATGAAATATATATTTGCTTGCAGCTGTGCCTAATGCACACCTCCCAACATTTTGAGATGGGAATGAGGGACACTTACTAGCAAATGTATGTAGGCATAGGACACGCCCCCCTGCCACACCCACTTAAAAGAGAATTAACCCCCCAAAAAAGTTAATTAAATCCACAAGTGCTTTTTTTTTTACCACTAATATTCCTTTATATTGGCTTTTAAAATGTACAAATGCAGCAATTTAGAAATTGAATGAAAGGTTTAGCACTGGGAAACACTTTTTGAAAGATAAAAAGTGCATTTTATATACAACTATATAGATCAGACCCAAAATGAGGGACAAATGAGGAAGTAAGGAGGGACAGAGGGACATTGCTCCAAATCAGGGACAGTCCCTCGAAATCAGGAACAGTTGGGAGCTATGCTAATGGCATTATCATTTGTCAATCAGTTTTGTTACAATCAATAATATATTCTAAGATCAATGAATAAGAAGTGCTATTAAGGGAACCATAGAAACAGCTGACATGACTCTCAGTTGACACTCAAGCTAACAATCTGCTGCTCCTCCCCCACCTGACTCTCCCCCATTCCCCGTATCTAATGTGGGGTCTGTTTTACTTCCACTAATTACCCTATAGCACACGCTATCACTATCACTCTGTAGCAGCCTTTCTCAACCCTTTTAGTATGGAGGAACCCTTGAACTCAGTTTCAGGTCTCAGGAAACCCAGACTTATAATTACCATATCTACAGCTCATGGCACCATGGTGTGAACAGTAAGCCAATTAGGCTGTGCCCCCTTACATCAGCAGTCACTGAAATCCTCCCTTATTTAAATAGCTGGTGGGGATAGGTTCCTCTAGACTGGTAGTGAGTGGGAGAAGGGTCCATTTAAATTGGTGATCAGTGTGAAGAATGTTCCTTACATTGGTGGTCAATGGGAAGAATGCCCCTTACATTGGTGGTCAGTGGTAAAAATGCCCCTTACATTGGTGGTCAGTGAGAAGAATGTCCCTTATATTGGTGGTCAGTGGGAAGAATGTTCCTTACATTTGTGATCAGTGGGAAGAATGTTCCTTACATTGGTGATCAGTGGGAAGAATGTCCCTTACATTGGTGATAAGTGGGCATAATGCTCCTTACATTGGTGGTCATTAAGAAGCATATACTGTAACTCTTACATTAGTGATCAGTGGGAAGAATGTTCCTTACATTGGTGATCAGTGGGAAGAATGTTCCTTACATTGGTGATCAATGGGAAGAATGTTCCTTACATTGGTGATCAGTGGGAAGAATGCCCCTTACATTGGTGATCAGTGAGAAGAATGTTCCTTACATTGGTGATCAGTGGGAAGAATGTTCCTTACATTGGTGATCAGTGAGAAGAATGTTCCTTACATTGGTGATCAGTGGGAAGAATGTTCCTTACATTGGTGATCAGTGGGAAGAATGTTCCTTACATTGGTGATCAGTGGGAAGAATGTTCCTTACATTGGTGATCAGTGAGAAGAATGTTCCTTACATTGGAGGTCAGTGGGAAGAATGTTCCTTACATTGGTGATCAGTGGGAAGAATGTTCCTTACATTGGTGATCAGTGAGAAGAATGCTCCTTACATTGGCGATCAGTGGGAAGAATGTTCCTTACATTGGTGATCAGTGAGAAGAATGTTCCTTACATTGGTGATCAGTGAGAAGAATGTTCCTTACATTGGTGATCAGTGGGAAGAATGTTCCTTACATTGGTGATCAGTGGGAAGAATGTTCCTTACATTGGTGATCAGTGGGAAGAATGTTCCTTACATTGGTGATCAGTAAGAAGAATGTCCCTTACATTGGTGATCAGTGAGAAGAATCTTCCTTACATTAGTGGTCAGATGGGAGAATGTCCCTTACATTGGTGGTAATATGGGCATAATGCTCCCTACATTGGTGGTTAGTGGGAAGAATGCTCCTTACATTAGTGGTCAGCGGGAAGAATGCTCCTTACATTGGTGGTTAGGGGAAAGAATGTTGCTTATGTTGGTTGCCAATGGAAAGAAAGTTCCTGAGATTGGTGGTCAATGAGAAGAATGCTTCCTAGACAGACAAGTGGTGTCAGTGGCATCAGTGAGAGGCAGAAATTTCTGATTTCTGAAGGAACTTCTAGCAACCTCTGGAGGAACTATAGGGTTCCACAGAACTCTGGTTGAGAAAGGCCAATCTAGGTCAATATCACATCTCTATCATTCATTCAGAATTCAAAATGGCAGCTCCCCTATTTTTATACATGGTACCCAAAGTAAAAATGCGCCGAATGTGTTTTTTAACGACAATCCTGAAAGTTATTGTTATTAATACAATAGATAATTTACTGAACACAAATGAAAGGGGTTTTAAGCCCACATTATTCAAAACTGTCAGCTCATTGTGTATTACATGCTGTTCATACTCACTATGGCCTTTGTTTTTTTGTATTCTGCAAAAAAAAAAAAAAACCTGGTTGATGCTGTTGTTCTCTGTCCCTCCCTCTTTGTCTGTGTCCCCACTGGAGCCTGATATTGTGTAGACCAGCCGTTGCCACCTCTACTGAGCATGCTCCAGTTTCAGTTCCCTTCTAAGATGCTCATGTCTTCCTTTTTCTTATCTGTGCAGCCCACATGACTATAGAGTCACACATGTGGGCCTATACAGAGGAATTAATGACAGTCCCCTCCCTCCTCCATGCCCACTAAACCGCTAAACACAATAGGGGTGGGATATTACATTTGGACTGATGGAGGCTTCACCGCCCCATAATTCTAAGCACATACAAACCATAGACACAGGCTGGAGGGGTGTGATTGTTAGAACCATCCCCTAGATAGCCCACACCGTGCTTTTGCACAAAAATAATAGTTGAGATCAAATACATATTTGTATGATGATTTACAACTTTTGTTTTTATATTTAATATTTTTTTGAACATGTGACTGACAGCAGAGGACTAGAGGCTCCTTCCACAGATATTTCCCTGCAAGTGTGGCTGGTATAGAGCTGGGTCACATGACAGCTGTTTATCAATTATGAAAAAAAGGTACTTGGATATTTTTAGTGCCATCATCCATAAATATAAAGAGAAGGGATAATGTAAATTAAACAGTGTGTGTGTATGGTATCACTTTAACTGGTAGGAACTTTAGGCAAAGAACCCAATTCATCAATAAGCATGTAACTAACTCTTGATATTGAGTTAAAATCAGAAAGAAAAAATACAACCATGCAAGTGGCCATAACCTGACCAGCCCCGCCCCCGAGGAGCATTTTTGAAAATTGTGCCATTGTCGTCTTTTGTCTTCGGACAATGGCTTCCTGTCCTAGAGGTTTGAAAAGGGTTCCAGCAAAGACATGACTCAGAAGTGTTGCGATATGTGTAACATCAAGTACAGTATTACAAGGCCTTTAATACTTGGTATCCAACTATATCTTCCTTTGACCTTCAAGGACCAGCCATACATGCAGGACCACTGATAGGGGGGGACCACCAGTCCTTCTGTAGGAGGCCCGGGCACACAGGGATGGCCCGAACAACAGGGGGAATCGGTGCAGCTGGGCAGAGGTGCAATTACAGAAGGATTCCCAGTGTGGCTCTCTGCAGCAGCTGAAAGACGGTTTCTCTCCCTCACGCCACCTGTCAGCTGCTGCAGGGGGAGACACATCCACAGGGCATCGTTCCTGTACTTGCTTCCTTCGCAGCGACGCCCCTCCCTGTTCTGCCTGCTTCTGATTCCACCTGTGTCACTGTGCCTCCCTCCCGCCTCCTTCCTGTGGTGCCGCCGGCTTCCCTGTCCCACTGGCTGCCGTCGGCACAGGGCATGTGTCAGGATGGAGAGCGGAGGAAGGGCCTGGTAAATATGTCATTTACCGGCCTCTTCCTTTTTTGAATAGACAAAGTGAGCGATTGGTACTGATCACTCCTGTGTCCATTGATAACTGAGCATAGCAAACTATGTTTACTATGCTTCAGTTTATGAGCGAGCAGGAGCCTCTGTCTCCTGTTCATTCATCTGCAGTGTAGCTGAGGCTGCAGAGAAAGGAATTGAAGAATCTGTGTCCTCAATTCCTTTCAAATGTGAGATGTCAGTGCTCTGTTTAGACTCCTGATAGGCCCCCTCAACAGCGTTGTAAAGAAAAAGTACATACAAAAAAAATATTTAAAAAATGTAAAAAATAAATGGTAAACAAATAATTTGTAAAAATTGTAATAAAAAATAGTTTAAAAAAACTATATAAAAAAAAAATGTAAAAAAATTGTGAAAAACAATTTAAAATTATAAAGGGCTAATTCACACGGGTTCTCTGTTATGTTTGTGCCCACTAATAATGATTTTAGTGTGTTTTTATTCAAAATATTATTTTGATATATTCAGGTATGGGGGAGGGGGGGGCCTGTTCAGGGCCCCGTGATTTCTAACAGCATCTCGGCATACATGTCACAAGCATAAAGTCCTGCAAGGATGCTTAGTTGCCACATCCTGTTGTTTTAGGCCCAAATCAGGTTTTCGGAGCTTACACAGGTCCGTGGAATCCCTTTCTGGCTCCAAGGGACAGTTCTGGGCCAATCAAAAGTAACATAGAGCAGTCACATTGGGAGAGGGGGAGGGAGTGACATGCTGGTGGCCAATCAGAGCAGCTTAGAAGCAAGGAAAGGTGAGCACATGGTGGTTTACTTTAAGGGAAGACTCTCCTGTGTGAGAGACCTCAGATGGAAGCCGCATTCCTGAAGCTCAGCCCGACTGTCAATTTGCATCACCAAAGTCCTAGTGAATGCCAGTTTCCACCTGAAGCTTCTCACGCAAGTATTTTGTATTTTCTTGTCAGGTTTCCTTTGCAAGGAGGAATCAAAATGAGCCACTATTTCTTCTCCCTCTGCCACTTTGTTGAATTATTCACCGCTCCTCTTGTGGTTGTGTGAATATCGCCTTCAGAAAAACCCCTACAGCTCAATAAAATTTACATTTTTGCAGTCTGCCTTCTTCCACGGCTCTCTGTGAACCTTCGAGAGCGCGAAAAATATCCATGACAAGATATTATGGGAGAGCCGGGCATAAGAAGAGCTTATTTCTCACGGCGATTGGGGGTTGGAGGCTGCACCTGCAAAAGACGCCTGTACGCCGATTAGGAACCTCAGTCCACAACCCAGACGTCTTAAAAAAAAAACGTCTTGGATATTGGACAGAAAGATCCCCAAGGGCCTGCCTCTTCAAATTGTCTATTTATGTGAAACAAGAGCAGCTGAGAGAGGGGATGACAATTCCAGAATGAGCATGAGAGATGGTACATATGAGCCTCATAGACAGTTGGGGGGGTGAAGTCCTCCACAAGCGAATACTACCTGAATATAAACATGGATGGAAAGATGGACGGATGGATGGAAGGATGGATGAATGGGTGGAAAGAAGAACGGATGGAAGGAAGGAAGGAAGAAAGTTTGGATGAATGGATTGATGGAAGGAAGGAGATTGATGGATGGAAGGAAGAAAGTATGTATGGATTGATTGATTGATTGATTGATTGATGGAAGGAAGGATAGATGGATTGATGGATGGAAGGAAGAAAGTATGTATGGATTGATTGATTGATGGAAGGAAGGATGAATGTAAGGAAGGGAGGAAGGAAAGAAGGATGAATGGATCGATGGATGAATGGATTGATGGATGGATAGAAGGAAGGATGGAGAGCTGAGAGAGGGGATGACAATTCCAGAATGAGCATGAGAGATGGTACATATGAGCCTCATAGACAGTGGGGGGAGGGACGAAGTCCTCCACAAGCCACTACTACCTGCATATAAACATGGATGGGAAGATGGACTGATGAAAAGAAGGAAGGAATGATGGATGAATGGATGGGAGGAAGAATGGATGGAAGGAAAGAAGAAAGTTTGGATGAATGGATTGATGGAAGGATGGAAGGATGGATGGAAGGAAGGATGTATGGACTGATTGATTGATAGAAGGATGGAAGGAAGGAAAGAAGGATGAATGTATGGAAGGGAGGAAGGAACAAAGGATGAATGGATTGATGGATGGATAGAAGGAAGGATGGAGAGCTAAGAGAGGGGATGACAATTCCAGAATGAGCATGAGATCTGGTACATATGAACCTCATAGACAGTGGGGGGAGGGACGAAGTCCCCTACAATCAACTACTACCTGAATATAAACATGGATGAATGGGAGGAAGGAAGGAAGGATGGAAAGATAGATAGATAGATAGATAGATAGATAGATAGATAGATAGATAGATAGATAGATAGATAGATAGATAGATAGATAGATAGATAGATAGATAGATAGATAGATAGATAGATAGATAGAAGGATGAATGGATGGAAAGAAGGATGGATGCATGGATGCAAGGAAAGAAGGATGGATAAATGTAAGGATGGATAGATGGATGGCCAAAGCTCTCTCATGGTTCATAGTATACAACTGGCATCAAGCAGAAAACACTTTACTACTTTACTTGTATCTAAATACAAGTCACCAAAGGACTTCTGTTCAAAATCTATTTTTGGGTCCCCCACAATCAACTACTGCCTGAATACTAACACATATTTATGGAAGATAGATAGATAGATAGATAGATAGATAGATAGATAGATAGATAGATAGATAGATAGATAGATAGATAGATAGATAGATAGATAGATAGATAGATAGATAGATAGATAGATAGATAATTATGACTTGATGGGTGGTTGGTTGGTTGGTTGGTTAGTTAATTGGATAGTCAAAGCTCCCTCATGCATCATAATATGCAACTGGCATCAAGCAGAAAACACTTCACTTCCAGCCTTAATACAATCCTCCTACAAAGTAGTGGACAAAGTCCCCATAGGGCTCCTGCCCACATTTTTGGGCCCACCACACTCAACTATTGTCCAGGTAAAAACACTTATTCCTGTGGACAGACAGATGGTTACAAAAGCAACCTTTGTGAACTTTCTCACGATTCATACTATACAATCGAAGGCAAACACACCCTTTGCTTCCAGTCCGAATGGCGTCAAGTAAAAAAAAAAAAAAAAAGGGAGATCCGTCCTACATATCTCACGCTGGCCTGACCCACATCTAGTATTAATGGGCCCCTAAGTCCCAGAGAGCCCTGTGCACAGTCTGCACAAATGCCACGCACGCCCTTGCTGATACACGCTCTCCAGAATGCGCTCAAAGAGGTATTTTAAAAGTTCGGCCAACCCTACTCTCTGTGCCAAACACATGGCTTGTTGCAAAGTCTAAAAAAAAAAAAAAAATTCCATCTTTCTGCACACATATCGAAGGATTACTCTGTGCCTGTGTTTCCCCCACATCTCCTGCTGCTCCCAAATGCAACACTAAAATAAAATAATCAACCATATCGGTGGAGGAGAACGAAAGGAATGGATATTGCTCCCCGGTCTGGTATCCCAGAGTGGCTCCTCTACTGCCGTATTGGTTCATTGTCTGTGCTGTGGCTCCAAAGACCCGTTTAATAGGGTTGTTTTAATAACACGCCACCTCTGGCAATAAAACAATATTTAGACGAGGGCTGAAGTTTTACGACCAATGGAACCCAACAGAAAAAAAAAATAAACGCTTTCAAGACCAAGCTCCTGTCTTTTGCTGCGGCCAAGGCACTACTAGCCCCAGTGTTGGCTCACTGGGGCTTGCAGTTGGCATATCGGAGATTGTAGTTGGCGTACCGGGGCTTGCAGTTGCAATACCGGAGATTGTAGTTGGCATACCAGGGTTTGCAATTGGCATACCGGAGATTGTAGTTGGCATACCGGGGCTTAAGGTTGCTCATCATCTTCATGAAGATGAGCTTAAGATTAAAACAAATATTTTGCAAGAGCAGGAGCTTGGCAGCGTACGAGAAAAAATTAGGAGGCAATCGAAAAGCTCACAAAATGCTGGCGTTGAAGAGAAAGCAAACACGAGCCAATCTCAAGACTCTTTAAAAAAAGAGAGCAATGGAATAATAAGCCCCCCTTAAAAAAAAAGAGAGGATCTCTTTTCGAGGCTTGTTCTCTGGAGCTTCTTCTGTAGTGACAGGAGGAACAGGGAGAAAAATTGCAAATCACAACCATTTTTTCCCTGACATGTGCTTGCCAATGTGAGCCTTTGCAGTTCCATCTGGCTAAGACAGGGGTTTTTGAAAAGCTACTTCACCTCTCCCGGCTTTCATACATTTTCTAATACAATATTATCCGTGGTACATACATCACCGTAGCCAAGAAGACAGCAATTAGATGAAGGATCTAGGCTTGGCGATAGCCGTGCACAAATCCATCTCCTCCATGCAAACCTATTCGGAGGACAGTCTACTTAATTACGTGCTGTCACTGGGAGAGAAAAAAAAAAAAAGGGGGCTCTGGGATTTTTCGAAGCACGGTTCTGCAGCGTGGAAAAGGGGGTTAAGCTGCCTCCTCTCGTCTTCTAGCTCCATGATCCAGTACCTGTAGCTAAATCTAAGAACCTCCACCCTATAAATATTCATTCTTTTAATAACGGTTGGCTCCAACGTGTAGCAAGTTAGCCTTTTAAAAGCCATACTGGCACAAGTAATGGATTTTTTTTTTTCCCCCTCAGCACCCGGGAGACTCCCTTTGCTCTTCAAAAAAAAAATATACATGTATTTATATGGAAGTCACCAATGCAATGTAGCAAAGAACATTTTTTTAATTAATACATAGGAAGCCAATAAAGGGCATCAAGAGCAGAGCACACTATCTGAACCCAAATTAGCTCCATCCCTTATTCCAGTCACATATGTAGACAGATGCATTAGAAGGATGATATTCAAGCTTGCGCTGGTCGAACGAAAAGGGGGGGGGGTGTTAAATTTGATTGAGAGTGGACAGTGCAGAGGGGAGGAGGATGGGGGGGTACGGCATTGGGGATTTAAATAAATAAAAGTTTTTTTTCATGTGACATTTCAATGGCAGAATGCAATGTGACATTCAGAAGGATTAATGGGTCTCCTCTCTAAGGATGGACTCAGTTTGGATATAGGTGATTGATTTAAGGCCCCCAGTGCTTCTGCAAAAGTCTTCAGTGATAGGGGTCCCCCCCCCCCCTTTTTTTTTTTTTTTCCTTATGCATCAAAGAAGCTAAAATAAGAAAAAATGAATAAATCCCCTGCATTTTTTTCCCATTGAGATATTGCAGGAATACCATCAACCCCCTATAGCCGTATCACCCACCTCCACCATCATGACTGCAATCAAGATGCATTCCCTTACCTTATAGAGGATGCAATGCTGTGATCAGGGTCCAGTCCTCTTGTTGCATCAGTTGAATCTTTTTTTTTTTTCCTCTCCCCCTTTTTTTTTTTTTTTTTTTCAGTGATGATTTTTAAGGATCCAAGCCTGTGTCCACCCTGTAGGTTCCTTAAAGCCAAGAGCAGGAGAAGCTGGGCATCCCCCCACAGTAGAAAATCCTTTAGCAGTTTCGGTCCAGTGAGAGCAGCAGCAGCAGAGGCACCTCAATCACAGCATCAGCATCAGAGGCTGTACCGGCTCCTCTGCAGGCCACATCTCTCATTGCTTCTACATCACTACCGCATTCCTGCTAATAGAGCCGCCCCGCCAAGATGCTGCTACTTCTGCTGCTTCGCCTCTGTGCAGCCAAAAGGCAGCAGCAATCCCCCTGAGGAGGGGTCCTGGCATCCAGCACAGGCAAGGGCAAGCTGGCAGATTTATTTTTATTTTTTTTCCCCCCAATGAGGGCAAATACATTCCATCTGGCCCAGATAACAGGACTCTAAGCCTCCTGTACTCCCATTGCCAAGGGGGGGGGGGGGCAAAGGGGGCGCTTTAACCCTTCCCAGCCTCAGCTGTTACAGTAATCCAGCAGCTGTCACCCATTGCTGAGGATAGGCTGATTTTGGAGGCTTTAAGGGTCAGTCCACCCAAAATTGATATTTCGCTCTATAGGAGATGCTGGCATGTTAAAGCCTATCTCCAGGGAAATCAAAAGTCTTTAAGGGGGGCTGCCCCCACAACGCGAGGGTTGAATGCTTGTTTAGGTCCAGAGTGGGGTTTCTCAACCCTTTTTCAGTCCCGGCACCCTTTAAGAGTCTGAAAAATCTGGAGGCGCCTCAGTCTGAAATGCTTCTTATCCATGGGAAACCTGAGCCTAGGACCAGGCACACAACTGCCTTGATGAAATTAAGTTCACATCAGAGGTCCCCATCATATCAGAGCCCCCTTTAAGTCAGAGCCCCCCCCCATCACATCAGAAGCTCCCCATCACGTTAGAGGTCCCCCGTCACATCAGAGTCCCCCCTATGCTTCAGAAACACCCCTATACATGAGAGCCAACCATTACATCAGAATACCCCATAATCATAGTCCCCCTTCACATCAGGTTCCTTCTTCATGTCAGAGGTCACCCCATCACATCAGAGCCCTCTCCTTCACATCAGAGGCCCCCACCACATCAGAGGTTCTGCCATGACATCATTCCTCTTATATGCCAGACCCCCCCCCCCCCCCAATCACATCAGAGTACCCCTATCACAGAGCCCTCTAATTACACAGCCTTCCCAACACAGAGCCCCTCTATCACACAGTCTCCCCATCATAGAGCCCCCCAATCACACTGTCCCCATCACAAAGCCCCCCAATCATACAGGCAACCATCACAGGGCCCCCCCAATCACACAGAACCCCTATCTTAGAGCCCCCCTCCCCCCGCAATCACACAGTCCCCATCACAAAGCACCTCCAGTCACAGAGCCCCCTAGTCACAGAGACTGCCATCGCAGAGCTCCCCAATCATGCAGTCCCCCATTACAGAGCCCCCCTGTCACACAGCCCCCCATCACAGGGCTCCCCAATCACACAACCCCACCCAATCACAAAGCTCACCCACCACAAAGCCCCACAATCACACAGTCCCCCATCACAGAGCCCCGATTTATACTGCCCCCCATCACAAAGTCCCCCAATCACACACCCCCCCATCACAAAGCCCCCAATCGCACAGCTCCTAATAATAGAGCCCCCAATTACACAGCTCCCTGTCACAAAGCCCCCAAATCATACATTCCCCCATCACAGACCCCCCCAATCACACAATTTCCCATCACAGAGCCCCCCAATCACACAATCTCCCATCACAAAGACCCCCAATCACAAAATCCCCCTTGACAGAGCCCCCCAATCGCACAATTCCTTATCACAGAGCCCCCAATCACAGAACACCCCATTACAGAGCCCCCAATCACACAATCCCCATCACAGAGCCCCCCAATCACACAACCCCCCCATCACAGAGCCCCCAATCACACATACCGATCACAAAGTCCCCAATTACACAATCCCCATCACAGAGCCCCCTAATCACACAACCCCCCCATCACAGAGCCCCCAATCACACATACCGATCACAAAGTCCCCAATTACACAATCCCCATCACAGAGCCCCCTAATCACACAATCCCCACATCACAGAGCCCCCCAATCACACAATCCCCATCACAGACCACCCCCCAATCACACATACTGACCACAGAGCCCCCTAATCACACATTCCCCCATCACAGAGCCCCCCAATCTCACAATCACCATCACAGACCCCCCCAATCACACAATCTCCCCATCACAGAGCCCCCCAATCACACAATCTCCCCATCACAGAGCCCCCCAATCACACAATTCTCCATCACAGAGCCCCCCAATCACACAATCCCCATCACAGAGCCCCCCAATCACACAATCCCCATCACAGAGCCCCCAATCACACAATCCCCCATCACAGAGCCTCCAATCACACAATCCCCATCACAAAGCCCCCCAATCACACAGTCCCCACATCACAGAGCCCCCAATCACACAGTCCCCACATCACAGAGCCCCCTATCACACAATCCCCATCACAGAGCCCCCCAGTCACACAATCCCCATCACAGAGCCTCCCAATCACACAATCCCCACATCACAGAGCCCCCAATCACACAGTCCCCACATCACAGAGCCCCCCAATCACACAATCCCCCATCACAGAGCCCCCCAATCACACAATCCCCATCACAGAGCCCACTATCACACAATCCCCATCACAGAGTCCCCCAATCACACAATTGCCCATTACAGAGCCCCCCAATCACACAATCCCCATCACAGAGCCTCCCAATCACACAATCCCCATCACAGAGCCCCCCAATCACACAATCCCCATCACAGAGCCCCCCAATCACACAATCCCCACACCACAGAGCCCCCCAATCACACAATCCCCATCACAGAGTCCCCCAATCACACAATCCTCCATCACAGAGCCCCCAATCACACAATCCTCCATCACAGAGCCCCCCAATCATACAATCCCCACATCACAGAGCCCCCCAATCACACAATCCCCACATCACAGATCCCCCCAATCACACAATCCCCACATCACAGAGCCCCCAATCACACAATCCCCCATCACAGAGCCCCCCAATCACACAATCCCCCATCACAGAGCCCCCAATCACACAATCCCCCATCACAGAGCCCCCCAATCACACAATCCCCCATCACAGAGCCCCCCAATCACACAATCCCCCATCACAGAGCCCCCCAATCACACAATCCCCCATCACAGAGCCCCCCAATCACACAATCCCCCATCACAGAGCCCCCCAATCACACAATCCCCACATCACAGAGCCCCCCAATCACACAATTGCCCATCACAGAGCCCCCCAATCACACAATCCCTCATCACAGAGCCCCCAATCACACAATCCCCATAACAGAGCCCCCCAATCACACAGCTCTGATCACAGAGCCCCCCAATCACACAATTCCCCATCACAGAGCCCCCAATCACACAGTCCCCATCACAGAGCCCCCAATCACACAATCCCCACATCACAGAGCCCCCCAATCACACAATCCCCCATCACAGAGCCCCCCAATCACACAATCCCCCATCACAGAGCCCCCCAATCACACAATCCCCCATCACAGAGCCCCCAATCACTCAGTCCCCACATCACAGAGCCCCCCAATCACACAATTGCCCATCACAGAGCCCCCAATCACACAATCTCCCATCACAGAGCCCCCCAATCACACAGCTCCAATCACAGAGCCCCCCAATCACACAATCCCCCATCACAGAGCCCCCAATCACACAGTCTCGGGTCACACAGTCCCCTTTTTCACATCAGTGCCCCCCAAATCATACAATTGCTAGGTTGTGGGCCAGCTGACTGCCAGCAAGTACTTATACATGACCCGGTATCTTGCAGTCCCTGTACAGCAGAACTGGGGTGTGAGAGGAAGAACAAGGAGCCAATCAGATCAGACACTGACAAAGCGCATGCTGGTGGGAGGAGAGAGCACAGTGACAGAGAGATGAGCTCACCACTGTGCCGCTTCTTCTATTCCCTATGCAGTCACAAGCTGGGGGCTGGTCCGGGATGACCTGGGCTCAGAGGAAGGGGGTTAAATGATGCTGGTCATCAGATAGAGGATATTTAGTGGCAGAAAAGGGTACAGGGTTGAAAGTGAATATCGCTGCAAAAGCTCCATCATCCCTGATTTGCTTGATTTGGAAAATGGGTATTGAAACATGGGTGGGAACCCCCAAAACTTTATAGTTGGGCAGGGAGATTTTGCAGGGGCTGATATAGTGCATTAGGGTCCACCTGTGCATAATACATCCGTTTTGGATGGACTGCCCCTTTAAAAGGAACCTGCCCGAAAACAAGTCCTGGAGCTGCCAGTGCCGACTCGGCTTTAACCCTTTCACAACCATGGGGGTATGTCTGGGTGGCTAGATTTGGTCGTTAAGATATGACCTCCGGCCTTCCCTTTGTACCGGCTCCTCTCCTGGACTGAATCACCAGCATCATTAAGCTCTTTCCTCCCAAGCCTGGCTCTTCATGGCCCGCCCCTCTCACTCATTGGATTTCAGTTCTTTTAATCATGGAGACTCAGCATCACATGTGGCATCTGGGTGTTACTTAGGGTGGTCTTTAGGTAAATAGAGCCTGCTTAGAAACTCCTCCAGACAGATGTCCACCCATCAAGGCAGTCTGATATTTGCATAACTCCTCCCAGGTGCCAGCCCACTGCTTGTATCGGAGCTGAGGAAACTATGGACCACCCCCCCCCCCCCAGCTGGCCCCTCCCACCAGCCATGATCTGCCAACATTGCATAGAGAATCACAGACACTCAGTAATGACATCACTGTTTAAAATAAGATACAAAATGGAAATGGAAAGATTTTATTTCATTAGCATGTTGATATTTTGGCGCTGGGAACCAGACAAGGGAGGGCAAAATATTACTTTAATGTGTAGTAAAAAGGAAGGAAAGGGCAAGCGGGACTTTTAAGGTACCAAGGATTGAAATTGACAATCAATTTAGAAAAAAAAAATACATTTTATTTAAACAATTCTTTAAAATCGCAATAAACATTTGGAAGGATCTCGTATTATTTCTTTTGACATATACAACCACTTCTTACTCTACACGTTTCGCTCAGACGAGCTTCCTCAGGAGTTTTTTGGAAGTGTCGCATGAAGTAAAAAATATATTATAAGAGAAACAACAGTTGTAATTGATTATGCTTAGAAATCACCACAAATAAAATCACAAGGCATGTCGATAAAAACATGCCTGTATACATTGTTATAATATAATAGTTAAACATTGTACAAAATTACACTTTTCATAATGGGTAGTACATCTGCTCACTATCCTGCTTTGTGATCTATATTCTATTAATTTCGCTGGTCAATGTAGGATGTGTATAAAAACCCATGAAGGTACACCATATTACCAAAAGTATTTGGACACCTGTCTTTACACGCACATAAACTTTTAATGGCATCCCAGTCTTATGCCCCGTACACACGGTCGGATTTTCCGATGGAAAATGTCCGATCGGAGCGTGTTGTTGGAAATTCCGACCGTGTGTGGGTTCCATCGGACATTTTCCATCGGATTTTCCGACACACGAAGTTGGAGAGCAGGAGATAAAATTTTCCGACAACAAAATCCGTTGTCGGAAATTCCGATCGTGTGTACACAAATTCGACGGACAAAGTGCCAGGCATGCTCAGAATAAATAAAGAGATGAAAGCTATTGGCCACTGCCCCGTTTATAGTCCCGACGTACGTGTTTTACGTCACCGCGTTTAGAACGATCGGATTTTCAACAAGTTTGAGCCAACATCCGTCGAAAAAAATCCTAGGATTTTGTTGTCGGAATGTCCGAACAAAGTCCGACCGTGTGTACGCCCTATTAGTCCGTAGGGTTCAATATTGAGTTGGCCCACCCTTTGCAGCTATAACAGCTTCAACTCTTCTGGGAAGGCCGTCCACAAGGTTTAGGAGTGTGTCTATGGGAATGTTTGACCATTCTTCCAGAAGTGCATTTGTGAAGTAAGGCATTGATGTTGGACGAGAATGCCTGGCTCGCAGTCTCCGCTCTAATTCCCTCCAAAGGTGTTCTATCGGCTTAGGGTCAGGACTCTCTACAGGCCAGTCAAGTTCCTCCACCCCAAACTCGCTCATCCATGTCTTTATGGACCTTGCTTTGTGCGCTGGTCCAAATCGTTTGGTGGAGGGAGGATTATGGTGTGGGGTTGTTTTTCAGGGGTTGGGCTTGGCCCCTTAGTTCCAGTGAAGGGAACTCTTAAGGCGTCAGCATACCAAGACATTTTGGACAATTTCATGCTCCCAACTTTGTGGGAACAGTTTGGGGATGGCCCCTTCCTGTTCCAACATGACTGCGCACCAGTGCACAAAGCAAGGTCCATAAAGACATGGATGAGTGAGTTTGAGGGTGGAGGAACTTGACTGACCTGCACATCGTCCTGACCTGAACCCGAGAGAACACCTTTGGGATGAATTAGTGCGGAGACTGTGAGCCAGGCATTCTCGTCCAACATCAGTATCTGATCTCACAAATGCGCTTCTGGAAGAATGGTCAAACATTCCCATAGACACACTCCTAAACCTTGTGGACAGCCTTCCCAGAAGATTTGAAGCTGTTATTGCTGCAAAGGGTGGGCCAACTCAATATTGAACCCTACGGACTAAGACTGGGATGTCATTAAAGTTCATGTGCGAGAAGGGATTTCAGAAGGCGATGGGGATTGGGGGTCAGATGCCTTTCACTCCACTGTGGAACAACCCTAGATACCCAGAACTTCGGGAACTACAGGGGTTCTCCCCATGGAGAGAAAGTGGGATCTGGTCCTTCCCGCAGCTATGCAAAGGGACAGTACTGAAAACCTATGAACATATATGCAGGGAGTTTCACTTGACTCCAACTCCAACTTAGACATGTCCTGAGGGCACAGCAGCAGACCCAGTCCTTAACAGTGTTGTTGTCGCCTCTGCTGATGGAGGTCCTCCATGCTGAGACCCGGAAGGGACTTCTAGGATATCTCCTCTGCTGATGGAGGTCCTCCAGGCTGAGACCCGGAAGGGACTTCTAGGATATCTCCTCTGCTGATAGAGGTCCTCCAGGCTGAGACCCGGAAGGGACTTCTAGGATATCTCCTCTGCTGATGGAGGTCCTCCAGGCTGAGACCCGGAAGGGACTTCTAGGCTATCTCCTCTGCTGATGGAGGTCCTCCAGGCTGAGACCCGGAAGGGACTTCTAGGATATCTCCTCTGCTGATGGAGGTCCTCCAGGCTGAGACCCGGAAGGGACTTCTAGTATATCTCCTCTGCCGATGGAGGTCCTCCAGGCTGAGACCCGGAAGGGACTTCTAGGATATCTCCTCTGCCGATGGAGGTCCTCCAGGCTGAGACCCGGAAGGGACTTCTAGGATATCTCCTCTGCTGATGGAGGTCCTCCAGGCTGAGACCCGGAAGGGACTTCTAGGATATCTCCTCTGCTGATGGAGGTCCTCCAGGCTGAGACCCGGAAGGGACTTCTAGGATATCTAGGATACACGCGGAACTGTTGTCCTCCTTCCAGGATCATACCTCTCACAAGTGTAGGAGTAAGTGGGTAGAGGATATCGGAGGCATAGATGGTGATCAGTGGGACATGGCCCTGGAATCAATGCCCGCGGTATCTGTTTCAGTGTCTCATAAACTGTCACAACTATTTATCCTACATGAAGCCTATAGAACACCAACAGAACTCCACAGCTGGGGAAGTAGAGACTCCCCACCTGTGCCCAAAATGTACATCATGGGAACTTTATACATTTACTCCGGAGGTGCCCGAAACTCCACCGATATTGGGTGGAGGTGTCACAATGCATATCCAGACTAACTCAGGTTCCTGTTCCCCTCAACCCCCTGGTGTACTTGCTTGGGGTAATAGATAAAGAAATGTACCCAAGGGGCATGTATTATATGATCACTAGACTGATGTACCTGGCCACGAAACTTATAGCACGGTATTAGATGGCATCTGCGATCCCCACAGGAAAGCAGTGGATTGCATACGTTAATTCTTTACTTCTCAGAGAACGGTTAGCCTACAAACGCAGAAAGGCTGTGGGAAAATGTAATCTTATTTGGCAACCATGGCTGGACGACCCTAGCCTAGCTCCACCACAATTGGTAATGAAGAAAAGTATAACACTGATTTATCATACTTGGTCGAAAGTGCTGGTTAAACCCCTATCGGACTTTTCTTCTTTGGGGATGGATAGGGCAAAAGAAATTTATTATATGCACCATCTTCTGTTATTGCTCAGACGCTATGTATACCCACAGAGACATATACTACATGTACTGTTTTTCTTTGTCTTTATACTGCAACAACTGTATGTATCATATGAGCAATGTATCAATAAGCAAGTTTTGATTAAAAAAAAAAAAAAAAAAGTTCATGTCCGTGTGAAGGCAGGCGTCCCAAAAGTTTTGGTAATATAGTGTACATTCATCCTCAGAGATGCAGAGAATTTCTATGCAGTCATTCAAGTGATTTGTAGGAAGTGCATACACTGTACTTCCATCATCAGCCGCCCCCTCCGTCCGACTAAATTCTGCGATTGTCAATCACGGTGGCATTTAAACAGGCAGATCTGACTGTAGATGGAATATGGGGGTCGTGGCCAAATCATAATGCTCCGTCATATCTGTTTATTAAAATAGTTTGCTCAGCCGGCAGGAATGTGGAGGTTTTATTTGAAGTAAACCTGTCACCATGGACAGCGATTGGAACGAGACCAGTGGCGGCTGGTGCTCAAAATTTTTAGGGGGGCACAAACAAACTGAAAAAAAAAAAAACATCAATTGCAGCCTCACTGTGCCCATCAATTGCCACCACTGTGCCATCAAACGAAGCCACTGTGCTATCAAATGAAGCCACTGTGCTATCAAATGAAGCCACTGTGCCATCAAACGCAGCCACTGTGCCATCAAACGAAGCCACTGTGCTATCAAATGAAGCCACTGTGCCATCAAACGCAGCCACTGTGCCATCAAAGCCACTGTGCCATCAAACAAAGCCACTGTACCCATAAATTGCCACCTCTGTGCCTATTAAACGCAGCCACTGTGAAATCAAGTGCAGCCACTGTGCCATCAAACGCAGCTACTGTAACCATCAATTGCTGCCAGTGTGCCCCATCAATTGCCACCAGTTTGCCCCATCAATTGCCGCCAGTTTGCCCCATCAATTGCTGCCAGTTTGCCCCATCAATTGCTGCCAGTTTGCCCCATCAATTGCTGCCAGTGTGCCCCCCTTCACCTGGCACTTACCTGTTTCGAGTCAGCGCTGTCCTCCACGCTCCCTCCGAGTCCTCGATGTCTTCTCCCGTCCTCTTCTGCCATGATTGGACGCCTTGCGCCTTGCGTCCAATCACAGCGCCTGTCGCTTCAGCCAATCAGGTGACAGGTAACCAGACCCGGTGCACCTGATTGGCTGAGAGGCCGGTCAGTGTTAGGGAAGCGATTTATTTGATTCCCTAACACAGCACTACGTAAGCAGCGAACGCACAGCAGTGCGCCCGCTGTTTACCAATTTGGAAGCCTATTAGAGCCCACGGCTCTAATCAGGCGCTTCCAAAATACCCCCGCCGCTGTAATTCAGATGCCCAGCACCCGACAGGGGGCCAGACACCTGAATAGGGGGCGGCAGCGGCGACAATAGATAGATTCATGCAATGCATGAATCTATCTATTGGAGATTGAAGGGTGCAGGAGAGAGGGGGCGGTGCTCCTGCGCCCTCTATGGACGCACCTCCACTGAACGAGACATGTGCAATTTCTTTAGTTCCAAATTCGTTTTTTTAAACAAATTTCGTCAAATTCATTCATTTGGAAATATCCAAATTAACGAAAACCCGTTTAACACTTTTTTTCCGAATATTAGTAAATTAGAATATCCGAAAATTCGTAAGTTTGAAGTACGAAAATCAGAAAATCCGAAAATTCGAAAATCTAAAATAACTTAACTATTACTAATTATTAATTTATAGGTATTGGAATTTCCTTTAAAATTTGGCTGTTAGTGAACGTAGCGAATCCGAATTTATCCGAAGTTACTAATTATCCGAAATAACAAATGCTTTATCTAAACTAATGGAACGTAACAAATTAATAATAATAGTAAAAACTAGAAGACTCTGATACCCCTAAAATCTAGTGGAACTAATTGCCTTCAGAAGTCACCTAATTAGTAAATAGAGTCCACCTGTGTGTAATTTAATCTCAGTATAAATACAGCTGTTCTGTGAAGCCCTCAGAGGTTTGTTAGAGAACCTTAGTGAACAAACAGCATCATAAAGGCCAAGGAACACACCAGATAGGTCAGGGATAAAGTTGTGAAGAAGTTTTAAAGGATTAGGTTATAAAAAAATCTCCCAAGCTTTGAACATCTCACGGAGCTCTGTTCAATCCATCATCAGAAAATGGGAAGAGTATGGCACAACTGCAAACCTACTAAGACATGGCCGTCCACCTAAACTGACCGGCCGGGCAAGGAGAGCATTCATCAGAGAAGCAGCCAAGAGGTCCATGGTAACTCTGGAGGAGCTGCAGAGATCCACAGCTCAGGTGGGAGAATCTGTCCTCAGGACAACTATTAGTCGTGTTCTCCACAAATCTGACCTTTATGGAAGATTGACAAGAAGAAAGACATTGGTGAAAGAAAGTCATAAGAAGTCCTGTTTGCAGTTTGTGAGAAGCCATGTGGAGGACACAGCAAACATGTGGAAGAAGGTGATCTGGTCAGATGAGACCAAAATTGAACTTTTTGGCCTAAAAGCAAAACGCTATGTGTGGCGGAAAACTAACACTGCACATCACCCTGAACACACCATGCTTTTCTTCAACAGGGACCAGTGGCGGCTGGTGCTCAAAATTTTTGGGGGGCTGAAAACAAACTGAAAAATTCTGAAAAAAAACCCCATCAATTGCAGCCTCACTGTACCATCAAATGCAGCCATTGTGCCATATCAAAGGCTGCCAGTGTGCCCCCCGCCCACCGTCTGCACTTACCCTGTCTCGGTGGGACAGCTCCTCGATGTCTTCTCCCGTCCCCTCTTCCCATCCTCTGCTATGATTGGACGCCTGAACTACTGGGGGGGGGGAGGGGGGGGTGTCTATTGCTGCTGGCTGCAGGGGATCTATTTTACTGCCTATCTTGTTATCATCAACAAATTCCATACAGATTGCTAAACACTACAAAATGATGGTTTGGTTTTGTATTCTCTAAAAAGGGGCGGTAGTGGGAGGTGAATAGGGGGCGGAGACAAGGGATGCTGCTCGGAGGTAGGTAAAGGGTGGAGACAAGGGATGCTGCTCGGAGGTAGGTAGGGGGTGGAGACAAGGGATGCTGCTTGGAAGTAGGTAGGAGGTGGAGACAAGGGATGCTGCTCGGAGGTAGGTAGGGGGTGGAGACAAGCGATGCTGCTTGGAGGTGAATAGGGGGCGGAGACAACGGATGCTGCTCTGAGGTGAATAGGGGGCAGAGACAAGGGATGCTGCTCGGAGGTAGGTAGGGGGTGAAGACAAGGGATGCTGCTTGGAGGTAGGTAGGGGGCGGAGACAAGGGATGCTGCTCAGAGGTGGGTAGGTGGTGAAGACAAGGGATGCTGCTTGAAGGTAGGTAGGGGGCAGAGACAAGGGATGCTACTCGGAGGTAGGTAGGGGGCGGAGACAAGGGATGCTGCTCGAAAGTAGGTAAGTAGGGGGTGGAGGCAAGGGATGCTGCTCGGAGGTAGAGAGGGAGCAGAGTCAAGGGATGCTGCTCGGAGGTAGGTAAGGGGTGGAGACAAGGGATGCTCCTCGGAGGTAGGGGGTGGCGACAAGGGATGCTGCTCGGAGGTAGGTAGGGGGTGGAGACAAGGGATGCTCCTCGGAGGTAGGGGGTGGCGACAAGGGATGCTGCTCGGAGGTAGGTAGGGGGTGGAGACAAGGGATGCTGCTCGGAGGTAGGTAGGGAGCAGAGACAAGGGATGCTGCTCGGAGGTAGGTAGGGGGTGGAGACAAGGGATGCTCCTCGGAGGTAGGGGGTGGAGACAAGGGATGCTGCTCAGAGGTAGGTAGGGGGTGGAAACAAGGGGTACCTTGGAGGAGTACCTGCACCTATTCACTAAAAATAAATCCCTGTGTAAAGCACTATGGAAATTGGTAGCGCTATAAATACCTGTAATAAATAAATGATTAAATCTGCTAGCGGTGGATGTATCTGTAAAGTATCGCTCGTCTTTGTTAGGGGGGGAAGTTCTGTTTTACCAACATTTTATTTCTCGGTTCCCAGTGCGCACCGCTCAGAGGGAACTTTGTTCTGTAATAGTTTTCTAAAATAGACAAAAACCATTTCACAGTCAGGACAAAATGATTGATTCATCATTGCTGTAAAGATCAGCGTCAAACGGCGCCCGAGCCCTGCTCTTCAAATCACCTTAACCGCTTGTCCAAACACAGACATTCTTTTTCTTTCTTGCACACAATATAACATTCACACTTTAGGCCTGAAAATTGGTGAAAACCCCCAAACATGATATATTTTCTGAAAGCAGAGACCCTGGAGAATAAAATGGCTGTAGTTGTCATTTTTATCTCACGTGATATTACTGCACATACAAATTTTTTGTAAAAGCAAAAAAGTAACATTACCCAATTTCTTGGTAAAATAAAAAAGCTGACGAGTAAATAGATAACAATATTTCAATCCTGGGCATACCTGTGAAAATGCTGCAAATTACTTAGAACACCCAACCACATATATTTTCTGATAGCAGAGCCCCTGGAGAATAAAATGGTGGCTGTTGCAATTTTTTATGTCACACTATATTTGAGCAGTCATTTATCAAACGAAAAAAAGGTTTAGGAAAAAATACACAAAATGAATTCTAGTGCACACAAACACAAAATATAAAATTTTACATTGCTGGTATTATATTGGTATTATATGCTCTTTTTAGTGTATATATATATATATATACAGTTGTGCTCATAAGTTTACACACCCTGGCATAATTTATGATTTCTTGGCCATTTTTCAGAGAATATGAATAACACAAAAACGTTTCTTTCACTCATGGTTAGTGTTTGGCTGAAGCCATTTATTATCAATCAACTGTGTTTACTCTTTTTAGATCATAAGGGCAACAGAAACTACCCAAATGACCCTGATCAAAAGTTTACATACCCCAGTTCTTAATACCGTGTATTGCCCCCTTTAACATCAATGACAGCTTGAAGTCTTTTGTGGTGTTTGTGGATGAGGCTCTTTATCTTCTCTGATGGTAAAGCTGCCCATTCCTCTTGGCAAAAAGCCTCCAGTTCCTGTAAATTCTTGGGCTGTCTTGCATGAACGGCACGTTTGAGATCTCCCCAGAGGGGCTCAATGATATTGAGGTCAGGAGACTGAGATGGCCACTCCAGAACCTTCACTTTATTCTGCTGTAGCCAATGACAGGTGGACTTGGCCTTGTGTTTTGGATCATTGTCATGTTGGAATGTCCAAGTACGTCCCATGCTCAGCTTCCTGGCTGATGAATGCAAATGTTCCTCCAGTATTTTTTGATAACATACTGCATTCATCTTGCCATCAATTTTGACCAAATTTCCTGTGCCTTTGTAGCTCACACATCCCCAAAACATCATCGATCCACCTCCATGTTTCACAGTAGGGATGGTGGACCTTTCATCATAAGCCTTGTTGACTCCTCTCCAAATGTAGTGTTTATGGTTGTGGCCAAAAAGCTCAATGTTGGTCTCATCACTCCAAATGACTTTGTGCCAGAAGGTTTGAGGCTTGTCTCTGTGCTGTTTGGCGTATTGTAAGCGGGATACTTTGTGGCATTTGCGTAGTAATGACTTTCTTCTGGCGACTCGACCATGCAGCCCATCTTTCTTCAAGTGCCTCCTTATGCATCTTGAAACAGCCACACCTCATGTTTTCAGAGAGTCCTGTATTTCACCTGAAGTTATTTGTGGGTTTTTCTTTGCATCTCAAACAATTTTCCTGGCAGTTGTGGCTGAAATTTTAGTTGGTCTAACTGACCGTGGTTTGGTTTCAACAGAACCCCACATTTTCCACTTCTTGATTAGCAGGGGCGTAACTAGAAATAGCAGGGCCCCATAGCAAAATGTTGTATGGGGCCCCCCTGCAAACAGCCCCCCCCCCACAGCTGCCCTAGTGTCAATGCAGCATGATCTGTGCCACATACAGCGTGACCTGTGCACAATGCAGCGTGACCTGTGCCCAATGCAGCGTGACCTGTGCCCCATATAGCATGACCTGCGCCCCATACAGCATGACATGTGCCCAATGCAGCGTGACCTGTGCCCAATGCAGCTTGACCTGTGCCCCAAACAGCGTGACCTGTGCCCCATACAGCGTGACCTGTGCCCAATGCAGCATGACCTGTGCCCAATACAGCGTGACCTATGCCCAATGCAGCGTGACCTGTGCCCCATACAGCGTGACCTGTGCCCAATGCAGCGTGAACTGTGCCCAATGCAGCGTGACCTGTGCCCCATACAGCGTGACCTGTGCCCAATGCAGCGTGACCTGTGCCCAATGTAGCGTGACCTGTGCCCAATGTAGCGTGACCTGTGCCCCATACAGCGTGACCTGTGCCCAATGCAGCGTGACCTGTGCCCAATGCAGTGTGACCTGTGCCCCATACAGCGTGACCTGTGCCCCATACAGCATGACCTGTGCCCCATGCAGCGTGACCTGTGCCCCATACAGCATGACCTGTGTCCCATACAGCGTGACCTGTGCCCCATACAACATGACCCTTGCCCAATGCAGCGTGACCTGTTCCCAATACAGCATGACCTGTGCCCCATACAGCATGACCTGTGCCCCATACAGCATGAGCTGTGCCCAATACAGCCTGGCCTGCCTGTGCCCCATACAGCCTCACCTGTGCAGAGGAAGAGGCAAGCCACCCGGATCAGCAGAGAGCGGGATTGCCCACTGTAATAGCTTTCATTTGAATTTCCCATCTTCCCGGGGCTCATCGTCACATAGCCCCACCTCTTGGCCCGACGCCTTTGATGATGTCACACGTCCCGCATTGGATCGGCATTCTGTCTATCAAAGGCGCCGGGCCAAGAGGTGGAGCTATGTGACGTGAGCCCCGGGAACACTGGAAGTTCTAATGAAAGCTCTTACATTGGGCAATTCAGCTCTCTGCTGATACGGACAGCTCGCCTCTTCCTCTCCTCTCTCTTCCCCTGGCTGGGAGACTGTGCCGGCGGTGCTCTTATCCTCACCAGGCCCCACTTGGCTGCAGGCCCCATAGCGCCCGCATGGGTCACTATGGTGGTAGTTCCGCCCCTGTTGATTAGAGTTTGAACATTGCTAATTGGCATTCTCAATTCCTTGGATCTTTTTATATCTCTTTCCTGTTTTATACAGTTCAACTACCTTTTCCCGCAGATCCTTTGACAATTCTTTTGCTTTCCCCATGACTCAGAATCCAGAAACGTCAGTGCAGCACTGGATGAAAGATGCAAGGGTCTGTCAGGAGTCCAGAAACTCAATGACCTTTTATACAGGGTATGTAAACTTTTGATCAGGGTCATTTGGGTAGTTTCTTTTGCCATTATGATTAAAAGAGTAAACACAGTTGATTAATAATAAATGGCTTCAGCCAAACACTAACCATGAGTGAAAGAAATGTTTTGTGTTATCATTCAAATTCTCTGAAAAATGGCCAAAAAATCATAAATTCGGAAAGGGTATGTAAACTTATGAGCACAACTGTATCTACAGAGCATTCAGTGGTGTACTGTTTCTGATACTTTTCAGGCGATGTATTAATATATATATATACCGTATATAAAGTCTAATATATATATATATATATATATATATATATATATATATATATATATATACTCTGCATCCAGCGTAGGCCTATATCTACAGTGCATTCGGTGGTGTACTGTTTCTAATACACTTCAGGCGGTGTATTAATATATATATACCGTATATATATAGTTTAGTATATATATGCCGTATTTATCGGCGTATAACACGCACCGGCGTATAACACGCACCCCAAGTTTAGGAGGGAATTTTAAGGAAAAAAAAACTTTTAGGAGGGAAGTTGAAGGGAAAAAAACTTACATTTAAATGCCCATCATTGCAGCCTTCTCAGTGCAGCCTTGTCAGTGCAGCCATGTCAGTGCAGCCTTGTCAGTGCAGCCATGTCAGTGCAGCCTTCCCCAGTGTCCATTGCAGCCTTATCCCAGTGCAGCCTTGCCCCAGTGCAGCCTTGCAGCTCGCAGTTTGAAAATGGTGCCGCTCCCCTGCGATCCTGTGATCCCCTGCGATCCTGAGCATCAAAATCGCCGACCGCGATTTGAAAATGGCGCCGAAATACACAGAGCCGGTCCTCGGCTCTTCTCTGCGGCTCTCATTCACTTTCGGCTCCACTCGTAGTCCCGCCCGGGATGGGCGTGACTGTGAGCGGAGCTATCCGAACCTAGCCGAGTAGGTTCAAGTGAAGCCGAAAGTGGCTGAGAAGAGCCGAGGACCGGCTCTGTGTATTTTGGCGCCGGCGGCGCCTATTTCAAATCGCGGTCGGCGATTTTGAAGATTTGTCAGCTCAGGATCGCAGGGGATCGGCATATAACACGCACCCACGATTCTCCCCTGATTTTAAGGGAAAAAAAATGCGTGTTATACGCCGATAAATACGGTACATACATATATGTATGTATATACTCTGCATCCAGAGTAGCCTCTATGTACAGTGCATTCGGTGGCAGTGGCGTAGCGTGGGTTGTCAGCACCCGGGGCAAGGCAAGTAATTTGCGCCCCCTAACCTGTGGGCTTTTAGCACCCAAGAATGGGGGCCCAGGTTCCTCCACTCACAGTCTGAGCCTCTGATTGGCCACCTGCAGCCTTTTATTAATGGTTAGATCTGAGATATCTCTTTGATTACAGTAGTCAAAGAGATATCTTCTCAGTATCAGCCAATAATAAAAGGCTGCGGGCAGCCAATCAGAGGTCTAGGTTGTAAATAACAAGGAGCACCTTATATACAGCAGAGCAGGCAGCCAATAGTAACCCAGATGTAAGGGTTGTGCATATTATTTAATGCTAGACATACTACAGGAGACAGTCAGAAACTGCAGGCATACTATAGGAGATGGTCAGAAACTGCAGACGTACTACAGGAGATGGTCAGAGACTGCAGACATACTACAGGAGATGGTCAGAGACTGCAGACATACTACAGGAGATGGTCAGAGACTGCAGACATACTACAGGAGATGGTCAGAGACTGCAGACATACTACAGGAGATGGTCAGAGACTGCAGACATACTACAGGAGATGATAAGAGTCTTAATGGAGCATTGTTAAATACTACTTGTGCATTCTGCGCAGAGTGCAGAGTTCAGGAGTGCAGTATGTACAGAGTTCATGAGTGTACTGCGTACAGGGTACAAAGATCAGGAGTGTGCTATATACAAAGTGCAAAGATCAAGATTATGCTACGTACCAAAAATCAGGAGTACCCTATACACAGAGTGTAAAGTTTAGGAGAGCGCTAGGTACAGAGTTCAGAGTGCAATTCATACAGAGTGAAGAGCTCAGGAGTGTACTGGATACACCGTGCAGAATTCAGTAGTGAGCTACGTACAGGGTGCAAAGATTAGGAGTGTGCTAAATACAAAAAGAAAAGATTAAGATTCTACTACGCACTGAGTGCAAAGATCAGGACTGTCCTATGTACTGAGTGCAGGATTCAGGAGTGCACTACATACAGAGTGAAGAGTTCAAAAGTGCAAATAGTTCAGGAGAGCGCTACGCAGAGTGAGCAGAGTTCAGAAGTGCACTGCATAGAGAATGCACTGCAGAGTTCATGACTGTGCTACGTACAGATTGCAGGGCTCAGGAATGCATGTCTCACAGGACAGTAACTCCCCTTCCAGTACAGAGCTCTCCTCCCACCCACAAATCCTCTCTTCCCCACCTACAAAGTATCAGGAGAGGGGCTGCTACAGAAGTGCAGCTACAGCTTACAGTAGGAGTGCAATGTTGTTAGGTGGGGAGAGGGGGCATTAGTGCAATGAGGGGGTATAGGCAATGATATTGGTGCTAAGTTAATAGGGTATTGATGCTAAATGGGGGGGGCAATTTGCTAATTTCTAACTTGGGGGAGAGTTGGAACATTGGTGCTAAGTGGGGGGAAATTTGGGATAAGTGAAGAGAGAGGGGTTACTTGGGATAAGTGGAGGATATTGGGGATACATGGGAGGAGAGGAGAAACATTTGGGATAAGTGGCGGGACAGGAGGGACATTGGGGATAAGTGGGGGGAGAGGAGGGGCATTGGGGATAAGTGGGGGGAGAGGAGGGGCATTTCGAATAAGTAGGAGGGGAGGGGTGACATTTAGGATAAGTGAGGATAAGTGGGATAATGGGGATAATTGGGGGAACAGGAGGAACATTGGAGGGACAGGAGGGACATTGGGGGGGAATGGGAGGGACCATGAGGATAAGTGGGAGGACAGGAGGGACACTGAGGATAAGTGGGAGGAGGGGAGGGACATTGAGGATAAGTGGGGGGAAAGGAGGAACATTTGGAATAAGTGAGAGGAGGGGCATTGGGGATAAGTGGGGGACAGCAGGGACATTGGGGGACAGGAGAAACATTGGAGGGACATTGGGGGGGGCAGGAGGGACATTGGGGGACAGGAGGGACATTGGGGGACAGGAGGGACATTGGGGGGGGGTGGGTGGGAGGGAGATTGAGGATAAGTGGGAGGACAGGAGGGACATTGGGGGAAATGAGGAACATTGGAGGGACAGGAGGGGCATTGGGGATAAGTGGGGGGACAGGAGGGACATTGGAGGAACAGGAGGGACATTGAGGATAAGTGGGGGGACAGGAGGGACATTGAGGATAAGTGGGGGTACTGGAGGGACATTGGGGGGGACAGGAGGGACATTGGGGATAAGTGGGGGACAGGAGGGACATTGGGGGACAGGAGGAACATTGGGGGGGACGGGAAGGACATTGAGCATGAGTGGGAGGATAGGAGGGACATTGGGGGACAGGAGGAACGTGGGGGGGGGGGCGGGAGGGACATTGAGGATAAGTGGAAGGACAGCAGGGACATTGGGGGACAGGAGGAACATGGGGGGCGGGAGGGAAATTGAGGATAAGTGGGAGGACAGGAGGAACATGGGGGGGGGGGCGGACGGGAGGGACATTGGGGATAAGTGGGGGACAGGAGGAACATTGGGGGGGGGACGGGAGGGACATTGAGGATAAGTGGGAGGACAGGGGGGACAGGAGGGACATCAGGGATAAGTGGGGGACAGGAGGAACATGGTGGGGGACAGGAGGGACATTGAGGATAAGTGGGAGGACAGGAGGGACATTGAGGATAAGTGGGGGGACAGGAGGGACATTGGGGATAAGTGGGGGGCAGGAGGGACATTGAGGATAAGTGGGAGGACAGGAGGGACATTGGGGGGGGACAGGAGGGACATTGAGGATAAGTGGGAGGACAGGAGGGACATGGGGGGGGCAGGAGGGACATTAAGGATAAGTGGGGGACAGGAGGGACATTGGGGGACAGGAGGGACATTGGGGATAAGTGGGGGGCAGGAGGGACATTGGGGGACAAGAGGAATATTCAGGGGGGCGGGAGGGACATTGGGGATAAGTGGGGGGCAGGAGGGACATTGGGGGATGAAAGGAATATTCGGGGGGAGGGAAGGACATTGGGGATAAGTGGGGGCAGGAGGGACATTGGGGGACAAGAGGAATATTCGGGGGGCGGGAGGGACATTGGGGATAAGTGGGGGGCAGGGGGGACATTGGGGGACAAGAGGAATATACAGGGGGGGGCAGGAGGGACATTGGGGGACAGGAGGGACATTGGGGATAGGTGGGGGGCAGGAGGGGCATTGGGGGACAAGAGGAATATTCGGGGGGGCAGGAGGGACATTGGGGGACAGGAGGGACATTGGGGATAAGTGGGGGGCAGGAGGGACATTGGGGGACAGGAGGGACATTGAGGATAAGTGGGAGGACAGGAGGGACATTGGGGGGGCGGGCGGGAGATACATTTGAGATAAGTGGGGGAGAGGGTGATGCTCTGTGTATGTGAAGTGTACATCTGTTTCACATACCGCAGTTCACTTGGTCAGGAAGATCCGGTTCCCCGGAGATGTTATCATTGCATGTGGGGTAGAGCTGGACTGGCTGCCGCACTGTAGAAATGGGAGATCCAGTCCAGAGCGGCGGAGGAGAAGACGGCAGTGGTTCACACAGTAAGGCGGAAGCGGGACTCCTGGAGCAATCCAGCCCTGCCACCGCACGTGACCCCCGTTCATCCAATCACCGAGCACCCGCTGCCCATGCCGCAACACAGCCAGTGACACCGTCCGTACACACTTAGCATTTGGACGGCGTGTCACTGGCACCTGATGCTGCGCCCCCCCAAATTTTGCGCCCGGGGCCACGGCACCCCCCGCACCCCCCACGCTACGCCACTGTTCGGTGGTGTACTGTTTCTAATACACTTCAGGCAGTAAACTTATGAGCACAACTGTATATGCTCTTGCTCTTATATATATCGATCTATTTGAGTTTACATCGAGATGTTTTTATTAGAATAAAAAGTTTTTTAAACAGACATATTGCACTATTAGATTCTCCTTTTTAGATGTGAATCTCTTTTGCACTGAGGAGTGAGGACCGTTTGATCCCCTGCAGATGTTGTATGTTTCACTTACAAAGAAATGAAGGATCTATAATTTTTATCATAGGTGTATTTTATATGATAGAGACAGAATATCAACCAAAAATCCAGAAAAAAAAAACACGATACAAATGTTATAAATGGGGTTGCAGTTCAGTGAGTAAAATAAGTATTTGATCCCCAAGCAAAACATGACTTAGTACTTGGTGGAGAAACCCTTGTTGGCAAGCACAGAGGTCAGACGTTTCTTGTAGGTGGTGATCAGGTAGACACATCTCAGGAGGGATTTTGGTCCATTCTTCTTTACAGATCTTCTCTAAATCCTTAAAGTGATTGTAAAGGTAGAAGGTGCATTCTATGCATTGAGATAAAAACCCCTTCTGTGTGCAGCAGCCCCTCTCAGCCCCTCTAATACTTACCCGAGCCCCCATCTGGATCCAGTGATGTTGCAGGAGTGTCTCGGCTGCCCCGGGACTCCCCTCCTCATTGGCTGAGAGATCAGCGTGGCACCATTGGCTCCCGCTGCTGTCAATCAAAGTCAGTCATCCAAAGAGGAGAGAAAGGGGGTGAGGCGGAGGGCGGATCGGGGCTCCATGTCAGAATGGACACAGGAAGCTGTGGCTCAGCTTGGGGGCCCCCATAGCAAGCTGCTTCGAAGAGGGACCCGAGAAGAGGAGGATCCGGGCTGCTCTGTGCAAAACCAACTGCATAGAGGAGGGAAGTATAACATGTTTGTTATTTTTAACAAAAAAAAACCTGAGACTTTAGTATTACTTTAACCACTTGCCGACCAGCCGCCGTCATTATACTGCGGCAAAGTGGCATGATTCCGTAGCTGTATGTCGGCTCGGGAACTCGCTTCTTGCGGGCGTGCGCGCTGGTATTGGCCAACGGGGGAGACAATCAGTGGGGCCGGCGGACTCTATGTCCACTGGCCACCGGTGGTCGTTCCCCACAGTGACAGAACGGGGAGCTGCCTGTGTAAACAAGGCAAATCTCGGTTCTGATAGGGGAGGTCACACAGATCCGGTCTTTCTGCTATGCGGGACGGATCTGTGTGTTTCCCCAGTCACACAGTCCCCTATACAGTTAGAAAAAACCTGCAACACATTTAACCCCTTGATCGCCCCCTAGTGTTGTTCACCCCATCCCTGCCAGTGTCATTTACACAGTAATCAGTGAATTTTTATAGCTCTGATCGCTTTATAAATGTCACTGGTCCCAAAAAAGTGTCAAAAGTGTCCGATTTGTCCGCCGCAACATCGCAATCCCACTAAAAACCGCTGCTCACCGCCATTACTAGTAAAAATAGAAAATAAATAATAATAATAAAAATGCTATAAAACTATCCCCTATTTTGTAGACGCTATAACTTTTGCGCAAACCAATCAATATAGGCTTATTGCGTTTTTTTTTTTACCAAAAATATGTGGAGGAATATATATCAGCCTAAACTGATGAAGAAAATAGTTTTTTTATACTTTTTTGGGGGGGATATTTATTATAGCAAAAAGTAAAAAATATTGCTTTTTTTTTCAAAATTGTCGCTCTTTTTTTGTTTATAGCGCAAAAAATAAAAACCGCAGAGGTGATCAAATACCACCAAAAGAAAGCTCTATTTGTGGGAAAAAAAGCACATTAATTTTGTTTGGGAGCCGCGTCGCATGACCGCGCAATTGTCAGTTAATGCGACGCAGTGCCGTATCGCAAAAAATGGCCTGGTCATGAGGGGGCAAATCCTTCCGGTCCTTAAGTGGTTAAGGTTTCTTGGCTATCGCTTGGCAACTCGAAGTTTCAGCTCCCTCCATATTTTCTATAGGATTAAGGTCTGGAGACTGGCTAGGCCACTTCATGACCTTAACCTTTTACGGACCGCCTGCCGTCGTTTTACGTCACTACTTTGAAGAGGGATATCGTTGTTATGGCAGTAGCTAGCTACCATAACCCCGGTATCCTCTTCTTCAGTGGGCGGTTCGGTTTCTGATAAGAGTGGTCTCTGCGGTGGATTCGCCGCAAGATCACTTTTATCGGCAGCGGGAGAGGGCTCCCTCCTTCTAGCTCACTCTGGTGCCCTCCACTGGTTACGGTGCCGCCGGCAGCGGCAGAGGCAATTGGGTTCTTCTCGCTATTAGGCAAGGAGAGGAGTGAGGGGAAGATGGCCCCCACCCGTTTACATATCATCGCAGGGTGGAAGCGACGTCAAAACGTCACTTCCACCCATAGCTCTTAACCACTTGCCGACCGCCTCACGCAGATATACTGCGGCAGAATGGCACGGGCAGGCAGAATCACGTACCTGTGACCTGCCTCCCCCCTGGTGCCCGAGGCGGTCGGCATTTGTCCCCCGGCAATCGGAGGTGAGGGGGAGGCCATCCATTCGTGGCTCCCCCCTCGCGATCGCTCCCGGCCAATGAGATCATTCCCCTGCCTCTTTATAGTACACAGAGGCAGAGGAAATTATGTCATCTCTCCTCGGCTCGGTATTTTCCGTTCCGGCGCCGAGGAGAGAAGACTGCAATGTGAGTGCACAACACATACACACACACAGTAGAACATGCCAGGCACACAATACACCACCCCCCCCCCCCCCCCCGTCACACTGACACCAAGCAGTTTAGACACTAGTTAGGGAGGTAAATATTTAGGTTCGCGGTCAGAGTTTTATAGCGTCAGGGACCCCCATATACTATCTAATAAAGGTTTTAACCCCTTGATTGCCCCCTAGTTAACCCTTTTACCACTGATCACCGTATAACTGTTACGGGTGACACTGGTTAGTTCGTTTATTTTTTATAGTGTCAGGGCACCCGCCGTTTATTACCAAATAAAGGCTCAGCCCCCTGATCGCCCGGCGGTGATATGCGTCGCCCCAGGCAGCGTCAGGTTAGCGCCAGTACCGCTAGCACCCACGCACGCACCGTACACCTCCCTATAGTATAGTATCTGAACGGATCAATATCTGATCTGATCAGATCTATACTAGCGTCCCCAGCAGTTTAGGGTTCCCAAAAATGCAGTGTTAGCGGGATCAGCCCAGATACCTGCTAGCACCTGCGTTTTGCCCCTCCGCCCGGCCCAGCCCAGCCCACCCAAGTGCAGTATTGATCGATCACTGTCACTTACAAAACACTAAACGCATAACTGCAGCGTTCGCAGAGTCAGGCCTGATCCCTGCGATCGCTAACAGTTTTTTTGGTAGCGTTTTGGTGAACTGGCAAGCACCAGCGGCCTAGTACACCCCGGTCGTAGTCAAACCAGCACTGCAGTAACACTTGGTGACGTGGCGAGTCCCATAAGTGCAGTTCAAGCTGGTGAGGTGGCAAGCACAAGTAGTGTCCCGCTGCCACCAAGAAGAAGACAAACACAGGCCCGTCGTGCCCATAATGCCCTTCCTGCTGCATTCGCCAATCCTAATTGGGAACCCACCACTTCTGCAGCGCCCGTACTTCCCCCATTCACATCCCCAACCAAATGCAGTCGGCTGCATGAGAGGCATTTTCTTTATGTCCTCCCGAGTACCCCTACCCAACGAACCCCCCCAAAAAAGATGTTGTATCTGCAGCAACGCGGATATAGGTGTGACACCCGCTATTATTGTCCCTCCTGTCCTGACAATCCTGGTCTTTGCATTGGTGAATGTTTTGAACGCTACCATTCATTAGTTGAATATTAGCGTAGGGTACAGCATTGCACAGACTAGGCACACTTTCACAGGGTCTCCCAAGATGCCATCGCATTTTGAGAGACCCGAACCTGGAACCGGTTACAGTTATAAACGTTACAGTTACAAAAAAGTGTAAAAAAAAAAAAAAAACCCACAAAATATATAAAATAAAAAATAATAGTTGTTGTTTTATTGTTCTCTCTCTCTCTATTCTCTCTCTCTATTGTTCTGGTCTTTTTTACTGTATTCTATTCTGCAATGTTTTATCGTTATTATGTTTTATCATGTTTGCTTTTCAGGTATGCAATTTTTTATACTTTACCGTTTACTGTGTTTTATTATTAACCATTTTTTTTGTCTTCAGGTACGCCATTCACGACTTTGAGTGGTTATACCAGAATGATGCCTGCAGGTTTAGGTATCATCTTGGTATCATTCTTTTCAGCCAGCAGTCGGCTTTCATGTAAAAGCAATCCTAGCAGCTAATTAGCCTCTAGACTGCTTTTACAAGCAGTGGGAGGGAATGCCCCCCCCCACACCGTCTTCTGTGTTTTTCTCTGGCTCTCCTTTCTCAACAGGGAACCTGAGAATGCAGCCGGTGATTCAGCCAGCTGACCATAGAGCTGATCAGAGACCAGAGTGGCTCCAAACATCTCTATGGCCTAAGAAACCGGAAGCTACAAGCATTTCATGACTTAGATTTTGCCGGATGTAAACAGCGCCATTGGGAAATTGGGAAAGCATTTTATCACACCGATCTTGGTGTGGTCAGATGCTTTGAGGGCAGAGGAGAAATCTAGGGTCTAATAGACCCCAATTTTTTCAAAAAAGAGTACCTGTCACTACCTATTGCTATCATAGGGGGTATTTACATTCCCTGAGATAACAATAAAAATGATTTAAAAAAAATAAAAAATGAAAGGAACAGTTTAAAAATAAGATAAAAAAGCAAAAAAAAAAGAAAGAAAAAAAAAAAAAAAGCAAACGCAAGCGTATTTTGCAGACCTCACTTTTTGTCACAAAGTTTTGAAAATTAAAAAAAGAAAAAAAAAGAAAAAAAAAAGTTTTTTCTTGACTTTCTTCATTTTCAAAAACAAATGAGAGCTGCAAAATACTCACCATGCCTCTCAGCAAATAGCTTGGGGAGTCTACTTTCCAAAATGGGGTCATTTGGGGGGGGGGGTTGTGCCACCTGGGCATTCCATGGCCTCCGAAACTGTGATAGGCAGTGAAGAGTGAAATCAAAAATTTACACCCTTAGAAATCCTGAAGGCGGTGATTGGTTTTCGGGGCCCCGTACGCAGCTAGGCTCCCAAAAAGTCCCACACATGTGGTCAGGGCCGTCTTTACTATTGATTGGGCCCTGGGCAAAAAAAATTCTTGCCCCCCCCCCCTCCCATGCAAATTGTCTCTCCACCCCAACATTCTAAAAAACAAAACACACACGTAAACTTATGTATTGTATTGTAACTGTACTGTCTGCCCTCATGTTGTAAACTGTTGACACCATATAAATCCTGTATAATAATAATAATAATGATGGGGGGAAGAGATAGAGAAGTCCAGGATTATGGGTGGGGGGGGGAGATACGGGAGTCCAGGATGATTGGGGGGGAGAGATGGGGGAGTTCAAGATGATGGCGGGAAGGGGGAGATAGGAGTCCAGGATGACACACAGGGATTGGGGGTGTGTACTTTGAGGTGTTTGTATCATGCAGGGCACAGAAAAAAATCAGCACAAGGGGCAGTACTTGCATATCCTCCTCCCTCCCGCAAAGTTACCATCTATTGGTCACCTCTGTACCCCCTCATGTCCACCTCTGTACCCCCTCACCACCTCTGTTCCCCCGTCCACCTGTGTTCACCTCTGTACCCCCCATGTCCACCTTTGTACCCCTTCCACCTCTGTACCCCCCATGTTCATCTCTGTACCCCCCCCCCATGTCCACCTCTGTACCCCTTCCACCTCTGTACCCCCCATGTCCATCTCTGTACCCCTTCCACCTCTGTACCCCCCATGTCCATCTCTGTACCCCTTCCATCTCTGTACCCCCCATGTCCATCTCTGTACCCCTTCCACCTCTGTACCCCCCCGTCCACCTCTGTACATCCCAATGTCCACCTTTGTACTCCCGTCCACCTCTGGGTTGATCTCTGTATCCCCCCCATGTCCACCTCTGTACCCCCCCATGTCCATCTTTGTACCCCCGTCCACCTATGTTCACCTCTGTACCCCCTCATGTCCACCTCTGTACCCCCTCATGTCCACCTCTGTTCCCCCGTCCACCTGTGTTCACCTCTGTACCCCCCATGTCCACCTTTGTACCCCTTCCACCTCTGTACCCCTTCCATCTCTGTACCCCCCCATGTCCACCTCTGTACCCCTTCCACCTCTGTATCCCCCATGTCCATCTCTGTACCCCCCCCCCGTCCACCTCTGTACATCCCCATGTCCACCTTTGTACTCCCGTCCACCTCTGGGTTCATCTCTGTATCCCCCCCATGTCCACCTCTGTACCCCCCATGTCCACCTCTGTACCCCCATGTCCATCTTTGTACCCCCGTCCACCTATGTTCACCTCTGTACCCCCTCATGTCCACCTCTGTACCCCCCCACCACCTCTGTTCCCCCATCCACCTGTGTTCACCTCTGTACCCCCATGTCCACCTCTGTACCCCTTCCACCTCTGTACCCCTTCCACCTCTGTACTCCCCATGTCCATCTCTGTACCCCTTCCATCTCTGTACCCCCCCCATGTCCACCTCTGTACCCCTTCCACCTCTGTACCCCCCATGTCCATCTCTGTACCCCTTCCACCTCTGTACCCCCCATGTCCATCTCTGTACCCCTTCCATCTCTGTACCCCCCATGTCCACCTCTGTACCCCCCATTACCATCTATGTACCCCCCATGTCCACCCCTCACTTCTGTACCCCCCCCCCATGTCCACCTCTGTGCCAGCAATTCTCTGCAGTCTGCACATATGGATCCCCTGCCCCTTCTCTTCACGTTGTTCTTTCTTACCTGGTCACACGGCGGTGCAACACAGTCTCCGCCTATCAGACCCAGCACACAGCCAGAAAACTTCACTCGGCTGTGTGCTACACAGGTCTGCCAGGCGGGAGTGGGGGCGGGAGGAACACAGAGTGCCGCTCTCACTCTGTTATTGACTCTGGTGCGCAGCTCCTGACAGAGGGAGAAGCGGGACGAGCGGGCTCAAACACATGAAGCCCGCAGCTGTCCCGCTCTCCTGTATAATTAATTTAGCCGCTTGGGAGAGCAGGGGGGATCGGCTCCCCCCGCTACTCCGCAAAAACTGCGGGCAGCGCAGGGCTTAAGTGGCAGCTGCTTTGGGCCCCACAGCAATGACAGGGCCCAGGGCAACTGCCCCTTTTGCCCTGCGTTAAAGACGGCCCTGCATGTGGTATCCCCATACTCAGGAGAAGCAGCTAAATGTATTTTGGGATGCAATTCCACATATGCCCATGGCCTGTGTGAGCAATATATCATTTAGTGACAACTTTGTGAAAAAAAAACAAAAAAAAAAACTTGTCACTTTCCCGCAAATTGTGTCAAAATATAAAATATTCCATGGACTCAACATGCCTCTCAGCAAATAGCTTGGGGTGTCTACTTTCCAAAATGGGGTCATTTGGGGGGGGGGGGGTTGTGCCATCTGGGCATTTTATGGCCTTCAAAACTGTGATAGGTAGTGAGGAGTGAAATCAAAAATTTACGCCCTTAGAAATCCTGAAGGCAGTGATTGGTTTTCGGGGCCCCGTACGCGGCTAGACTCCCAAAAAGTCCCACACATGTGGTATCCCCGTACTCAGGAGAAGCAGCTGAATGTATTTTGGGGTGCAATTCCACATATAACCATGGCATGTGTGAGCAATATATCATTTAGTGACAACTTTTTGTAATTTTTTTTTTTTTTTTTTTGTCATTATTCAATCACTTGGGACAAAAAAAATTAATATTCAATGGGCTCAACATGCCTCTCAGCAATTTCCTTGGGGTGTCTACTTTCCAAAATGGGGTCATTTGGGGGGGTTTTGTACTGCCCTGCCATTTTAGCACTTCATGAAATGACATAGACAGTCATAAACTAAAAGCTGTGTAAATTCCAGAAAATGTGCCCTAGTTTGTAGACACTATAACTTTTGCGCAAACCAATAAATATACGCTTATTGACATTTTTTTTACCAAAGACATGTGGCCGAATACATTTTGGCCTAAATGTATGACTAAAATTGAGATATTTATTTTTCAAAATTTTCAGTCTTTTTCCGTTTATAGCGCAAAAAATAAAAACGGCAGAGGTGATCAGATACCATCTAAGAAAGCTCTATTTGTGGGAAGAAAAGGACGCAAATTTCGTTTGTGTACAGCATTGCATGACCGCGCAATTAGCAGTTAAAGCGACGCAGTGCCAAATTGTAAAAAGTGCTCTGGTCAGGAAGGGGGTAAATCCTTCCGGGGCTGAAGTGGTTAAAGGGACATTTTTTTTTTCAAATTACATTTAATTTTTTTTTTTTTTTTAATTGCATTTTAGTGTAAATATGAGATGTGAGGTCTTTTTGACCCCAGATCACACATTTAAGAGGACCTGTCATGCTTTTTTTCTATTACAAGGGATGTTTACATTCCTTGTAATAGGAATAAAAGTGACTCAATTTTTTTTAAAAGAAGAGTGTAAAAATACAAAATAAAAGGTAAAATAAATAATTAAAAAAAAACATTTTTTAAACACGCTCCGTCCCGCCGAGCTCACGTGCAGAAGCGATCGCAAACGTAAGTCGCGCCCGCATGTGAAAACGGTGTTCAAACCACACATGTGAGGTATCGCCACGATCGGTAGAGCGAGAGTAATAATTCTAGCCCTGGACCTCCTCTGTAACTTAAAACATGCAACCTGTAGAATTTTTTAAATGTCGCCTATGGAGATTTTTAAGGGTAAAAGTTTGTCGCCATTCCACGAGCGGGCGCAATTTTGAAGTGTGACATGTTGGGAGGGGGCAAAGATTTGTGCTAGGGGATTTCAGTAGGAGGCGGATTTGTATCGGTAGGAGGGGGATTTACGGTTCGGGGTTAAGCATGCAGATTAGTGCTTGATTTTTTTTTTTTTTTGGGGGGGGGGTTTCTGACATACAATTCTCATACATCTTGAGGGGGAGGGGGGCGCAATTTGGCATTTTCGTCCCTGGGCTCTAGATGACCTGATCCCAGCACTGACTAGGACAGTTCATATACTTTCCCATTTTTGGTGGTTGTTCGCCCTTCAGGCTCCACCCACTTTGTCATACTTTGCTGGTTGCCGTTGGTGAACTGCAAAGACATGGATCAGATGTGTGGCTGGAATCCCCATAAGAACATTGCAAATAATTGGCAACCGTGCATCATGGGGCGCACAGTCTGTTCATAAACCTCAGGAGAGGGTCCGGGTACGCAGACTCTTCTTCCTCCCAACACAAATTCCCCAAAATCACTACTCTGCGTTTCTAAGGTGTGAACTGGCCCTTTCCCTATCATTATCATCCAATCTTTTGCATTGAATACAATGTATCAGTTAGACATCTGAGATCTGTGTTCTCCTATGAGGGATCTGATCAGTGAAGTCATAAAATACACTCCACTCTCTTCCCCAACCGAGGACGCCGAAAGACCCCGCAAACTGCGATCTGCTCCCCCCCCCGGGGACATGAGACTCCTGATGTGTGACTCTCTTGTCACTTAAATCTCTTTTAAACAGTTTTCATTTAATTTAACAGCTTTGGAAACATGCATGAAAGCAGGAAATAAATGAGTGGTACAGAATCTGTGAAAAATGTCATTAATTAGAGATAATTTGTGAAACAGCCGCCTCCCGTTAGGGGAAGATGTGGCTTGTATTGTGCATGATGGTTTGGAGATCTGTGATGGGCAATTCAGAGCGAGCCACGGTCATATTTTGCACCCCCCCCCCCCCCCCGGATTCTCCAAGAGGCATTGCATAGTATATTTCGCTAAAAAAAAAATTAAAAAATGGGCAAAACAGTTATTAAGCAATTATTAATACTATTGCAGAGGAATAGAAGATTATAATATTTATATTTTTATTTTGTATGTTATATTATTATTTATATTGCTATATTTGTTATTTTTTATTTTATTATTATTTACATCATTATATTTTTATATTTATTATATTATATTTATGTATAAGATTAGAATATTTTGTTATATTTTTATATTGTATATTTATTATTATTTATATTATTATATTTTTATATTGTATGTATTATATTTATATATTAGATTTAATTAGCTTGTTATATTTTTATATTATATATTTAATTATTGCTTATTTATATTATTATATTTTATATGTATTATATTATATTGATAGATTAGATTATTTTGTATATAGTATATTTCGCTAAAAAAAAAAAAATGGGCAAAACAGTTATTAGGCAATTATTAATACTATTGCAGAGGAATAGAAGATTATAATATTTATATTTTTATTTTGTATGTTATATTATTATTTATATTGCTATATTTGTTATTTTTTATTTTATTATTATTTACATCATTATATTTTTATATTTATTATATTATATTTATATATAAGATTAGAATATTTTGTTATATTTTTATATTGTATATTTATTATTATTTATATTATTATATTATATGTATTATATTATATTTATGTATAAGATTAGAATAATTTGGTATATTTTTATATTGTATATTTATTATTATTTATATGATTATATTTTTATATTATATTTATTATATTATTTTTATATATTAGATTTATTATTTTGTTATATTTTTATATTGTATATTTATTATTATTTATATTATTATATTTTTATATTGTATGTATTATATTTATATATTAGATTTAATTAGCTTGTTATATTTTTATATTATATATTTAATTATTGCTTATTTATATTATTATATTTTATATGTATTATATTATATTGATAGATTAGATTATTTTGTATATAGTATATTTCGCTAAAAAAAAAAAAATGGGCAAAACAGTTATTAGGCAATTATTAATACTATTGCAGAGGAATAGAAGATTATAATATTTATATTTTTATTTTGTATGTTATATTATTATTTATATTGCTATATTTGTTATTTTTTATTTTATTATTATTTACATCATTATATTTTTATATTTATTATATTATATTTATATATAAGATTAGAATATTTTGTTATATTTTTATATTGTATATTTATTATTATTTATATTATTATATTATATGTATTATATTATATTTATGTATAAGATTAGAATAATTTGGTATATTTTTATATTGTATATTTATTATTATTTATATGATTATATTTTTATATTATATTTATTATATTATTTTTATATATTAGATTTATTATTTTGTTATATTTTTATTTTGTATATTTATTATTATTTATATTATTATATTTTTATATTGTATGTATTATATTTATATATTCAATTTAATTAGTTTGTTATATTTTTATATTATATATTTAATTATTATTTATTTATATTATTATATTTTATATGTATTATATTATATTGATATATTAGATTCAATTATTTTGTTATATAGTGCCTTTACCCGTTGAGATGTTCCACATTTTGTCATGTTGCAACAAAAAACGTAAATGTATTTTATTGGGATTTTATGTAATAGACCAACACAAAGTGGCAAATAATTGTGAAGTGGAAGGAAAATGATAAATGGTTTTCCAAATTTTTTACGAATAAATATGTGAAAAGTGTGGGGGGTACATTTGTATGGCGCCCCCCGGAGTCAATACTTTGTAGAACCGCCTTTCACTGCAATTACAGCTGCAAGTCTTTTTTTGGGGATGTCTCTACCAGATTTGCACATCTAGCAGTGGTGGTGCGTCCATAAGTACGCACGGGCGCTGCCCCCTCTCTCCAGCCACCCCCATATGACCAATGGATAGATTCATGCATAGCATGAATCTATCCGTGGCTTTCGCTACCACCCCCTATTCAGGCGCCCGGCCCCTTTTCGGGCACCGAGCGCCTAAATTACAGCAGCGGGGGGTGTTTTTGAAGCACCTGATAGGCATCAAAAAGGTGACCTGTGAGCGCAATGCTTGGCGCTCGCAGTTCACCCAGGTGTGTTAGAAAAGGGAATGAATATTCGCTTTCCTAACACTGAAGTGCATCTCTGCCAATCAGGTGCTCGGGTCTGTTACCCGTCACCTGATTGGCTGAAACCACAGGCTCTGTGATTGGACGCCTATCAGGCATCCAGTTGCCTATAGGAGAGGGCGTGAGGAGAGGACGGGAGAAGACATGGAGGACATGGAGGAACATGGAGGACACCGCTCGTCGCCTGCCCCACCGAGACAGGGTAAGTGCCGGGCAGACGGCGAGCGGGTGTGGGGGTCACAGTGGCAGCATTCGATGGGCAGAGTGGCAACATTCGATGGCACATTGGCAGCATTTGATAGGCACAGTGGCAGCATTCGATGGCACATTGGCAGCATTTGATGGGCACAGTGGCAGCATTTGTTGGGCACAGTGGCAGCGTTTGATGGGCACAGTGGCTGCATTTGTTGGGCACAGTGGCAGCGTTTGATGGGCACAGTGGCAGCATTTGATGGCACAGTGGCAGCATTTGTGGCACAGTTGCAGCATTTGATGGGCACAGTGGCAGTGTTTGATGGTCACAGTGGCTGCGTTTGATGGTCACAGTGGCTGCTTTGATGGGCACAGTGGCTGCGTTTGATGGGCACAGTGGCAGCCTTTGATGGCACAGTGGTAGAATTTGATGGGCACAGTGGCTGCGTTCGATGGGCACAGTGGCTGCATTCGATGGGCAGAGTGGCTGCATTTGATGGGCAGAGTGGCAGAATTAGATGGCACAGTGGCAGCATTCGATGGCACAGTGGCAGCATTTGATGGGCACAGTGGCAGCCTTTGATGGGCACAGTGGCTGCATTCGATGGCACAGTGGCAGCATTTGATGGGCACAGTGGCAGCCTTTGATGGGCACAGTGGCTGCGTTTGATGGGCACAGTGGCGGTGTTTGATGGGCACAGTGGCTGCATTCGATGGGCAGAGTGGCAGCCTTTGATGGGCACAGTGGCTGCGTTTGATGGGCACAGTGGCTGCGTTTGATGGGCACAGTGGCAGCCTTTGATGGGCACAGTGGCTGCGTTTGATGGGCACAGTGGCTGCGTTTGATGGGCACAGTGGCTGCATTCGATGGGCAGAGTGGCTGCATTCGATGGGCAGAGTGGCAGAATTAGATGGCACAGTGGCAGAATTAGATGGCACAGTGGCAGCATTTGATGGGCACAGTGGCAAAGTTTGATGGGCACAGTGGCAGCCTTTGTGGCACAGTTGCAGCGTTTGATGGGCACAGTGGCTGCATTTGATAGGCACAGTGGCTACAATTGATGGGTGTTTTTTTCAGTATTTTTCAGTTTGTTTGCGCCCCCTAAAAAATTTTGAGTACCAGCCGCCACTGACATCTAGAGAGGGAAATTTTTGCCCATTCTTCTATGCAAAATATCTCAAGCTCTGTCAGATTGGATGGAGAACGTTGTGATCAGCAATTTTCAAGTCTTGCCACAGATTCTCAATAGAATTTAGGTCTGGACTGTGACTGGGCCATTCTAACACATGAATATGCTTTGATCTAAACCATTCCATTGTAGCTCTGGCTGTATGTTTCGGGTCGTTGTCCTGCTGAAAGGTGAACCTCCGCCCCAGTCTCAAGACTATTGCAGACTCTACAGCTTGCAGACTCTAACAGAATACTTGTGCAAACACTCAGCATTGACACCGATCGGTGTAACCCTAATATAAAGTAATGAAAAGTTGTGAATGCCACATTAATTTATACAGTGCCTTGCAAAAGTATTCACCCCTCTTGGCTTTTTACCTATTTTGTTACATTACAGCCTTTAGTTCAAGTTGAACTATATGTGATGGATCAGAACACAATAGTCTAGGTTGGTGAAGTAAAATTAGAAATATATATGCATAAAACTATTTTTCAGAAATAAAAAACTGATAATTGCCATTTGTGTACAATATCTCACAAAAGTAAGTACACCCCTCACATTTTTGTAAATATTTTATTATATTTTTTCATGTGACAACACTGAAGAAATGACACTTTGCTACAATGTAAAGTAGTGAGTGTACAGCTTGTATAACAGTGTAAATTTGCTGTCCCCTCAAAATAACTCAACACACTGCCATTAATGTCTAAACCGCTGGCAACAAAAGTGAGTACACCCCTAAGTGAAAATGTCCGAATTGGGCCCAAAGTGTCAATATTTTGTGTGGCCACCATTATTTTCCAGCACTGCCTTAACCCTCTTGGGCACGGAGTTCACCAGAGCTTCACAGGTTGTCACTGGAGTCCTCTTCCCCTCCTCCATGATGACATCACAGAGCTGGTGGATATTAGAGACCTTGCGCTCCTCCCCCTTCCATTTGAGGATGCCCCACAGATGATCAATAGGGTTTATGTCTGGAGACATGCTTGGCCAGTCCATCACCTTTACCCTCAGCTTCTTTAGCAAGGCAGTGGTCATCTTGGAGGTGTGTTTGGGGTCATTATCATGTTGGAATACTGCCCTGAGGCCCAGTCTCTGAAAGGAGGGGCTCATGTTCTGCTTCACAAAGTCACAGTACATGTTGGCATTCATGGTTCCCTCAATGATCTGTAGCTCCCCAGTGCCGGCAGCACTCATGCAGCCCCAGACCATGACACTCCCACCACCATGCTTGACTGTAGACAAGACACACTTGTCTTTGTACTCCTCACCTGGTTGCCGCCACACACGCTTGACACCATCTGAACCAAATAAGTTTATCTTGGTCTCATCAGACCACAGGACATGATTCCAGTAATCCATGTCCTTAGTCTGTTGTCTTCAGCAAACTGTTTGCGGGCTTTCTTATGCATGATCTTTAGAAGAGGCTTCCTTCTGGGATGACAGCCATGCAGACCAATTTGATGCAGTGTGCGGCGTATGGTCTGACCACTGACAGGCTGACCCCCCACCCTTCAACCTCTGCAGCAATGCTGGCAGCACTCATACGTCTATTTCCCAAAGACAACCTCTGGATATGACGCTGAGCATGTCCACTCAACTTCTTTGGTTGACCATGGCAAGGCCTGTTCTGAGCGGAACCCGTCCTGTTAAACCGCTATGTGGTCTTGGCCACCGTGCTGCAGCTCAATTTTAGGGTCTTGGCAATCTTCTTATAGCCTAGGCCATCTTTATGTAGAGCAACAATTCTTTTTTTCAGATCCTCAGAGAGTTCTTTGCCATGAGGTGCCATGTTGAACTTCCAGTGACCAGTATGAGAGAGTGAGAGCGATAACGCCAAATTTAACACACCTGCTCCCCATTCACACCTGAGACCTTGTAACACTAATGAGTCACATGACACTGGGGAGGGAAAATGGCTAATTGGGCCCAATTGGACATTTTCACTTAGGGGTGTACTCACTTTTGCTGCCAGTGGTTTAGACATTAATGGCTGGGTGTTGAGTTATCTTGAGGGGACAGCAAATTTACACTGTTATACAAGCTGTACACTCACTACTTTACATTGTAGCAAAGTGTCATTTCTTCAGTGTTGTCACATGAAAAGATATAATAAAATATTTACAAAAATGTGAAGGGTGTACTCACTTTTGTGAGATACTGTATGTATTCACCCCCTTTGCTATGAAGCCCATAAAAAGCTCTGGTACAACCAATTACCTTCAGAAGTCAAATAATTAGTAAAATGATGTCCACCTGTGTGCAATCTAAGTGTCACATGATCTGTCATTACATAGACACACCTTTTTGAAAGGCCCCAGAGGCTGCAACACCTAAGCAAGAATCACCACTAACCAAACATTGCCATGAAGACCAAGGAACTCCCCAAACACGTAAGGGACAATGTTGTTGGGAAGTACAAGTCAGGGTTAGGTTATAAAAAAATATCAAAATCTTTGATGATCCCTAGGAGCACCATCAAATCTATCATAACCAAATGGAAAGAACATGGCACAACAGCAAACCTGCCAAGAGACGGCCGCACACCAAAACTCATGGACCGGGCAAGGAGGGCATTAATCAGAGAGGCAGCACAGAGACCTAAGTTAACCCTGGAGGAGCTGCAGAGATCCACAGCAGAGACTGGTGAGGCTAGTGTAACTTCGGAAGGGGATGTGTTGGGGGTATTAGTCCTTCCGGAGTTACACTAGTCTCACCAGATTAGCACATTCTGGCATTATGTGGGGCTTTTGTCCCTCCATGACCCATGTGATGTTTAGGTCTTCCCTGGTTCTTCTTAGGTTGCCAGACATTTCCATTCATTGTGATGTCTGCCTTTGCTGGCTTTACTGTGTTCTCAATCTATCTGCCTTTGCGGATGGTTTTGGGTAACACATGATTGAGCTGTTATACCTGCAGCAATAGGCAGACACTCACTAGGTGTGGATGAGGGATCTGCTTCGTATGTCTATTGATGACGAAGCAGCTCCTCTCCCTGTGGTGGTGATCAGGTTTCCATCTCCCAAGTCATCTGTGGGCGCTCCCCACCTTCGGGTTGGGGGTGGCCCCACTGCTGTTGCTGCGTCGGATATTCTCCGGCTTGTTGCCATGGTAGTGGCGCCGCTGCCTCCCCTCGGGCGGGGTGACAGTTACCCCAGCCATCTGGTCGGCGTACGTTGCCTTGGCTACGTCAGATGCTTTCCGACGTCATTGCCATGGTGAAGGTGGTGTTTATACCATGTTTTATATTTTCAGAAAGTTGCTACATGTCTCTGATGAAGAATTTTATGTACTTTCTCGAAACGCGTCGGACTTTGCAACTATGTATCACCTAGAGCTATGTTATTTATCTCTCTGTTGAACTTAGCGGTATTTGCTACTTTCTGATACTTTCTTATGCTAGTTTATGTATCTTCATGCATTAACTGTAAGCAATTTGTTTGGATCCATATGATCACTGTTTTTAGATATTTTTATATCAATAAAATATATTTTTTATAAAATCTGTTTACATTGCCTTAAAGATCCCAAATATCCAAGGTATTATTTTGTTATACCAAGGGATGTTGGCAATTAAATGCCAGCCCACATGAGTCCAATTTTTCTAATAGTTATGCACATTGACTTTTTCTGTTTTTTTTGTCCTTTTTGTTGTTTGCTTCACAATTAAAAAAAATAAATAAAAAAAAAAAAAAACATCTTTAAAGTTGTGGGCATGTTCTGTAAATTAAATGATGCAAATCCTCAAACGATCCGTGTTAATTCCAGGTTGTGAGCCAACAAAACACGAAAAATGCCAAGGGGGGTGAATACTTTTGCAAGGCACTGTAGTTCATGTTGCAGAAGATAAATCTTTTATGGACGTTATGAACTGGTGTGGCGCTCCCATCTTTTCAAAACTTTTTTGCCCTGGATCCTCTTAGGTAAATGTGACACCAATCTCTGCTCTCTCTGCATGAACGTAAGGCTTATTTCATGGTGATAAAATAGGGGGAGCGGGAAGGGGACCAACCACCCCAAAACAGAGGCAGATGCAACAACTTATGAGCTAAACAGGGCCTCAAATGCAGCCCCTGACATCAACAAAAGGCCACACATAATGTTCAATATATGTAATGCTGGAGATTACTGTCGGAGACGCAGACCTAATAGAGGAGATGAGGGTCAGAGAGTGAGGACAGGATACATTGTTGGTGGGGAGATGCTGCAGAAGACAATACGAAACTGGGAAGATGTTACATGAGGCTGGTAGAGATCAATGCTGTTACCGTAATCAATGTTCCCACTACAGACTGCTGAGGTCCGAAAATTGCACATCAAATATCAAAGGGTGGCAGGTTGGGCAAAAGGGCAATAATTGCTTGAAAAGGGCAATTACATATTTTTTGTATCCAGCCCCTCTACTGTAGTTTGGCAGCAGAGGTCCTGTTCTTGGAGTAGAGGAGATCTTCCTCCATTTGAAAGAACGGGTTCTGGTTTTCTATGGAGATAGTCCTTTTTCTGTGGAGGCAGACATTAAAGTGATTGTAAGCCTTCGTTTTGTTTTTTTTTATTACTTAAAATAACAAACACGTCATGCTTACCACCACTGTGCAGCTCGTTTTGCATAGAGTTGCCCCGATCGTCCTCTTCTGGGGTCCCTCGGCAGCTCTTGCGGCTCCTCCCCACATCAGATAACCCCCTAGGAGAATCGCTCTCCCGAGGGGGTTACCTTGCGGGCACGCTCCCTAGTCCAGCATTCGGCATCTATAGACACGAATGCCGGACTCCCCCCCCCGGCGCCCGCATCATTGGATTTGATTGACAGCAGCGGGAGCCAATGGCTGCACTTCTATCAATCTATCCAATCAAGAGCCAGGGCCCCATGCAGAGAGGGACAGCGAAATACAGGGCTCAGTTAAGTAAAACGGGGGGGGGGGGGGGGGTGGGCTGGGGATCCGGTCACTGCCAGAAGTTATTTCACCTTAATACATAGGATGCATTAAGGTGAAAAAACACGAGGGTTTACAACCCCTTTAAGTTTGGCCATGTAGTGTTACTTGGATGTCTCCTTTGCTGGGGTAAAGATACAACTGCGTTCGAGTCTTGTGCCTTTCATTAGCACTAACTAGGGATGAGCTTCGTGTTCGAGTCGAACCCATGTTCGACTCGAACATCGGCTGTTCGATCGTTCGTCGAATTGCGAACGATATGGGCCGTTCGCGCCAAATTCGTGTGGCGCGTCACGGCCCATAATTCACTGCGGCATCGCAGTGCATTGCTTGCTGATGATTGGCCAAGCATGCACTATGACCCGCATGCTTGGCCAATCACAGCGCCGCCTTAACAGAGAGCCATAATTGGCCAAAGCCAAGGAGGCTTTGGCCAATTATGGCTCAGGGGATTTAGTATACGCCCCACACTATATAAGGCCGCCTGCACGGCGGCCCTGTGCAGTGTGTTCCGGTGTGCTTAGAGAGAGAGAGAGACAGTGTCATTTCATTTGAGTTAGCTAGATTAGGCAGGACAGTCAGTCAGTTAGCTGCACTTAAAGTGTATTGTGTATATATATGCATCCCAGGTGTTGCATATATATATATATATACACTGTATTCAGTTTAGCTAGATCCGTTCCTGTTATCTTCTAGACTATTTACATTTAGTGCAGTGCGTCCTGCTCACGGTGTTCAGCTAGATCCGTTCCTGTTATCTTCTTACTGACAGGCAGGCTTGTCTTGTTACAGTATTTTAAAGAAAATTACTGGTGTTCTTTTGATCCTATTAGTACCACAGTCAGGCAGCTAGACTATTTACAGTTAGTGCAGTGCGTCCTGCCCACAGTGTTCTGCTAAACCTACAAGTAAGTGGGGTGCGTCCTGCTCACAGTGTTCAGCTAAACCTACAAGTTAGTGGGGTGCGTCCACCTCACAGTGTTCAGCTAAACCTACAAGCTAGTGGGGTGCGTCCTGCTCACAGTGTTCAGCTAGATCCATTTCTGTTATCTTCTTACTGACAGGCAGGCTTGACTTGTTACAGTAAATACAGCTACCTGAAGAAAATTGCTGGTGTTCTTTTGATCCTATTAGTACCACAGTCAGGCAGCTAGACTATTTACAGTTAGTGCAGTGCGTCCTGCCCACAGTGTTCTGCTAAACCTACAAGTAAGTGGGGTGCGTCCTGCTCACAGTGTTCAGCTAAACCTACACGTTAGTGGGGTGCGTCCACCTCACAGTGTTTAGCTAAACCTACAAGCTAGTGGGGTGCGTCCTGCTCACAGTGTTCAGCTAGATCCGTTCCTGTTATCTTCTTACTGACAGGCAGGCTTGTCTTGTTACAGTATTTTAAAGAAAATTACTGATGTTCTTTTGATCCTATTAGTACCACAGTCAGGCAGCTAGACTATTTACAGTTAGTGCAGTGCGTCCTGCTCACAGTGTTCTGCTAAACCTACAAGTTAGTGGGGTGCGTCCTGCTCACAGTGTTCAGCTAAACCTACAAGTTAGTGGGGTGCGTCCACCTCACAGTGTTCAGCTAAACCTACAAGCTAGTGGGGTGCGTCCTGCTCATAGTGTTCAGCTAGATCCGTTTCTGTTATCTTCTTACTGACAGGCAGGCTTGTCTTGTTACAGTAAATACAGCTACCTGAAGAAAATTGCTGGTGTTCTTTTGATCCTATTAGTACCACAGTCAGGCAGCTAGACTATTTACAGTTAGTGCAGTGCGTCCTGCTCACAGTGTTCTGCTAAACCTACAAGTTAGTGGGGTGCGTCCTGCTCACAGTGTTCAGCTAAACCTACAAGTTAGTGGGGTGCGTCCACCTCACAGTGTTCAGCTAAACCTACAAGCTAGTGGGGTGCGTCCTGCTCACAGTGTTCAGCTAGATCCGTTCCTGTTATCTTCTTACTGACAGGCAGGCTTGTCTTGTTACAGTATTTTAAAGAAAATTGCTGGTGTTCTTCTGATCCTATTAGTACCACAGTCAGGCAGCTAGACTATTTACAGTTAGTGCAGTGCGTCTTGCTCACAGTGTTCTGCTAAACCTACAAGTTAGTGGGGTGCGTCCACCTCACAGTGTTCAGCTAAAGCTACCTGTAGAAGGTTGGTGGTGTTCTCATACTACAGGCAGGCAGTTGATTTTGCTAGCTGCAGTATCAGTATATATATATATATATATATATATATATATATATATATATATATATATATATCCCAGCTTAGTGCAGCTACAGGCCATTAGTATGTCTGGAAGGCCAAGAAGGAGAGGCAGACAGTCACAAGCCAATAAGAGAGGGCAAGCAGGCTCTGTGTCTAGTGCTGGTCATGGAGACGGTGCATCCTCATCAGCACGTGGCCATGGGACACGCTTGGCCTTTTTTTCGGCAGCTGGCCATGTTGAGCCGCAACATGCGGAAGACTTGGTCGAGTGGATGACCAAGCCGTCCTCATCCTCCTCATCCTCTCTCACCCATGCCCAGGGTACTTTGTCTGGCAAAGCAGCGGCCTCTTCCCTCGGCTCAATGTCATCAGTGACTCCTTCCCTAGCCCCACCATGTCCTCCTGAGGAGTCCCTCGAACTGTTTGACCACAGTGTTGGGTACATGCTCCAGGAGGATGCCCAGCGTTTGGAAGGCTCTGATGATGATACTGAGCTCGATGAAGGCAGTAACACGAGCACGGACAGAGGGGGTGCCCAAGAAGGACAGCAATCTGGCAGTCATGCTCCCCCTGCTGCAGCATACTGCCAGGTTTGCTCCAGTGATGAGGAGGGAGGGGATGATGAGGTCACTGACTCAACGTGGGTGCCTGATAGGAGAGAGGAGGAGGAGGAGGAGGAGGAGGCGGCACATCACCAACAAGGCAGGATGCCCTCCAGGGGCCAGCCTAAGGGCAGCACATTGACTGCATCACACCCCAAAGCTCCACATGTGCAGGGTGCTGCAGTCTCTGCGCGTTATTCAAAAAGTTCTTTGGTGTGGGCCTTTTTTGAGACGAGTGCATCAGATCGCACCGCTGCTATTTGCAACATATGTCTCAAGCGCGTCTCGCGTGGCCAAAACATCTCCCGCTTGGGTACCACATGCTTGACCAGACATATGTTGACCTGCCATGCAGTTCGTTGGCAAGCGTATCTAAAAGACCCACACCAAAGAACAAGGAGGAACTCTGCTTGCTCCTCATCAGCTGAGATTTCCAACCCCACTAGACCTTCAGTCCTCTCTGAGACCTGCACTGAGAGGAATGAAGGTGTAGAATTAGGTGTGTCACAGCCACGTACTTGTGGGCAATCTGATTTTGGTACACCGACGTCAGATTGTACCAGGCAAATTTCCCTGCCCCAGCTGCTGCACCGCCGAAAGAAGTTTGCTCCCAGCCATCCACATGCCCAGCGGTTGAATGCTAGCTTGGCAAAATTGCTAGCACTTCAACTGCTGCCTTTTCAGTTGGTAGACTCTGCCCCCTTCCGTGAGTTTGTGGAATGTGCAGTTCCTCAGTGGCAGGTACCCAAACGCCACTTTTTCTCACGGAAGGCGATTCCGGCTCTCTACCAGCATGTGGAAGGCAATGTCCATGCCTCGCTGAACAGGGCGGTCAGCGGTAAGGTGCATATTACCGCTGACTCATGGTCCAGCAGGCATGGACAGGGACGTTACCTAAGTTTCACGGCGCATTGGGTGACTCTGCTGGCAGCTGGGAAGGATGCAGAACAAGGTGCAGTAGTGTTGGAGGTTGTTCCGCCACCACGCCTCCAAAATGCTAATGATTGTGACACACCTCTCTCCTCCACCCCCTCCTCTTCTTCTTCCTCCATGGCCTCTTCCTCGGAACCAGCGGTGCTCCGTAGTCGTTCAAGGGGCTACGCAAGTACGCAGGCCAAAAGATGCCATGCGGTGCTTGAGCTGGTGTGCTTGGGGGACAGGAGCCACACTGGGGCAGAGGTTCTGTCAGCTCTGCAGGGGCAGGTTCAGAGGTGGTTGACGCCACGCCAACTTAAGGCAGGAATGGTGGTTTGCGACAATGGCACCAACCTCCTCTCTGCCCTCCGACAGGGACAAATGACCCATGTGCCCTGTTTGGCTCACGTCCTTAACTTGGTGGTGCAGCGGTTCTTGGGCAGGTACCCGGGCTTACAGGATGTCCTGAGGCAGGCCAGGAAAGTCTGTGTGCATTTCCGCCGGTCATATAATGCCAGTGCTCGGCTGACGGACCTCCAAAAGGAGTTTAACCTGCCCAAGAACCGCCTAATCTGTGACATGCCCACCAGGTGGAACTCAACGTTGGCCATGCTGCAGCGGCTGCACACGCAGCAGAGGGCCATCAATGAGTACCTGTGCGACTATGGCACCAGGACAGGGTCAGGGGAGCTTGGTTTTTTTTCCCCACGCCAGTGGGCCATGATCAGGGATGCATGCACTGTCCTGTCACCATTTGAGGAGGCCACGAGGATGGTGAGCAGTGACAGTGCATGCATCAGTGACACTGTCCCCCTTGTCCACCTGTTGGAGCACACGCTGCGTGGAATAATGGACAGGGCACTTGAGGCAGAACAGAGGCAGGAAGAGGAGGACTTCCTTAGCTCTCAAGGCCCCCTTTATCCAGACAGTGTTCCTGCGTGCCCGCCGATCACACAGGAAGAGGACGAGGAGGAAGAGGAGGAGGAGGAGGAGGAGGAGGAGGAGGAAGATTGTGTCAGTATGGAGGTGGAGCCTGGCACTCAGCATCAGCAGCAGTCTTTAAGGGATCAGTCCCAAGAAACACATGGACTTGTACGTGGCTGGGAGGAGGTGGCTGCGGACCATGTCGTCCTTAGTGACCCAGAGGACTCCGGACCGAATGCCTCAGCAAACCTACGCTGCATGGCCTCCCTGATCCTGCAAAGCCTGCGTAAGGATCCTCGTATTCGTGGTATCAAGGAGAAGGACCAATACTGGCTGGCAACCCTCCTTGATCCACGTTACAAGGGTAAGGTTGCGGACCTTATCTTGCCATCGCAGAGGGAGCAGAGGATGAAACATCTTCGGGAGGCCTTGCAGAAAGGTCTGTGCAACGCGTTCCCAGAGACTGGGAGGTTACAAACTCCTGTTTCTGGACAACGTGTTGCTGAGGCTTCGGTCAGTCAAAGAAGGAGCGGTGGAGAAGGTGGCCATCTGACCGATGCGTTCAGACAATTTTTTGGTCCGCAGCCCCAAGGTATGATCGGTTCCAGCAACCATCGCCAGCGTCTGTTTTACATGGTGCAGGAATACCTAGGGGCAAGATCAGACTTGGACACCTTTCCCACCGAAAATCCTCTGGGTTACTGGGTCTTGAGGATGGATCACTGGCCAGAGCTTGCACAGTATGCAATTGAGCTACTGGCCTGTCCTGCATCCAGCGTTCTTTCGGAACGCACATTCAGTGCTGCTGGAGGCGTGGTAACCGATCACAGGGTGCGTCTGTCCACTGACTCGGTCGATCGACTGACCTTCATAAAAATGAATGAGTCTTGGATCACCACCAGCTACCAAGCACCTGATGCTGATGTAACTGAATAATTTTTTTTGAAATCTCAGATCCCTTCAAAGACTGCCTATGCTGATGCTGAGTGACTATTCCTGAGTAATTATCCTCTTCCTCCTCAATCATCACGCTGATAGCTTGTAAGAGCATTTTTGGTTCTGGGCGCCACCACCAGTACCTAAGGCACAATTTTTCAGCCCCTGTTTAACAGGGGCGTGTAATTACGATTTTTGATGTAATACTTTGCAGCAGGGCTCGTTCCTGCATTCCAACTAGAGTGTCTGTGAGGGGTTGCAGTGTTGTGGCACCAGCACCAGTGCCTAAGGCCCAATTTTTCAGCCCTTGTTTAACAGGGGCGTGTAATTACAATTTTTGATGCAATACTTTGCAGCAGGGCTCGTTCCTGCATTCCAACTAGAGTGTCTGTGAGGGGTTGCAGTGTTGTGGCACCAGCACCAGTGCCTAAGGCCTAATTTTTCAGCTCCTGTTCAACAGGGGCATGTAATTACAATTCTTGATCTAATATTTCACAGCAGAGCCCTGTGAGGGCTTACAGTGTTGTGGCCACAGCAACACCTAAGGCCCAAATTTCTGCTGAGTATATAGGGCAGGACCCTACTTTCAAACAACTAACTTACAAACGACTCCTACTTGCAAACGGAAGGAGACAACAGGAAGTGAGAATAAATCTACCCCTAGGAAGGGAAATTCTCTCCTGTAAGAGTTAATATGGGAAAAACATTTCTCCTTTCCACTTATGCTTTCCAATCCATTGGGACAAAAAGTGAGGTGAAATCTTCTGAAGAGGAGGAAAGACAGCAAAACAAATGTCACAGGGGTGATAACCCTTCCCTATGTTTTCCAAAAAGCTTAAAAAAGATTTTTTGGCTGGAGCTAAACACGTTAAAAATGTACCCGTTCAAAATTACAAAGAGATTCTACTTAACAACAAACCTACAGCCTGTATACTGCTGTTCAGAGTATATAGGGCCTGGTGGCCCCACACCTTTCCTTATTTTAATTTGGGTGCGGGGTTCCCCTTAATATCCATACAAGACCCAAAGGGCCTGGTAATGGACTGGGGGGTACCCATGCCGTTTGTCTCACTGATTTTCATCCATATTGCCAGGACCCGACATTACATTAAACCCGCAAGCAGTTTTAAATGAGATTTTTTCCTTTAAAAATGACATTTGGTGCAGGGACTGTTCTAAACGCGGGAAACACGCGTCACTTTACAGGCATACTATAGACACCCCTCAGGTACGATATTTAAAGGAATATTTCACTTTTTTTTTTTTACTTTAAGCATCATTAAAATCACTGCTCCCGAAAAAACGGCCGTTTTTAAAAGTTTTTTTTGCATTGATACATGTCCCCTGGGGTAGGACCCGGGTCCCCAAACCCTTTTTAGGACAATACCATGCAAATTAGCCTTTAAAATGAGCACTTTTGATTTCGAACGTTCGAGTCCCATAGACGTCAATGGGGTTCTAACGTTCGTGTGAACTTTCGGTCCGTTCGCAGGTTCTGGTGCGAACCGAACCGGGGGGTGTTCGGCTCATCCCTAGCATTAACTAAGAATTAAGCGAGTGATAGTCATGTGGGACAGAAGCTATACTAATGATTCCAGTATGAGACCACCTCAGACCAATGACTACACTAGGAGAGAACACCTCCTATAGCATTAAGAAGCAAGGTGAGGTGGCTACACTGATAGAAAGTAATGTGTCCCTGGGGTCTGGTGCCCCCATGAAAAATCATGTATGATGGGTTCCTGTAAGGTAGGAAACCTCCTGAGATGGTTCTGGGACCAATAGGTAAAGGACATGTACCACTAATGCTACAGGAGCCACTTGGCAGGAGCCACTTGGTAATTTGGGTTTTCCAGAACAACCTCAGCCCTTCTAACTCATCTGGTTAAATGAAAGCTACTGCAAGCACTTAGAAGAACATGAGTGTAGAAACCTTTAACTCGGCTGTGAATTAGCACAACAGACACATGACTGTTTAGTAGTAAATTAACCCAATGGATACGTCCCAACTTTCTGAGATGGAAATGAGGGACACCTATTAGCAAAAGTATGTAGGCATAGGACACACACCCTGCCACAACCCTTAAAAGAGAATTGTACAAAAAAATTGATTGGTTAAACCCACAAGTTTTTTTTTTTTACCACTACTATGCCTTTATTTTGGCTTTTGAAATGTACAAATACAGCAATTTAGAATTTGGATGAAAGGTTTAGCACTAGGAAACACTTTTTGAAGGACGAAACGTGCATTTTATATACAACTATATAGATCAGACCAAAATAAGGGACAAATGAAGAGGAAAGATGGACAGAAGGAATTTCATCTAAATCAGGGACAGTCCCTCGAAATGAGGGACAGTTGGGAGCTATGTCAATGTACTGGTACAGGATCGAACAAATGGTGGTTTAAGCGTAAATGAACACACAGAATGTAGGTTCAGACACAGTGCACTAAACAGTGTAATCATTATGCCCAGGTAAATTAGAATAGAGCTCTGTACCCCTGGACTGGAATTTACTTATGAATCAGCAGTGTCAGTGCATAAAAGCCTTAGCTGCAATGTGAATATTAATATTATAACAAGTCTAGAGTGAACTCTAGGGGAATGGCTAGGATCTTGTCCAATGTCCCCAGAGAGGTACCAATTAGCATAAGCAGGAGTCTCTGTGTAGCAGCTGTAAAGAGACAGTCTTTAGTCCTAACTCTTCAGTCAGCTTGCGTTGGGGCGCATTTGTACCAATGGTGCACATGAGAATAGTGTCAAGCCTGCAGGCAGAAATAAGGCTAATAAATGGCTGTATGGTCAGTTCCTAAAGGGCTCAGTCTCTCTCCCTAGTAACAAATAGTAAATCCCCACAGCAGCAGCTCACCAGTCCCAGCAATACTGCAGCTCACCATCCGGTCACACACACAGCAAATTTTTCACTCTCTGCTGGTGGTGCACTGGACAGCGATATGCACTCTTTGGTCTTCCTCACGGCAAAAGGGAAGCTGTGTCCTGTAGAGCCTGAGAAAATGCAGCTCTTTTCCTTCCTCCTGGCAGCCTAGGAAACGCAGTTCAAAAGCTCTTTAATACAGTAGAGCAGGGGTCTTCAAACTTTCTAAACAGGGGGCCATTATACTGTCCCTCTGACTTTAGGTGGGCCAGACTGTAGCCATTGGGAGTAGAAAAGGTCCTGACGTCAGTGGGAATAAACAATGCCCCATCTTTGGTGCCAGTGGGAGGAATTGTGCCCCATTTTTGGTGTCATTGGAAAGAATTGTTCCCCATCATTGCTGTCATTTGGAGGAATTATGCTCCATCGTTGGTGTTATCGGGCACAATTGTTAGTGTAACTGGGAGGAATTGTGCTCCTTTGTTGGTGTCAGTGGGGGGGATTTGTCCCATTGTGGTTGTCAGTGGGAAAAGTTGTGCCCCATCCTTGGTGTCAGTGGGAGAAATTGTGCCCCATCCTTGGTGTCATTGGGAGGAATTGTTCCCCATGATTGGTGTCATTTGGCCAAATTGCCTTTTGGGCAGGAGCACCTCACTCCCTCATCAGTGCCTCTCATTGGTGTCCACCTGTGTCATAGGTGGAGTCCTTTAGTTCTCCCATAGAGAGGAGTGTATGGCTCCCATGTTTCAGAGAAGCAGGATCTCTCAGTCTATGGATAGCATAGGACCCACTAATAATGGGGTATTTGGTCGCAGTAAGTGGGCTTAAGCACCATATAGCAATATGGTGTGACCAAATCCTCATATTTTTTGATAAAGGTGTCTTAAATAGCCTTGCAGGAGGTAAATGTCTTTTTTGCACGTGTGCGCTGTAATATTTTGTTCTATTGGGAGGAATTGTTCCCCATGATTGGTGCCATTTGGCCCATTTGTTGGTGTCATTGGGAGGAATTATTCCCCGTCACTGGTGTCATTGGGCCCAATTGTTGGTGTCATTGAGAGGAATTGTGCTCTTTTGTTGGTGTCAGTGGGAGGGATTGTCCCCCATCGTTGGTGTCAGTGGGAGGAATTATGCCCTATCATCACTGTCATTTTGCCCAATTGTTGGTGACATTGGGAGGAATTATGCACCGTCATTGGTGTCATTGGGCCCAATTGTTGGTGTCATTGAGAGGAACGGTGCTCTTTTGGTGTGAGTTGGAGGGATTGTGCCCCATCGTTGGTGTCAGTGGGAGGAATTGTCCCCCTTCGTTGGTGTCAGTAGGAGGAATTGTCCCCCATCGTTGGTGTCAGTAGGAGGAATTGTGCCTCATTGTTGGTGTCAGTGGGAAGGATTGTGCCCCCTCATTAGTGTCAGTGGGAGGAATTGTGCCCTATCATCAGTGTCATTTTACCCAATTGTTCGTGTCATTGGGAGGAATTGTGCTCTTTTGTTGGTGTCAGTGGGAGGGATTGTGCCTCATTGTTGGTGTCAGTGGGAAGGATTGTGCCCCCTCATTAGTGTCAGTGGGAGGAATTGTGCCCTATCATCGGTGTCATTTTGCCCATTTGTTGGTGTCATTTGGAGGAATTGTACCCCTTCACTGGTCTCGGGGGGGGGGAGGCATTATACCCATTGTATAAAAGCCAGATAAAAGCAAGCAAAGGGCCACAATTTGGAGACCACTGCAGTAGTCTCTCTCTTCTGGACTACAGTTCCCACAGTGCATTGCTGCCTGACCTGGTCTATTAAACTCTTCTGGCTCAGCAGCTCCCTCCCCTGGCTGATACAGCTGTTAACCAGTTCAGCACCGCAGGGCAGCAGCTACAGAGAACAGCTGCAGCCAGTGTTTCTCTCAACCTCTATTTTCAGCCAAGTACCTGGCTACAGGTGGTTGATTTTTGCAGGGACTGGGATCATCTAAGATGCTGTATTGTGTGCTGCAGGATGAAGCTAGGGAACTGGCTAGTTGTGCACCATGAAATTATTGGTGTGGCCTCCAGAGATGTGAAGAATATCAGCAGAAAATGTGTGTAATAATTGCCCTCACCTCTAGAATGGCCCCGTGGATAATGTGCACCCACTACTACACATGGCGTCCATGCCTGACGTGCTCTTGTACCCCTGGCTTTCTCTGTCTGGACTCTGCTAATGACAATGGAGAGCGTCTAGCTTCATAAAAAGGGGTTCTTTACTGTAAGGGTGATCCGGCACTGCACTAGAGGCAATGGTGATAGAACGTATGAGTGTGTATTGCACCTTCCTTGCTATGTGCGCCATCAATAGCTGTAAGTAGAGGAATTCAGCAGTGAGGTGATTGATCCCAGGAATAATCTGGCCGCCATTGATGGGGTCAGGCAGCAGTTGTTTATCACATCTGTTCCAACGGGAGCCAACTGGGAATGTGTTGTGCCTTGTGGTGGATCATCAGCGTTAGGACAATGTTGGAATTACAATAGTGGAACTTAATAAACTTATCTCTTTATTTCAGCTGTACTGTTTTACCATAAGTGCTTACAGACAGCAAGAACATTTTTTTTAGTAACAAAGATAATATACATATGTGTTTTGCAATGATAATATTTTGTGTGTTAATTCTTTTTTTTTTATTTCTTTCCTTTTTATTTTTTCTACATTTAACTATTTGATTTCCAGGCCAGTTCTGACACTTATCACATATATGTAAAAACCTTTTTTTTTTTTTTTTGCATGAAAATTACTAAGGACCCCCCAAACATTGTATAATTTTTCAAGCAGAGACCCTGGAGAATAAAATGATGGGTGTTGCAATTTTTTATGTCACATGGTATTTGCGCAGCGTTTTTTCAATAGCACATTTTTTGGGGAAAAAAATAAACTTATTTTTTTTTTCCATAGTTTATATTGTTTTCTGGATAATTTGTACAAACAAGAGGTTATCATACAAAATGTGTCAAATAGCACTTATATTGGAAGAATGGTAAATACAGTATGTGCGGTTCATCTGATAATAATAATAATTTGTACTCTTAACGTAATAGTAATTAGGCATGGACCATTTTACAGTTTAACGTTTTAACAGTTCTAGATTCCTTGTCAAAAACCCATTCTAACTGAGTCATTTAGAGCATTTTAGAGTATAATAAGGTATAATAAAATAAGATATAAAATAGGAATAAAATAAAAGCAAAAAAATCTAAAAATAAAGAACAAAAAAATATAAAAATAAAAAGGAAGGAAAAGTAATGACTGAAACTGTTGTACCTGTGTGTAAGAAAGTGTAATTCCAGCCCAGAGGCTATGTGGAACAATGGGATCATTTCCAAAGGGATCTGCAGACAGCTAAGGGCATGTTGTAGATAAATAAGAACAATAGGGGACTAGAGGTAACAAACCTCGGGACTTTAAAGGTGTTGTATGTATGGTTTAGGAATATCAATTCATCAACGGCATTGGATAAAACAAATACATTTTATTACAAATGTTTCAAAAAACATGAGACAAACTCGAATTAAAAAATTCAATAATTCCACTGAGACATGATGCATGAATAATACCACTTTCTCAACATATTTCGCTCGGCGGAGCTTCTTCAGGAGACTTATGCCCCGTACACATGGTCGGATTTTCCGATGGAAAATGTGTGATAGGACCTTGTTGTCGGAAATTCCGACCGTGTGTAGGCTCCATCACACATTTTCCATCGGATTTTCCGCCACACAAAGTTTGAGAGCAGGATATAAAATTTTCCGACAACAAAATCCGTTGTCGGAAATTCCGATCGTGTGTACACAAATCCGACCGACAAAGTGCCACGCATGCTCAGAATAAATAAAGGGATGAAAGCTATTGCTCACACAACCTTGTGTGACCATGTGTATGCAAGACAAGTTTGAGCCAACATCTGTCGGAAAAAATCCTAGGATTTTGTTTTCGGAATGTCGGAACAAAGTCCGACCGTGTGTACGGGGCATTAGGGTGTGGCATCTATTATGCTATAAATCACAAAAGATTTAAATGAATGCTCATGTTTGAATATGATAACTCCATAGAAATGGCATACATAAATTATTAGGCATGAAATAACAGAATATATCAAAAACTATCAAATTTGGGGCATAAAGAGAAACAATATATTATTAATAGTGACTGTGAGGCTACAAAAAAAGATGAACCTTACCCAAAACTGTCTCAGTTTTCAGTTCCTTACCCAAAACTGTCTCAGTTCTGAGACAGTTTTGGGTAAGGTTCATCTTTTTTTGTAGCCTCGCAGTCACTATTAATAATATATTGTTTCTCTTTATGCCCCAAATTTGTGATTTATAGCATAATAGATGCCACACCCTAAATCTCCTGAAGAAGCTCCGCCGAGCGAAACATGTTGAGAAAGTGGTATTATTCATGCATCATGTCTCAGTGGAATTATGGAATTTTTAAATTCGAGTTTGTCTCATGTTTTTTTAAACATTTGTAATAAAATGTATTTGTTTTATCCAATGCCGTTGATAAATTGATATTCCTAAACCTTGTTTACCTTGTTACCACTAGTCCCTATTGTTCTTATTTACTCTATAAATTGGGATGTGGTGTTTTCTTTTGGATTTCGCTTTTCCATCCTTTGTTGCATGTTGTAGATAATTTATCTCAGTTCCAACCTGCCCAGTGAATTAGAAATAAAGGCTTTATTATACCACTCAGAGTATTTAAACGTTGTCATAATTTGTGTTATTTCTGTGTTAGTCAGAGAACTTTCCATGAATGTTTGCCATCTGTTGAAAAAGCGGTTTGTTGAGTTGAAAGGGTGGCTTAACAGACACAATATAATACCCATTTCTTTGGTAAAATACAAAAGATGATGGTATGCCGAGTAAATAGATACCTAACATGTCACGCTTTAAAATTGTGTAGGAATGGCGCCAAACTACAGTACCTAAAAATCTCCATAGGGGGCGCTTTAAAAGCCTTTACAGGTTTACAAGTATAGAGTTACTGTATACCATAGTTTGTGGACTTTTAACTTTCCTACAGACTAAAAAAAAATTCACTGATTTGGGTAGCAGAATACATTTTGGCATAAATTTATGAAGAAAGATTGTTTATTTGCAAAATTTTATAACAGAAACAAAGAAAAACTTAGGTTTTTTTCAAAATTTTTGGTCTTTTTTTGTTTGTTTTGCAAAAAAAAAAAAAAAAATAGGTTCAGTTTTGCATGACCGTGCAATTGAAACATTCAAAGTGTGACAGCGCTGAAAGCTGAAAATTGGCCTGGGCAGGAAGGGGGTAAAAGTGCCCGGTATTGAAGTGGTTAAACCCTAGGCTGTCATGTGACATCCACCTGGGAAAAAGTGGTTAAATACAAACCAAGCTGCGGAGTAGAAGTGATGGGGAGGCATACCAATAATATGGTATTAATGTTCATGATTTAAATCTTTAGTTTTTAGTAAACCTTCTCTCCAATGACTTAGTCTCCCCTGACAGGGGTTGACTCTAAAGCCCCTGGTAGTGGTATAGCGTGATCCAGCCTCTGGTTAAAGAGGTCCCATCATCTTGCCCAGTTAAGGTAAAGTGACACTTTTCTTCACAGGTGCTCTCCAACCAACTGATTCTTACCATTCCTGAGCTCTCCCACCGCTCCTTCCTCCATTGCAGCTGCTGTAACAGAACAGAAGTAGAAGACATGGGCAACCTATGAGGTGAGTATTTTTTTTTTTCAACCTGATAGCCTCACTTTAATCGATATACTAATATCGTTGTAGCACCCTCATAGATAGGCTCCTAGGTTAGGTAAATGTAGTCCTTTGGCTCTCCTGTAATCACCAGAGCAGCATTTGATTGCTTTCGGCTGCTCTGGGCACTGCAGGGTGCGAGTTTGATTTCTTCTCCCTGTCTTCTGGAGATTTCCAGAACACAGTGGGTGGGAGAGTCGAATAAGCAGCATGAATATTTATTCAGCTCTGGCCAATCCCTGGGGAGATGTGCCCAGATGGTGGTTGGGGAGTGCATAAAAAGTTTGGAGCCCCAGAGAAAAGGTTTCTTTTCCAAGAGAGGTTCCCAGCCAGGAAGGCTGCTAGCCCTTCCTGGCCGTTGTGTTAAAGATTCTGCTTAGTTTATCGAGGTCCTAGCTGTGCTTAGCTGGGGGGGGGGGGGACTTTCCTTCTATAAGTTCCTTGGGAGCCAAAAGAGGGGTGCTGCTGAGGGTATCTTATCTGGGAGCTCTACAGAGAAGTCTCGGGCCTCTCTAGGCCCAATGGTGACCTCCAGAGTCAGGGACAGCCGACATCCCTGTGTAGGGTAGGCTATGAGGCATGGTGGGCACAATGCAAGATGGACTGATGGGCACTAGACACTTCCCCAATGCAAAGAGATCTATTGTCTCTCAAACAGAACTGTGGGAGAGAGGGTTCCCCTCAAGTAGATGCAATGCCAACCGGAAGACTCCGAGACCTCTATAGGCAGACAGCCATGCAGAGAAAGGTATCCAGCCAGACACCACATCTGCATGAGTAGGAACGCTGTCTCCCATGGCAACAGTCTTGTAACTGTTTCCAACAAAGGTTGTTATGAGCTCTTTATTGTAGAACTTTACTCCACTGAGCTCTCAGTCACCCGCTAGGCCTACTGATCTACTGCCACTGGATCCTCCGAGCTACTCCAATCTAGTACTGAGTATCTTCCCCAAGTGTCACCCCTGCTTCACCGCTGGGTCCCTGGCTTGGCACTCACAGATACTCCTTAAGCTTCACCCTGGCTGACACATCAGGTCCTTGGCTTGGCACTCCACAAGCGTCACCTCTGCTGTCCCGCTGGGTCCCTGACTTGCCACTTGCTGATGCTTTCCCACTTCTTCACCGTCCCCGGTTGGCGAGAAGTCTGCTCTGGTACTGGCCTCAGCTTACTCACAGTGGTCTCCGGTAACAAGATGGATGGTCCCTAGTGGCAACAGCTTCCCTTTTACCTCCGACCATGACTGGTTCCCCAGCCGGCGGAACCGTTACTTCTGGATGGACTACAGGACCACAGTCCGAACCCTGCACTACATCTGGATAGGCCCTAAGATAGCCTAGCAGCCAGATGTCCCCGGGATAGGCCTTAGGTTTCTGGCCTAGCAGCTCGGGGCAGTACAACACACATCCACCCAGACAGCCGTCCAGGTGGCACAGAACCCTGATCACCTGACTCCACCCAAATAAATAGGCTCTCCCAGCAGGCCAAGGGACCCAAGAAAACCCCTGCCCATCAGCTGAGACACCCCATCTATCTAATATCACCAGATACCCGCCCATCTAGTGACAGAAGAGAGAAGTACAGCATTTCCAGAATTAGGGTGAAATCAATTGACCTCCTAACAATTGGCCAAGGCAACTATCACTTGGCAAATACATTTAATAGCAACCCTGCCTAAACATCAGGGTGCCACATAGAGATTCTTGTCTGTTCTGTGAGCTGACAATCTTCTGGTAAGCTTATCATCAGTGGTTGGAGCTATCTTTGACAATATAGTGAGACAATGTTTGGGAAAGGTCCTCAGGAAGCGTTCCCTTCTTGGGAGAGGTCCTACAGATCCCACTGGAGAGATGATGGGTGCTTTTAGGTGGGGTGCAGCGTTGTGCAGTGTTGTGCGGCAGCAATAATTCACACAGTCGGGTGCAATGTACAAGTTAAATTGAAGCAATGCAACAGCTCACAACAAACCCAGTGGGAAAGCTACACAGCCCGGTGCACTCAGAGTTTCCAAAAACGTGAAAGAGCAGGTTCCAATCAGACCGACAGTGTTTGTTGAGCGGGTGCAGAATGGGGCTTGGCCATCTCCTGCCCAATCAGGAAGGTGTCCAAGAGAGATGCAAATCTATGCTTTCTCTCTTGCTGTCCCTCGCAGGTGGGGTACCTGTCCCTACTCTACCAATTTGCCTTAAAGTGGAGTTCCGCCCCCCCACAGCAAAAACATAAAAGCCAGCAGCTACACATAGCTGCTGACTTTTAATATTAGGACACTTACCTGTCCTGGAATCCAGTGATGTCGGCACCCCAGCCGGTGTTTCCATCGGCTCACAGGTGCTGCCGCCACCATTGCTTCTAAGGGAAACCAGCAGTGAAGCCTTGTGCGAGATCACCCGGAAGTGAGAGCAGGTGTCTGTCAAAAACAGGTACTCGTTCCCCCCTCCCCCTGAAAGGTGCCAAATGTGGCACCGGAGGGGGGGGGGGCAGATAAGCAGAGCTTCCACTTCTGCTTTAAATAGGCTCTGCCTGACCCAAGATGGCCACCAGAGTCACATGGGGTGGCAGTATCCAACCAGATTACTTCGCCAGTAAATGAGAAAACTGGAATATGGAGTAACTGTGTTTCTTTTGCCTTCTCTCCAGCTACAGGGCTGCTGTGTTTGAGCACCACCTGCAGCAGAGAAAGTAGACTGCACCTACCTACATGCTGAAAGTTGACTGTGTACCTGGTTTGAGGTTCCGGGGTTGAAACCTGGGCCCAGAGTCACCACTGGAACATACATACTTGGACCTCTTGTTTTGTGGCTGCTGTGGTCCTGAAGAAGTTCTTTAGTTCAGCTAGCAAAGAAGTTGTAGGAGCGCCACGTGGGTTAGGTTTTGGGTATTCTACCTCCTTTGTCCTCCTGTCCTACCAAGTTCAAGTAAAGTATTGGAGCTTAATTTCAAGCATTGAGTTACTTCCTTCAAGGGCAAGTAAATGTGGGCAATCCAATTTCTGTTAAAAAAAATGTGGGCAATCCTGGGAACAAGGAGTATCCTAAAGTGAGACTTTCTCTTGGCACTCGCAAGACCCCAGTGAAAAGGTTTAAGAACATCAGAACAGTTGCTGTTAATCTCCCACTTAGCAAAGACTCAGGATCTCTTGTTTCTCAGATGCTGCTACAGAGTTGGAATGTAATGGCTGCAAGGTAGAAAGGAGTCATCTCATATGAGCTCCTTAAAAACAAGAGATTTGATCATAAGTACAGTACGTACTTACATGGAGTTCACCAGAGCTTCACAGGTGGCCACTGGAGTCTTCTTCCATTCCTCCATGAGGACATCACTTAGTTGGTGGATGTTAGAGACCTTGCGCTCTGCCACCTTCCATTTGAGGATGCACCACAGATGCCTAATAGGGTTTAGATCTGGAGACATGCTTGGCCAGTCCATCATCTTTACCCTCAGCTTCTTTAGCAAGGCAGTGGTCATCTTGGAGATGTGTTTGGAGTCGTTATCATGTTGGAATACTGCCCTGCGGCCCAGTCTCTGAAGGGAGGGGGTCATGCTCTGCTTCAGTATGTCACAGTGCATGTTGGCATTCATGGTTCCCTCAATGAACTGTAGCTCCCCAGTGCCGGCAGCACTCATGCAGCCCCAGACCATGACACTCCCACCACCATGCTTGACTGTAGACAAGACACACTTGTCTTTGTACTCCTCACCTGGTTGCCGCCACACACGCTTGACACCATCTGAACCAAATAAGTTTATCTTGGTCTCATCAGACCACAGGACATGGTTCCAGTAATCCATGTCCTTAGTCTGCTTGTCTTCAGCAAACTGTTTGCAGGCTTTCTTGTGCATCATCTTTAGAAGAGGCTTACTTCTGGGACAACAGCCATGCAGACCAATTTGATGCAGTCTGCAGCGTATGGTCTGAGCACTGACAGGCTGACCCCCCACCACTTCAACCTCTGCAGCAATGCTAGCAGCACTCATTCTTCTATTTCCCAAAGACAACCTCTGGATATGATGCTGAGCACGTGCACTCAACTTCTTTGGTCGACCATGGCGAGGCCTGAGTGGAACCTGTCCTGGTAAACTGCTGTATGGTCTTGGCCACCATGCTCCAGCTGAGTTTCGGGGTCTTGGCAAATTTCTTATAGCCTAGGCCATCTTTATGCATAGCAACACTTCTTTTTTTCAGATCCTCAGAGAGTTCTTTGCCATGAGGTGCCATGTTGAACTTCCAGTGACCAGTATGAGAGAGTGAGAGCGATAACACCAAACTTAACACACCTGCTCCCCATTCACACCTGAGACCTTGTAACACTAATGAGTCACATGACACCGTGGTGGGAAAATGGCTAATTGGGCCCAATTTGGACATTTTCACTTAGGGGTGTACTCACTTATGTTGCCAGCGGTTTAGACATTAATGGCTGTGTGTTGAGTTATTTTGAGCGGACAGCAAATTTACACTGTTATACAAGCTGTACACTCACTACTTTACATTGTAGCAAAGTGTCATTTCTTCAGTGTTGTCACATGAAAAGATAGAATAAAATATTTACAAACATGTGAGGAGTGTACTCACTTTTGTGAGATACTGTATTTTTATATATACATATATATACAGTCAGCTGATTATACCAAGCAGATTTCATGAGCAATGTTCTAGCAAAATGATATAGAGACAATGATGTTCAAGGGGAAGCAAGAAAACAGAGCTCATCCATCACTTGATGCCTATTGATTGGTCCACATGCAGCACTTTGGCTGTGGAAGCTGATTAAAGCTGTGTTGGAGAATCCTCCTCCCTTGTACGTTCTGCTGTGTATAGTTGTAGCAAGGTGAAGTCCTCTGTTACCTAGGTCTCTCTTGTTTTAGTGGTGCAGCCACTGTCACTCAGCTGAGGTAGGAGCAGGTCAATGAAGGTGTGGAGATCAACGGGAGAGTAGAAGAATCAGTGAAGGCAGGTTGTAGGGCACAGTGCAGCCACGTGCAATTCCCCCTTCTTCTGGCCCTTAGACAGGAGGATAGTAGAAATCGACTAGCATATGAGATTGGAATACAATGATGAGTACTGCAGCACCCTTCTTGTAACACCCAACAATGGGACAAGTTACATTTGAACTTTGATGTACCTATTGGCACTTTACTGTATTTTTGCAAAATGCTCTGGAAACCATTGACTTAAATTAAATTAAACACAGCTGAAGGTTACTTGCTGTGACTTGTCTGTGCCTTTTCTTTTCATGCAGACTTTGTGTCTGGGCAGAGCACTCCACCCTTTTATTATCAGCACAGGGAGTGAGGCAGATCTCAGTCTGGATGATGAACAGGGTCTCCTGTGTTGCACAACCCAGGAGGGGTTGTTGTGTGAGGACCGGCACCTGCTGCGGGTCCATGATGAGAGAACCAGTGCCACCCGGGGGCTCCATGATGGCCCAGTTCCAGGTTGGCGGAGGTAGCAATTCTTCTAGAATTGCCTCCAAAGGCTGGCTGTAGGCTTCCTGGACACAGGAGATCCCAGCACAGGGAGAGAGGCAGAGCTCAGCAATAAGTGCGGGAAACCAGGTTAACTCTTTCCCTCTTGCCTGGGGCAGCAGCTATCATACTAACCAGCATTTCAACCTTCTTATACCCCCCCCCCCCTTAAAATGCAAGTCATCACAGCTGTGTAACAAACCCCATAATTACAGCAACATAAACATAGTGAATGAAGATGCAGCCAACATAATAGCCATAGATGTATGACATAAGCAGCACTTAAAGAACAATAGGTAACACAACAGTATATGCAGAATTCAAACATAAAAGTCTGGATGACAGGGTCTCCTGTGTTGCACAACCCAGGAGGCGTTCTTATGTGAGGACCGGCACCTGGGAGTCCATGATGAGAGAGCCAGTGCCCGCGAAGGGCTCCATGATGAACTGGTCCTAGGACGTTGGAGGCAGCAGTTTTTCTAGAATTGCCTCCAAGGCTGGCTGAGGGCTCCCCAGACAGGGCAGAGCCCTCTCCCCTTTTATTTTTCAGCACAGGGAGAGAGGCAGAGCTTAGCAAAAAGTGTGGGTAGTCAAGTTAACTGTTTCGCTCCTAGCTGGGGCAGCAGCTATCTCACTAACCAGCATTGCAACCTGCTTTTACTCCTCCTAAAATGCAAGCCGTCCCGGCTGCGTAACAAACCCCAAAATTACAGTAACATAAACATAGCGCATGAAGGCGCAGCCAACATAATAGTCATAGATGCACGGCATAAGCAGGCAAAGAACATTAATTAACACAACAGTATATGCAAAGTTCAAATATTAATGTCCAGATGATGAACAGGGTCTCCTGTGTTGCGCAACCTAGGAGGGGTTGTTGTGTGAGGACCGGCACCTGCGAGTCCATGACAAGAGAACCAGTGCCGTCCGGGGGCTCCATGATGGACCGGTCCAGGATTGGCAGAAGCAGCAGCTCTTCTAGAATTGCCTCCAAAGGCTGGCTGTGGACTCCCAGACAGAGCAGAGCCCTCAACCCTTTTATTATCATGACTGGTGATCTGTGGCCCATTAAACCAGAACTGGTGTCTTCAGGGAGGACTGAAAGGCCCAGCAATCTCCCCACTCTTCTCTGTAGGCAGTTCAAGGTTACATGCTGTGGCTTGTCTGTGTCTTTCCTTACCATGCAGACTCTATGTCTGGGCAGAGCCCATCCCCCTTTTATTATCAGCACAGGGAGAGAGGCAGAGCTCAGAAAAAAGTGTGGGAAATCAGGTTAACTGGGGCAGCAGCTATCTCACTAATCAGCAGCATTTCAAAATGCTTAAAAAACCCACTACAAGGTGGAGCTTGAGACTGACCGCTAGGTCCAGTGTGCGTTCCAGGCATGCTCCGATATGAAGGTAACCCCTGATGTGCATGCAGCAATGCAATGCAATAAACCGCACAGGGTCTAGATTCAGAAAATGCTGCATGTCTTGATTTTTAAAAACACAATAAGCCGCAGCATGTAGATGTGAACCAGCCATGGAGAAATTAATGATAATGCCGGAAAGGGGTCAGATGTGACCTAGTCTTTACCGAAAGTACAAATGGCAAAAAAAAAAAAAAAAATCACAAATGTGCTTTGTGCGAAGCAGCAAACATAAGATCCCGCAGCGTTATCTGTAGCCGGGCCAGTGTCCTGTGTGATCGGTGAGCCGGGGGCTCCTCATCCCTTCCCCTTAATAGCCTTTCACACATGTGTCCTGGAGTGCGCAGAGAAATCGATTCCCCCCACACCAGACCAAAGGTTATCTCAGCTCATTATTGGAGTACAGGGATGTGATGCATTCTTATTTTGTCTGTGCTATACTTAGTCATTGATTTAAGTGTATCACCTGGAGATTACCATGGGAGATAGCGACATAAAAGGGAAAAAAAAAGTAGAACACCTTTACATGACGGGAAGCTCGCAGGCATGGATGTAGCAAGCGGGTTGATTTGGCAAAACACTGCGGTTAGGATGTGCAAAATGCAGAAGTCCAAATAGACGATCAAATTTAACCACTTGACCTCTGGAAGGTTTTACCCCCTTCATGACCTGGGCATTATTTGCTATTCAGCGCTACACTACTTTGGCGATTGCGTGGTCATGCAACGCTGTACCCAAATTAAATTTATACTATTTTTTTCACACTAATAGAGCTTTCTTTTGGTAGTATTTGATCGCCACTAGGTTTTTTTTTTTAAATCTTTTATTATATAAATGAAAAAAGACTGAGAATTTTGAAAAAAAAAACAAACAATATTTTCTACTTTCTGTTATAAAACATATCTAATAAAAAAAAAAAAATCAAAATTCTTTATAAATGTAGGCCAAAATGTATTCTTTGGTAAAAAAAAAAAAAAAAAAAAAAAAAATCCCAATAAGTATATTAACCACCTTCATGACCAGGCCATTTTTTGCGATACGGAACTGCGTTATTTTAACTGACAATTGCGTGTGTACTGTACTGTACTCAAATAAAATGTATGTCCCTTTTTTCCTACAAATAGAGCTTTCTTTTGGTAGTACTTGATCGCCACTGTTTTTTTTTTTTGTTTGTTTTTTTTAAATCTTTTATTATATAAATTAAAAAAGACTGAGAATTTTGAGAAAAAAAAAAACATAACACATATCTAAAAAAAAAACAAAAAACAAAATTCTTTATAAATTTAGGGCAAAATGTCTTTGGTAAAAAAAAAAAACATCCGCCAGAGCTGATGTGTGTGGCCGGAGGCCACGATGTCTGCCAACCACCCGCGATTGCTCCACAGAGCCAGAACGGGGATCTGTCAATGTAAACATTTGTGGGAAAAAAAGAACATAAATTTTGTACAGCGTCGCACGAGCGCGCAATTGTCAGTTAAAACGACGCAGTGCCGTATAGCAAAAAAAGGCCTGGTCATTAGGGGGGCAAATCCTTCCGGGGCTGAAGTGGTTACAAAAAATAAAAAATTGCATGGCTGTTCATTCATCAAAACTGCATGTAAAGTCATTATAGCAAAATCAAATGTTCTCACGCTATATTCTCTGCAGATTGAATGTGTGAAAAAGGAATGGCGGCCATGCCATTAATTCTGTGCGTTTGCGAACACGCACATTGAGCCCAGGTTCACGCTGACAGCGGGAATGAAATTGTGCGAGTTCAGCTGAACTCCTGTGATTTAATTCCCGCATGTCAGTCCCGCAGTGTTAATTTTGGCAGCAAATTTCGATTCAGTTTTAGTCTTAGTCTTAGGACTAAAATGGCTTTTCTGTTTTAGTCCAATTTAGTCTTCTGCAATTGTTTTAGCTTTAGTTGTATTTAGTCGACTAAAATCTCCAGTACATTTTAGTCGACTAAAACTCATTTTAGTCATCTAAACTCTAATGTGTGTAGTTAAATTGTAATGCATTATTTAAGCATTTCTCTACAATTTCCAAAATGTATTATATACTGCTGGAGTGAAAAATCGAATATGTTATTATTTATGGTATTGAAGTATGAACATTCACTACGGACCAGTGTTAATTTTGACGTCAAATTTCAATTTAGTTTTAGTCTTAGTCTTGACTAAAATGGCATTTTAGTTTTAGTCCCATTTTAGTCTTTTGACTAAAATGCCATTTTAGTTTTTAGTCCTATTTTGGGCATCTCAATTGTTTTAGTTTTAGTGGTATTTTAGTCAACTAAAATGTTTTAGTTGGTTTTAGTCGACGAAATTAACCCTGCAGTCCCGACTTCGGGGTCGATTTCAGAGACATCTGTGCGGGTTTCTGCACAGATGTCTATTGAAATCGCAACCCTGAAGTCGCCAAAAGTAGTACAGAAACTCCTTTTGGGAGTTGGTGCGGCGTCGCACTGATCCGGACGGTGCCATTGCAATAGCCGCCGATTTGGCATGCGATTTGACATGTCAAATCGCATGCCAAATCGCTGCAATGTGAACCAGGGCTTATACTGAGATCAAATTACAGAAATTTACTAATTAGGTGACTTCTGAAGGCAATTGGTTCCACTAGATTTTAGTTGGGGGTATCAGAGTAAAGGGGGCTGAATACAAATGTCCCCCCACATGTTTATCACTTTTTTATCATTTTCCTTCCACTTCACAATTAGAGTAAAAGCTTGGTTTGGGAGTAATTTGGTTTGAGAGCGTTTTGCAAGACAAGCTACATTTTTTAATACATTTTGACTTGATATACAAGTAGCGTCATGTCACAACTGAGTATAAAAGAGAAGAGAGGCGCCTCTAAGTGTAGCAATATGGATACATTTAATGAAGGTCCAACATTTAGCAACATATCGCTACACTTAGAGGCGCCTCTCTTCTCTTTTATACTCTGGAGCTCCTGATGGATTTTGCTTCTAATCCCCTTGTGGAGTTTTCCATTTGTGGATGGACATTTTATGGTTACACAACCTGGTCACATTGCTATAATCTTTTTATATGGACTATAAACTGAAGGACATGAATAAATGGTTGTGGAACTAATCATTTGAGTTTCCATTATTTCTTATGAGGAAATTTGCTTTGATATACAAGTGCTTTGGATTACAAGCATGTTTCTGGAAGGAATTATGCTCCCAATCCAAGGTTTTACTGGATGTGCCACTTTGTGTTGGTCTATCACATAAAATCCCAATAAAATACATTTATGCCGCGAACACACGAGCGGACTTTCGATGAACTGAACCCCAGAGGACTTTTCGACGGACTGAACTCCGAAGGACTTTTTGACGGACTTTCCACGGAGTTCCAACGCAACGGACTTGCCTACACACGAACCACACCAAAGTCCGACTGATTCGAACGTGATGACGTACGACCGGACTAGAATAAGGAAGTTGATGGCCAGTAGCCAATAGCTGCCCTAGCGTCGTTGTTCGTCCGTCGGACTAGCATACAGACGAACGCGTTTTTCGACCGGACTCGAGTCCGTCGGAAAGATTTGAAACATGTTCCAATTCTAAAGTCCATCTGACTTTTCGACAGTAAAGGTCCGATGAAGCCCACACACGATTGAATTGTCCGGCGGATTCGTTCCGTTGGACCCTTGCTGTCGAAAAGTCCGGTCGTGTGTACGCGGCATTACACTTTCGGTTATAACATGACCGAATGTTGGAAAACTTCAAGGGGTATGAATACTTTTTCAAGGCACTGTATGTGAAAAGAGTTCCAAGATTCCCTATGAAAGGGAAAAGAATTTGTTACATTGTTTCAGTCTGCTGTACAACATTGTGTCTGATTCACTTTCCTCTGACCGCTCTGCCAATAAAGACAGCAAATGCCCCCCCCCTCCCATCCCCCCGCGGGCATTCTCATATTCTGTGAAAAATACTCCTTGAAGACCCTTAAACTGCGTTTATTACTACCGCCGCCGCGTTCACCTCCAGCTGGATAATGTGATCTATCACCTGACTCCTCGCCAATAACTTATTTATTAAACGATATCCGCATTACACGGGAACCTGATAAAACGATAATGACGCAGGTGAGCTGACAGCGAGAGGGGGAGGGGAGGACATCATTGATTGGCTCCGGAGGGGTGGTGGAATAGCTGAGGTTACAATGAAGAAGAGGGCAGGGTAACCATTAATAACGTGCCCCGGCCTTCCCCTTCTACAGCAATATGGAATAATCAATGAGCATCTGGAGCCGTCTCCTAACCGGAGCCTCTGATGCCCAATTATTGCGCGTTACGTCCGTCCCGGGGTTGCTATGGAGAGAACGTCACATTGGAGGGGGGGGGGGGTTACATCTGAAATAGAAGGAATCACCTATTGTTGTAAGCTCTGGGGGAAAATCCGAAGACATATAGGTCTGGGTGGAAAATAATGATCCTGTTTTGTTGCGCTCGGTAATATTTCGCCGCTACGTTTGTATCCAGTTCATGGCGGTTTCCAAGGGGAAAGTCGCAGCGGATAAAAGACAAGAGGAAAAGAAACGGGTGGAAAATAATTGATTATGAAGAGGATAGCGATGGGGGGAAATGATCAGGAAAAAAATGTCAGTGGAAAGAGAGAGAAAAGTCTTTTTGGACCGGGAAAGTCATCTGGCAGAATCAATCTTTCCTATATTAACCACTTCAGTACTGGGCACTTTCACCCCCTTCCTGCCCAGGGCAATTTCCAGCCTTCAGCGCTTTCACACTTTGAATGACAATTGCGCGGTCATGCAACGCTGTACCCATATGACATTTTGATCATTTTTTTGAGACAGATAGAGCTTTCTATTGGTGGTATTGAATCACCACTGGGCTTTTTATTTTTTGATAAATAAAAAAAATAAACCTTCTGGAAAAAAACCCTTTTTATTAGTTTCTGTTATAAAATTTTGCTAATAAGTAATTTTTCTCCTTTGCTGATGGGCACTGATGAGGCTGCATTGATGGGCACTGATGAGGCTGCATTGATGGGCACTGATGAGGCTGCATTGATGAGCGCTGATGAGGCTGCATTGATGGGCACTGATGAGGCTGCATTGATAAGCACTGATGAGGCTGCATTGATGGGCACTGATGAGGCTGCATTGATGGGCGCTGATGAGGCTGCATTGATGGGCACTGATGAGGCTGCATTGATAAGCACTGATGAGGCTGCATTGATGGGCACTGATGAGGCTGCATTGATGGGCGCTGATGAGGCTGCATTGATGGGCACTGATGAGGCTGCATTGATGGGCACTGTTGAGGCTGCATTGATGGGCACTAATGAGGCTGCATTGATGGGCACTGATGAGGCTGCATTGATGGACACTGATGAGGCTGCATTGATGGGAACTGATGAGGCTGCATTGATGGGCACTAATGAGACTGCATTGATGGGCACTAATGAGGGTGCATTGATGGGCGCTGATGAGGCTGCATTGATGGGCACTGATGAGGCTGCATTGATGGGCACTGATGAGGCTGCATTGATGGGCACTGATGAGGCTGCATTGATGGGCACTGTTGAGGCTGCATTGATGGGCACTAATGAGGCTGCATTGATGGGCACTGATGAGGCTGCATTGATGGGCACTGTTGAGGCTGCATTGATGGGCACTAATGAGGCTGCATTGATGGGCGCTGATGAGGCTGCATTGATGGGCACTGATGAGGCTGCATTGATGGGCACTGTTGAGGCTGCATTGATGGGCACTAATGAGGCTGCATTGATGGGCACTGATGAGGCTGCATTGATGGACACTGATGAGGCTGCATTGATGGGAACTGATGAGGCTGCATTGATGGGCACTAATGAGACTGCATTGATGGGCACTAATGAGGGTGCATTGATGGGCGCTGATGAGGCTGCATTGATGGGCACTGATGAGGCTGCATTGATGGGCACTGATGAGGCTGCATTGATGGGCACTGATGAGGCTACTTGATGGGCACTAATGAGGCTGCATTGGTGGGCGCTGATGAGGCTGCATTGATGGGCACTGATGAGGCTGCATTAACCACTTCAGCCCCGGACCATTTGGCTGGCAAAAGACCAGAGCACTTTTTGCGATTCTGCACCTTGTTGCTTTAACTGTTAATTGCGCGGTCGTACGACGTGGCTCCCAAACAAAATGACGTCCTTTTTTCCCCCACAAATAGAGCTTTCTTTTGGTGGTATTTGATCACCTCTGCGGTTTTTATTTTGTGTGCTATAAACAAAAAAAGAGCGACAATTTTGAAAAAAACGCATTATTTTTTACTTTTTGCTATAATAAATATCCCCAAAAAATATATAAAAAAAACATTTTTTTTCTCAGTTTAGGCCGATATGTATTCTTCTACATATTTTTGGTAAAAAAAAATCGCAATAAGCGCTTATTGATTGGTTTGTGCAAAAGTTATAGCGTCTACAAAATAGGGGATCGTTTTATGGCATTTTTATTAATAATTATTTTTTTACTAGTAATGGCGGCGATCAGCGAATTTTATCGTGACTGCGACATTATGGCGGACACATCGGACACTTTTGGCGCTATTTTTGGGACCATTTACATTTATGCAGCGATCAGTGCGATTAAAAATGCATTGATTACTGTGTGACTGGCAGTGAAGGGGGTTAACCAGGAGGGGGCACTGTAGGGGTTAAGTGTGTCCTAGGGAGTGATTCTAACTGTGGGGGGGAGGGACTATGTGTGACACGACACTGATCACCGCTCCCGATTACAGGGAGCTGTGATCAGTGTCCTGTCACTAGGCAGAACGGGGAAACGCTTGTTTAAATCAGCACTTCCCTGTTCTTCCTCTCCGTAAGACGATCGCGGATATCCCCGCGGACATCGATCACACTCACGGAGCTCGCGGTGGGCGCGTGCGCGCCCACAAGCCGCGCCTTAAAGGGCAACGTACAGGTACGTTAATATGCCTGTATGTGCCCTTCTGCTGATGTATATCGGCGTGAGCTGGTCGGCAAGCGGTTAATGGGCACTGATGAGGCGGCAAGGATGAGGCTGCACCGACGGGCACTGATAGGCTGCATTGATGGGCACTGATGAGGCTGCATGGATGAGGCTGCACCGACGGGCAACGATGGGCTGCATTCATGGGCACTGATAAGGCTGCATTGATGGGCACTGATGAGGCTGCATGTATGAGGCTGCATTGATGGGCACTGATGAGGCTGCATTGATGGGCACTAATGAGGCTGCATTGATGAGGACTGATGGGCAATAATGAGGCTGCACTAATGAGGTGGCACTGATGGCCACTGGTGAGGCGGCACTGAAGGGCACTCATAAGCTGCACTGATGGGCACTGATATGCTGCATTGATGGATATTGATATGTTACACTGATGGACACTGGTTGGCACCAATGGGGCTGCACTGGTGATCAGTGCCCTGATCATCAGTGTAAATGTCCCCTGTCACAGGTAAGCCAGTTATCGGCTTTCCTTTCCTCACACACTGACAGCGCTGAGGAAAGGAAATGGTGATAACTGTGCTAGTTGAAAGAATGGGGGGGGGGGCAAATTGGGCCTTGTATACATAGGCATTGACAATCAAACTCTTGTCCAGCACCTAGATGGCCTCAATCTAATGGAACCCACTTCCTCTGAGCCCGGGTCATCCCGGCCCTGCCCCCAACCTGCAACTAAGCAGTGAAAAGAAACAGCACAGCAATAAGCTCATCTCTCTGCCACTCTGCTCTCTCCTCATATCAGCATGTTCCTTGTGACCATGTGAACTGGTTGACTCTGTGTGCTGCTTTTTCCTCTTACACTCCAGCCCTGCTGTACAGGGACTGCAAGAGGCTGATACCAGGTCACATTCAGGTACTTGCACTGCTTGTATGTAGAAAACACATCAAACTCGTGTCCAGCAGTTAGAAGGCCTGAATCTGATGGAACCCACTCCCTCTGGGCCGAGGCCAATCCCGGACCAGCCCCCAACCTGCAACTGGGCCGTGAAAGGAGAAACAGCACGAGGATGAGCTCATCTCTCCGCCGCTCTCTGCTCTCTCCTCCAATCAGCATGCTCCTTGTGACCACATGAACTGATTGGCTCCTTGTGCTGCTTCTTCCTCTCACACTCCAACCCTGCACATTTGGGGACACTTACACTGCTTGTATGTAGAAAATACATTAAATGGCAAATATAATAAATGTAGAGTTGTATCAATGTGTTATCCGGAGCAGATCCAAATCCAATCACTAAAATCTAATTTAGCAAGACATTTTGATATTTGCATAACTCCTCCCCCAGGAGTCAGCCCACTGCTTTCATAAGGGGTGAGGGCTCTTAAGAGGAGAACTGAGGCCGGTGCTGGGATGTGTTCAGGAAGCTCTGTACAGCACTCTGCTGGCTCCTCCCACCAGTCATGATCTTCCTGCATTGCATTGAAAAGAACAGAGATGGCAACACCAAGCTTAAAATAAAGTATGGAAATGGAAATGTTTTATTAGCTTGTTGATGGGGGGGGGGGGGGGGGGACCAGGAAAGGCAAGATATAAGCAGATTATTCTTCAGCTGTAATGACAAGTCTACTTTACAGCCTCCTCTGTCTGGACAGTTGTGCTCTGGCTCAGAACTCTCTGTTCTTGTAAGTCCGGGTGCAGCAGGTTGTGCGCTCCATACATCACAATCATATATATAATATAATGAATGTCGATACAGAGGACGGATGGCACGCTGATCAGCAGTGAAGCTCCTAAACTCACCTGTCACTCTCCCCGCCGTCCATATTGATGTTCATGTTAGCGGCCGCGCTCAGCGCTCTTCTTTTTATGACATGTGAAGATGGGGAGACCGGCTGGTTATTGACTTCTTTTAAAAGCCTATTTGGACGTCTCGGGGATGACAACGCGCGCGGCGTGGCGAGCAGAGCAGCCGGTGGGCGGGGGGAACTCCAAAGGGATGGCGTGTGAACAGAACAAGATGAACATCCTCATCTCCTTACTGGAAAAACAGCAAAACAAAATCATGAATCTTACTAATCCCATCAATACGCTAAATGAAGAAATGCGCACATCAGAATCAGCTTTATTACACAATAGAATCAAAAATATGGGCAGAGTTCAGCTCCAAGAAGCTTTAGCGTAATATGGTAACAGCATCCCAAAGGCATATAAGAAACAACAAATAAGGGATAGGGGACTTTAAAGGTACCTTCTATGTGAAAAGAGTAAATATACTAAGATCTAAAAAGTTGAATTGTTTATTAACAAAATTGATAAAAAGTATAGAATACAGTCATAGGTACATACACATTTTCCTATTATTGACAGCGAAACAAACTGTAGTCACATACAGGTAGCTAGTGCGTCCACAAAATTCGACATGTTTCGCCGGTGCGGCTTCATCAGGAAAGGGACACTTTATGTAGTAACCATAAAAACATACATTTTTCACAGCTTTAGATGTATAGGAAGATAAAAGGAAAAATATATCATAATAATATACGTGATTTTTGTTTTACATATTCTAAACCGACACACACATAAATGTGAAAAGAAAAACAAAAGGAGAAAAAAACAAAACAAAAAAAACAAAAAAAACCCCAAGCACCCCAACCCCCCACACCAAATGAAAAATCTCCCGTACCTTGAGGGGCATGAGATCATGTTCAAATGGTGGTACTCCCAGGCAGGTGGGCATGTCCCAACCCAACTCCGGTCCAAGTGTAGCCAGATCTCCCGTAGGGAGGGATGTAATATTGTTCAAAAGCACATAGTAATGCCTGTAATGCGTAACATATATTAAATATTTTTTAGAATTACGGGAAGGGAGCACAACTTCAACACAGGCCCCAAAAAGACATGAACCGTACTCACCTCCAACACAAGCGTTGCAAAAGTGTGTACTGGCCTCTGGGAGCTCAGGTGGGCGAAGCAGATAAAAAGTCCTTAATTCAACACTGGCGTATGTGAAAATATTGCTGCGTACACACAAGCGGACTTTACGGCAGACTTTGCCCGGCGGACTTTTCAACGTACTTTACGACGGACTTTCTGAATAAACTAACTTGCCTACACACAATCCACCAAAGTCCGTCGAATTCGTACGTGATGACGTACGACCGGACTAGAGCCTGAGGCTCTAATTGGCTTCAGAAAGGGTGGGCTCTGCACCCTGAGCCCACCCACTCATGTGACATTAGTGAATTAATATTCGCTAATGTCTTCCTGCTTCTCCTCCCGGCCAATTAGAAAGCGTGTCCTAAGACCCGATTGGCCCGGGAGGGAGGGCAGGAGCCATGAAAGGAGGCCACCGGGAGCCAAGCAACAGCATCATCATGGGGGCTTCGTGGTCTCCCCCAAACACCGGCTCATCAAAATTGACAGCTAAGGATAAGGTAAGGCCATGGATCGCCGCCTTCCCATCCGGGGGGGGAGTATTGCGAGTGAGGGGACCAGGTTTGTTTGCCGCCCACCCCATAAATATTGAGCTCCAGCTGCCACTGCCAAAAATGGTCCTCGATTAAAAGTTTAAAATGGCTCTCAATATACAAGGCGTGTCTAAAAAGTTCAGTGAATGGTATCAGAAAACACACAAAACAGAAGATACAAACCAATTACCTTTATTGGCCTTCAAAATAATCACCATCCTTCGCAACACACTTTTGGCAACGTTCATAAAGCTTCTGGAAGCTGTCACCAATGACCTCTTTAAGACCTGATTGCAGAACCGCTGTCACACATTCTTGGATTGCCGCCATCATTGCCTTGACCTTGGACTTTTTGGGACACCGGAAAGACGGTGAACGCTATTCCATCAATTGCCTCTTGGATTCCAGATTGAACTGGTAGCACCAGGTTTCATCCCCTGTGATGTTGGTTGGCAGAAAGGATTGATCCTGGTCACACATGGTAATGACATCTCCAGAGGTTTCCATCCGTTTGGTTTCTGTTCATCAGTCAGCTTGTGTGGCACAAACCAGGAACAGATCTTCCACTTACCCAAATCTTTGCGGATGCTGGTGCGCAACGTGTCCTTGCCAATGCCCAATTCTATCAAGTAGAGTCAGCCGCCTATCTTGTGCCAGCATTTACCACACTCGCTCAATCATGTCTGAGGTTCTGCTTGTTGACGGGCGACCTGAACGTGGCTCATCCTCAGTCATTTTCTTCCTGTCGTGAAAGCGTCTGAACCAGTCGTAAACACATTTTCTGCTCACAAATTCTGTCCCGTACACTTGCACCAACATTTCATGTGTCCACGTCACCGTTTTCCCTAACTTGTAGCAGAGCTTGATGTTCACCCTACCACTCATACTGTCTATGTTTGACTGCCCACAACGGGTTTACCTAAATGGCCACATGTACTCCACATGCCACTCTAGGTGGCACTTCTCAACATGTCCTTGGATAGCCATGAGCATGCCGCACCTGGCCCATGTTGTCATTGAGATATCAGACCATTCACCAAACTTTTTAGACACACCTCGTATATGTAACGCTTACGCTAAATCAGTTGCTGTTTTCTTGGGTAGCCTGTTCCCAGAGCCCACAAATCTGTAAGCAGTGCCACATTCTCTGACATACTCGGGCTGAAGAGAAGATATTTATTGAAACAATATATATAATACCACAATAACCAAAGAATACAAATAGCAACAACCACCACAAATAAGTAAAACAGTAGAAAATAGAGTATGCAGTTGGCAAAAAGCAAACAGACCAGAGAATGACCCCTAATCACTATACTTAAGAAGGTCCTGTCTAAGGGCAATGCTAGTTTGACAGTCTTTATCAAACCCTTTCCGTGCTGGCCAGTACGTTGGGGCCCAAATGCAGCCCCGCCCTTGCCTATATAACAGCTGCCACAGCTCAGATTAAAGTGGTTGTTAAGCCACTTAGTAAGTGACATGCAATCCCCTCTGTTAGAAAGCATCCTAGGCTGCAGTGTCTGTGCTTTGTAAAAAAATATGCCTATTTCTACCTGAATTCACAGCGGAGAGGAGGAAAGAGCTGAGACATCAGCCGGCGAGGTCAGGAGCTGGGAGGAGTCACGCGAGCGCCGAGCAGCACTGTGAATTCAGGTAGGGAGCGGAGGGAGGAGAGGATGGGGGAGAGCAGAGAGCAGACTGCAGGTGAAGGAGGCACGTAAACTGACCACGGTGTCAGGGCTCAACAGCCATGATAAACCATGGTCAGTTTTCAGGGGGGAGTGGAGAATCAGGCAGGATCAGCCAGGTATTTCAGGTGATATGGGGGGCCAAATTACACAGCACAAGCACTGTGCTAAATAATATGCTTTGAAGTAACAACATCCAATTTTTTTTTTTTTTTTACGGTAACAAACTCTTTAAGGTCCTCCTAACCCAGGTATAGGTGCCTGCACTGTGTCCCTAGCAAACAATACAGCTCCTCTTTAATAGGGTGCAGTAGGGTTTGGCTAGCGGCCTCTCACCAACTCCTGGGGTGACAGCTGGAGTACCTCTGTTCACCTTATGTACAGTTCTAAGCACATGACATGGGTACAGTTCTAAGCACATGACATGGGTACAGTTCTAAGCACATGACATGGGTACAGTTCTAAGCACATGACATGGGTACAGTTCTAAGCACATGACATGGGTACAGTTCTAAGCAGCTGCATTACTGTATTTAAGTGGGCAATTGGGGGGCGGGTGAAAACTTCTTTGCAAGCATTCACCATATACGCAAAAAATGCTTGTCGTCCTTGCGGCGCCATTCATTGTTAATGGCACGCCAACCACAACAATCCAACATGCTTTTTAATCCATGCAAAAAAAATGAGCAAAAAACACATCAAAGCACGTGGTTAAAAAACACAAAAAGATCAGCACGGAAAAAGGGTACATGAGCTACTTTGCCGCATTTATCACACGTAGGACCGCCCACTTCGACGAATGGGCTGCCCTTTGTCCGTAGCGTGAGAACCCACACAAAACACGCAGAATGCCCGGATCTCTGATTTCAACAACATAAAATAATCTTAATAATTTTTCAGGTTCTGCGATAAAATTAGCTTGATTTACGGTCAATCTTATTGGTGGTTTAAGCGATCAGGTGCTCTGAGGATTGATTGATGTGGATGTCCCATTGATCCCTGTTACTATGGAGCATGTGATGGTGATAATATTCATGTTATGCTGAGTAATGACACGGAGGTTCCTGCCTCTGGTAAAGGTTTACGCGTGACATGTGACAATATTTTGCCATTTTAATCAATCCTCACATCTCTATTACTCAGCGGAGGATTGCCAAACACTTAGGAGGCATCATCAAAAGGTCGCTATGGCAACCCACTAATACATACAAATCACCTCCCACCGCCGTATGTGTGAATGACAGAGGCAGCGGTAGGGGTGACACGACAATTATTTCGGTGGTGTTGTGAGCTTTTAGTAGTAATTTTTCTACTTCACCTCTAAACAGCTTAACGTCTATAACCCACTTCGAATAGAACACTTTGGGGTCTGTTTCTAAAAAAAAAAATTTGAATAGATATTTATCCACACGATTTGCATGTGCATTCATTCTGTGCAAATTGGACAAAAACGAATGCTATTTTCACTTGTGAGCGAATGTTATTTTATTATGGGCAGTAGAAAAATATTAATAATATGGCCACTAGATGGAGCTGAGGATCATAGAAAAGATATACACCCACTGGCCACTTTATTAAAGCGGAGTTCCACACAAAAATGGAACTTCCGCTTTTCTGAACCCACCCCCCCTCCGGTGTCACATTTGGCACCTTTCAGGGGGGAGGGGGGTGCAGATACCTGTCTAAGACAGGTATTTGCATCCACTTCCGGCATAGACTCCCACGGGAGTCTACGCCTCTTCCTGTCCCTCCGCGCTGTCTCCTGGGAAACACACAGCACCCAGGATAGAGCGGGGACCAGTTACGATGCGCAGCGCGACTCGCGCATGCGCAGTAGGGAACCGGGAAGTGAAGCCGCAACGCTTCACTTCCTGATTCCCTCACCTAGGATGGTGGCGACAGCTGCCGAGAATCGAGCGGTTTATCGGCGTCGGCTGCCGACATCGCTGGACCCTGGGACAGGTAAGTGGCCATGTATTAAAAGTCAGCAGCTACAGTATTTGTAGCTGCTGGCTTTTAATATTTTTTTTTTAGGTTGATGTAGGTGGACCCCCGCTTTAAGTACACCTGTTTAATTGCTTGGCAACACAGATTGCTAATCAGCCAAACACATGACGGAACCGCTTGACCCCACCCCTTGTGACGTCATGTGACGTCAGAGGGGGCGGGCTCATCCGTTTACATCACCGGGTGGCCCCGCCCTTGCCTATATAACAGCCGTCACAGCCAAGGGACCGCAGTTGGTGGGACGCCTCCCATCGAGACGGAGCTTCTTTTTTTCTATTGAAGATCGATGGACACCGCGGGACACTTTAAAAAAAAAAAAAAGGAATTGTCCAAAACTGTCTCCTGTCGTTTTTACTTTTTTGACACTTTTTTGGAGAATGGGTATGGGTACAATGTACCCCATACCCACTCACATAGGGGAGGGGGCGGGATCTGGGGGGCCCCCTTGTTAAAGGGGGCTTCCAGATTCCGATAAGTCCCCCGCCCGCAGACCCCTACAACCACTGGGTAAGGGTTGTGGGGATGAGACTATTGTCCCCATCTACATGGGGACAAGGTGCTTTGGGGGGGGGGCCCCAAAGCACCCTCCCTATGTTGAGGGCAAGCGGCCTGGTATGGTTCGGGGGGGGGGCGCTTGGATAAGGGCCTGGTATGGATTTTGGGGGGGCCCCCACGCCATTTATAAAAAATTTTTGGCGTTGGGTTACCCTTAAGATCCATACCATTTTTTTTTTTACATTTTGGTACGGGGTTCCCCTTACCCACTTCAATACACTGTGTTATATACAATATACTACACTGCCTGCACTGACTGAATATAGAGTCTACACTGAATATCTATATATATATATATATATATATATATATATACTAGGATGTATACAGTTGTGCTCATAAGTTTACATGCCCTGGCAGAATTTACGATTTCTTGGCCATTTTTCAGAGAATATGATATGATAACACAAAAACTTTTCTTTCACTCATGGTTAGTGTTTGGCTGAAGCCATTTATTATCAATCAGCTGTGTTTACTCTTTTTAAATCATAATGGCAACAGACACTACCCAAATGACCCAGATGAAAAGTTTACATACCCCAATTCTTAATACCGTGTTTTGTCCTCTTTAACATCAATGACAGCTTGAAGTCTTTTGTGGTATTTGTGGATGAGGCTCTTTATCTTCTCAGATGGTGAAGCTGCCCATTCCTCTTGGCAAAAAGCCTCCAGTTCCTGTAAATTCTTGGGCTGTCTTGCATGAACGGCACGTTGGAGATCTCCCCAGAGTGGCTCAATGATATTGAGGTCAGGAGACTGAGATGGCCACTCCAGAACCTTCACTTTATTCTGCTGTAGCCTTTGTAGCGCACACATCCCCAAAACATCAGCGATCCACCTCCGTGTTTCACAGTAGGAATGGTGGACCTTTCATCATAGGCCTTGTTGACTTCTCTCCAAATGTAGTGTTTATGGTTGTGGCCAAAAAGCTAAATTTTGGCCCCATCACTCCAACTTACTTTGTGCCAGAAGGTTTGAGGCTTGTCTCTGTGCTGTTTGGCGTATTGTAAGTGGAATATTTTGTGGCATTTGCGTAGTAATGACTTTCTTCTGGCAACTCGACCATATAGCCCATCTTTCTTATGAGCACAACTGTATATTAAATACACTGTCATTAACTAACTAACCTACCTGCCTAATCTAGCTGAATCTATCTCCATCCACACACTATACACAGCTGCTATGTAAGCAGCCTTATATGGTGTGGGGCGTGGACTTAGTCCCCCTGAGCCTTGATTTATGGCTCTCTTAGCAGAGGGCGCTGTGATTGGCCAAGCATTCAGGTCAGGAGCATGCTTTGGCCAATCATCAGACATCAATGCACTGCGATCTCGCAGTGAATTATGGGGCGTTTCGCGGCTCTCGAATTTGCCACGAACGCCCCATAATATTTGCTGTTCGGCTCGACCATCGAGCTCATCCCTATTGCTGACCATGTCCATCCCTTTATGACTACAGTGTCCCCATCTTCTGATGGCTCCTTCCAGCAGGATAATGCACCATGTCACAAAGCTCTAATCATCTCACCACTGGACAATGAGGTCCCTGTACTCCAATGGCCTCCACACTCACCACATCTCATCCAATAAAGCACCTTTGGGATGTGGTGGAAAGGGAGATTGGCATCATGGATGTGCAGCTCACAAAACTGCAGCAACTGCATGATCCTATCATGTCACTATGGAGCAAAATCTCCGAGGAATGTTTCCAACACCTTGTTGAGTCTATGCCACAAAGAATGAAGACAAAAGGGGGTCCAACCCGGTACTAGCAAGGCGTACCTAATAAAGTGGTCGGTGAGTGTATACATTGTCTTGAAAAAGTATTCCTACCCCTTAAAATTTTCCACATTTTGTCCTGTTACAACCAAAAATGTAAATGTATTTTATTGGGATTTTATGTGATAGACCAACACAAAGTGGCACATAATTGTGAAGTGGAAGGAAAATGATAAATGGTTTTCAAAACTGTTTACAAATAAATATGTGAAAAGTGTGGGGTACATTTGTATGGTGCCCCCCGGAGTCAATACTTTGTAGAATCCCCTTTCACTGCAATTACATCTGCAAGTCTTTTTGGGGATGTCTCTACCAGCTTTGCATATATAGAGAGGGACATTTTTGCCCATTCTTCTTTGTTGTCCTGCTGGAAGGTGAACCTCCGCCCCAGTCTCGAGTCTTTTGCAGACTCTAATGCCGCGTACACACGGTCGGACTTTTCGTCTACAAAAGTCCGACAGCCTGTCCGACAGACTTCCGGCGGACTTTCGGCGGACTTGCAGCAGACTTTCTAACGAACGGACTTGCCTACACACGACCACACAAAAGTCTGACGGATTCGTACGTGATGACGTACACCGGACTAAAATAAGGAAGTTCATAGCCAGTAGCCAATAGCTGCCCTAGCATGGGTTTTTGTCCGTCGGACTAGCACACAGATGAGCGGATTTCGGGGTCCGTCGTAGTTACGACGTAAAGATTTGAAGCATGTTTCAAATCTAAAGTCCGTCGGATTTGAGGCTGAAAAAGTCTGCTGAAAGTCCGGAGAAGCCCACACACGATCGGATTACCAGCCAGCTTTAGTCCGTCGGCGTCCGTTGGACTTTTGTAGACGAAAAGTCCGACCGTGTGTACGCGGCATAACAGGTTTTCTTCTAAAGCCTCGTACACACGGTACGATTGTTGGCCAACCGAGCGTCTGATTTTTGTCAAAAGGGCGTGTGCCAGGATCTTGTCTTGCATACTAAGGGCACACAATTGTCGTGCCACAAACACGAACGTAGTGATGTACTATCAGGAATTTCAGCTCTTGAGTGCCACCCTTCTGCTAATTTAGTGTTTAGTGAGCATTGATTCTGAGCATGCATGTTTGTACTTTCGACTTTTGTGTTACAGATTTGTGTACTGATCATACGAAAATCTGACGTCAAACTGTTGTCCGCAGAAAGTTTACTAGCCTGCCATCCAACATTCGTTGGCTGAACGTTGGACAATAAATGTCAAAAGGAGCGTACTAACGGTAAGATTTTAGGACAACAGTCTCTCAACAGACAATCCCCTGCCAACAATTGTACCGTGTGTGCGAGGCTTAAGATTATCCTGTATTTGGCTCCATATATCTTCCCATCAACTCTGACCAGCTTCCCTGTCCCTGCTGAAGAAAAGCATCCCCACAACATGATGCTGCCACCACCATGTTTCACGGTAGGGATGGTGTGTTCAGGGTGATGTGCAGTGTTAGTTTTCCGCCACACATAACATTTTGATTTTAGGCCAAAAAGTAAAATTTATGACCAGAGCACTTTTTTCCACATGTTTGCTGTCTCCCCCACATGGCTTCTCACAAACTACAAACAGGACTTCTTATGGATTTCTTTCAACAATGTCTTTCTTCTTGCCACTCTTCCATAAAGGTCAGATTTGTGGAGAGCACGACTAATAGTTGTCCTGTGGACAGATTCTCCCACCTAAGCTGTGGGTCTCTGCAGCTCCTCCAGAGTTACCATGGACCTCTTGGCTGCTTCTCTGATGATTGTTCTCCTTACCCGGCCGGTCAGTTTAGGTGTACGGCCATCAGTGGCGGCTGGTGAAGTTTTAGGATGGGGGGGCACCAGACCCCGCCCTTCCTTTTTGACCCCTCCCACTTGGTGAATATGGGCGTGGTTTCAGCGAAATAGTGGGCATGGCTATAAGGTGGTGTGGTTAGCGTCTGAGATGAATGAGCGATGGAGGGAGAGGGAGAGAGGGATGGAGGGACAGCAGGCCCAGATCCTACACAACAATAGAAATATATGTATTCTTGAAAGTTTAACAATCAGCAGATAAAGATATTCCACACACCTGGTGTTAGCACTTCAATCCTCCCGGCACCATGGTTGTTATGGTGTCAGGATGATTGAAGAGCATTATTTCTATTATTCCATTGTAATATAAAATGAAATCATTCAACTCACCATAATGCAGAATCAGTGGGAGCCCTGAGCGTGTCACTAGCCACGTCGCCTGCCACCAGATGCCATCAGTTGTCCCCAGCGGAGTCCGTCCTTACATCAGGTGCCCCCAGCAGATTCCCTCCTTACATGGAGCCTGTGTCACACAAAATGCAGCCTGTGTCCCACCAAATGCAGCCGCCTGTGTCCCACCAAATAAAGCAGCCTGCCTGTGTCACAACAGATAAAGCAGCCTGCCTGTGTCACATCAAATAATGCAGCCTGCCTGTGTCACATCAAATAATGCAGCCTGCCTGTGTCACATCAAATAATGCAGCCTGCCTGTGTCCCATTGAACCCCCCTTGTTCTCCGCGGGAGCACAACGGTACTTACCTTGCTGTGTTGTCCTCTCCTGCGGTGTCTCCTTCCACAGCAGCGATGGAGGGGTCTGCTCCTCTCATACTTCCTGCTTTCTCTCTCCCGGGCGCAATGGGAGAGAGAAAACAGGAAGTGACATCAAACTCAGATGTCAATCAAACCGCCTGGCCGTAGTAATAGATACTACGAGCGCTGGGCGGAAGCTACTCGGCGCTTCAGAAAGCGCCGCAAGGCGGGATAAACGCCTGCAAATGAAGCGCCACGTCTGCAATCTTGTGATTGCATAGACGTGGCGCTTCCCATAAGTGCACTGTGTCCGGCGTCCGAACACAGTGCACTTTAAAAACCTTTTTTTGTATTTTTTTTTTTTTTTTAAAGGGCCAGCTTTAAAAAAAAAATTTTTTTGACTTTTTTTTTTGTCTGCCTGGAGAGGGGGGCGGCGGCGCCCATGCGCCCCCTATGGACGGGCCTGCCACTGTCGGCCATGTCTTGGTAGGTTTACAGTTGTGTCATACTCTTTCCATTTTCGGATGATGGATTGAACAGAGCTCCGTGAGATGTTCCTGATGATGTATTAATTACGAAACGTACTGTACGTCGAGGCGCTTCTGGTCACGTCACTTCCGGATCCCGGGTTCCAGTTTTATCTCATGCACGAGTGGAACGCACGCCAGCTCTGGACATGAGCCCAGTGGCAAGCGGCTTTCACATACAATTTTCTGCAGGCTATCCTCAGTGCCAGGAGAAGGCACCCACAAATGTAAGCAGACACCGTTTTTATGTACGATTTTAAATAAAATACAGTATTGCGCTTTGTATTGTCCCTTTGTTTTCTATAGGGGGTTAACATGGTGGAGGGGAGGTTACAGTAGAGAGGATCCCCATCTATTAACCAAGGGTATCCAATCAGGATTTCTTTTTAAGTAAAGAGGTCATATCCATCTGGTGAGCAGTTTTCATTTCTGAGCACTTTGGGTGTATTTTTATTATAGACGTTGAAGGAATTCCCCTTGTTTTCGGTGTGGGTCTACTATCAAGACACAACATTGAATGTTAGGGACTTTATAATTTATATGTAGCCAGGAGCTGGCTATTATGCCTGCAATTCTGAGACATTTTTGCTGTGTTATTATTGTGGGGTTAGCTCCCTCTAGTGTTTTCTGGACTCTATGTGTCATTTCCTTACGACAAAATGCGGAGCAAAGCATCGTGGGAGGTGTAGTTCAGAATGCTGAAGTTTCAGTGCCAGCAGGACTGATCTGAACTACAATTAACAGAATGCTGAGTGGACAGAACGGACTGCTGGGAAAGGATATAAAAGGGCTGGCACGGCCTCGATCTTTCTCTTGGGACGCCATTTGACTCTGCCAGCAGGAGGTCTGTGTAACAGTGTAAGTCAAAAAAAGTCGCGCTGAAAACTAAAGTGACGAAAGGCAAATGCCTGAAAAATAATGTGAATGTGGAGATTGAATGTGGGTCATTGAGTGGAAGTGTCAAACACTATGAAAGAAATTAAAAATGCTATTAAGTGAATAAAATATAAATGAGAATAATTGTGTATATGACAAAAAACAAATATTGCATATCACAATCAATAAACAATATGTACCTCTAGTGTCAATATATACATTAATACAGCTTAACTGTAACCACAGAGCTAAACCATAGTAGTGTAACAACATAAGAAACTAAAAAACTAAAGAAAGTCCGTGATTCAAAAGAGCAGTATTAAATAAAGTCCATCCATATTACATTGACATGCATAGATTAAAACTGATCTCCAGGTGTTCTGTGAGGTAATGTAACAGGATCTCGCTGTGATAGGATATAAGGTGCGTAGATAAACCTCCACCTCCAAGAAAAATTACTGCCTCTTACCAGATGGAAATGGTCTCTAAATTACAGGAGACCCAGGAGGCAGATGGCTGTACCCCAGCCAGGGATCCTTAAGCAGGCACTCAGCGTACGGGACCTGGGACTCACTCCACACAGCCTCAGCATTTATGGAAATATTGCCATGTAAAAGATAAATTGCTCCACATAGTGTAAAATCCAGCGATTTATTGTATAAAAAGTATAAAGGTTGCACTTACAAAAGCATCGTAAATTGCAGGCATGTAAAATAGAAAGCCGGCCGGCTCCAAGAAAACCCGTGTCCTACGAGTCTGTGTATCGCGGTGTCGTCGGGACGTAGCTCCTCCTCCCTACGCCGTTTCGTCACAACAGAACGTGGTCCCGTGACCACGTCCTGTTGTGACGAAACGGCGTAGGGAGGAGGAGCTACGTCCCGACGACACCGCGATACACAGACTCGTAGGACACGGGTTTTCTTGGAGCCGGCCGGCTTTCTATTTTACATGCCTGCAATTTACGATGCTTTTGTAAGTGCAACCTTTATACTTTTTATACAATAAATCGCTGGATTTTACACTATGTGGAGCAATTTATCTTTTACATGGCAATATTTCCATAAATGCTGAGGCTGTGTGGAGTGAGTCCCAGGTCCCGTACGCTGAGTGCCTGCTTAAGGATCCCTGGCTGGGGTACAGCCATCTGCCTCCTGGGTCTCCTGTAATTTAGAGACCATTTCCATCTGGTAAGAGGCAGTAATTTTTCTTGGAGGTGGAGGTTTATCTACGCACCTTATATCCTATCACAGCGAGATCCTGTTACATTACCTCACAGAACACCTGGAGATCAGTTTTAATCTATGCATGTCAATGTAATATGGATGGACTTTATTTAATACTGCTCTTTTGAATCACGGACTTTCTTTAGTTTTTTAGTTTCTTATGTTGTTACACTACTATGGTTTAGCTCTGTGGTTACAGTTAAGCTGTATTAATGTATATATTGACACTAGAGGTACATATTGTTTATTGATTGTGATATGCAATATTTGTTTTTTGTCATATACACAATTATTCTCATTTATATTTTATTCACTTAATAGCATTTTTAATTTCTTTCATAGTGTTTGACACTTCCACTCAATGACCCACATTCAATCTCCACATTCACATTATTTTTCAGGCATTTGCCTTTCGTCACTTTAGTTTTCAGCGCGACTTTTTTTGACTTACACTATTTTCAGCTTACTACTTTCTAGTCGCAGCTTTTCTTTAATCAGTGTAAGCGCAGTATTTATTTTTTACCTGTGTAACAGTGAGCTGCTGTTGATTTGCGGCCTACACATCGGGGAGCCGTTCAGCTATACCCAGAGGGACCTCTGCGGACATGATCGTTTCTTCCCTGCACCGGACCGGAGGGTGTTCCAGGTCATCTAGAGATGCCTGCTCTTCAGATCCGAATGGGCCGCAGCGTGGCGTGAAGGACGCCATCTCCCAGAGCCAGGATACAGAGAGAGTCCCTGATAGAGTCTTCTTCATCACCTACATCATTGCCAGCTGTATCTGAGTTCCAGAGTGGTGAGCGGGCATAGCCCATCTTGTTGTTTAAAGACACTGCTTTCAGACATCATTTACACAGTTCAGCCTGGTGGTACTTGTAGTTCTTATTTTGTAACGAACACTGAAAGCAGACATCCATGCCTCGTTCACATTATTGATTCTAGTAGCTATACTGGATAACACCATTAGGATCATATGAGAGGAAGTTACAATACAACAAAGATACCTTAAATTTCTGCCAAATTTGCTATACCCTGTTATCAAGGATTACCTTAGCTACAATACAACAAAGCTAGCTGAAGACATCTGGATTTTAAGGAATACCGTTTTACCTCTTGTTATTCGTTACCTCATCTGCTTTAATTGCATTGGACTCCATATTAAAGGGAGCCAGCCAATTTGAATACAATAGTCTGCATATTGTTTTCTTTATGTTGTGCAAGTTTTAATGGCCTATGGGTTGAGGAAACAGAAGGGAGGAGCCTGACACGGAAGATATAGTGTCAGCTTTTTACCCTCCTGTTGACCTGTTCACATAGGTGTCTGTGAGCGGGTTAATATCTGTGTTCCTTTACAGTTAAGGGCACTTCATATAACTATATTGCCTTTTTCATAAGTATAGATAAGTATTTGTAAGAGTGGCCTTTTATTATCTTATAGTGTTGAGATATACTTATGTCTGTGTTCTCACTAATCCAGTAAACATACTTGAACTGTTTCTTTAATACTGTGTGAGTCTCTCATTATTAATATAGTTGGTAAGATGACTGAACCCAGGGTGTCAGAGGTAATGGAGGACTTGCAGAGTCGAGGTAATCAGTGGGGTACAGAATCTATTAGCAGCCCTGATGGGGGTGCCGCTACATATACATCAATCAATTTTTGATCACATCATATGTTTATCACAAATGGTTATTTATTCTTGCACTTTATGAACATGTTCACTTTATTCCATGTCATATGGTCTTATATAAGGTACTTAATAGAATAATATTTTGCACACGTTCACTTTATCCCATGTCATTTGGTCCCATATAGGGAATTTAATGGAATTTAATAGTACCACTTAGTGCCCCCTATCACTCATTTGTTTAACTGCACAGTGCCTTAGTTCATTGTTTTGGGGAGCAGCTTTTTGTACATAAGGTATTTGTTTAGAATATTGTTTGGTGCAAGGTCCCCCCCCCCCCCCCACACACACAAGGGATACAATGTACCAATTCTAGAGGATGCTACAGGGAATTAACAAATAAATGTAACCATTCTGGCATTATCTAGAATTGTTATATTGTATCTTATGTTACAAAGACAGAAGTATTTCCTATGTTCCTCAGTTCTGTCTAGTGGCCATAATGTGGCTTATACACACAATGCTCCGGCTCTCTGCCCCCCTCCCACTCGATCACACTGCTGCCTTATACACACAATGCTCCAGCTCTCTGCCCCCTCCCCCTGGATCACCCTGCTGCCTTATACACACAATGCTCCGGCTCTCTGCCCCCTTCCCCTGGATCACCCTGCTGCCTTATACACACAATGCTCCGGCTCTCTGCCCCCTCCCACTGGATCACACTGCTGCCTTATACACACAAGCAGAAGCTGCCACGGATGTCTTTGGACCTATTGGCTTTTTAGTATAATCCTACATCCCCACAGCACATTCACGTGAATGACTATGTATGTTGTTGTTTAGCTTTATCCCTACCTGCGCCATTCAGGACAATTCTCTGTGTCACAAGATTTTTGGAGTGTGTTTGGGGGACTTTGTGCCCATTCAGCCAAAAGAACATTTGTTAGGTCGGATACTGATGGAGGATGAGACGATCTGGATTGTAATTGGTGTTCCGGTTCATACCAAAGGTGTTCAGTAGGGTTAAATTGTGGACACTCAAGTTCTTCCACACCAAACATATCAAACCATGTCTTTATGGATCTGACTTTGTACACAAGGGCACTGTCATGTGGAACTACAAAAGGTGTTCACCAATCTGTTACCACAGAGATGGAGGAACATATTGGAGGTAATGATATTGGATGAGAAGACCTGGTTCACCATCTGTGTGCCAATTCATCCCTAACGTGTTCAGTAGGTTTGGGATCCAGGCTCTGTGCAGGACATCTGAGTTCCTCTACACCAGACTCCTCATACCATGTCTTTATGGAGCTAGCTTTGTACACAGGGGTGCAGTCATGGTGGAACAGAAAAGGGTCTTCATCAAACTGTTACTACAAGATTGGACGTGTGCAATGGTCTCCATTGTCTTTGTATGATTTACCATTACCAGTACCCTTTACTGAAAACACCTAAGGTCCATCATTTGGAGGCTTCCATGTACTTTTAACCATAAGGGTATGTCTGATGGTCAGGTGTCCACCATCTTTTGGCCATATAGTGTTGGTCACTTCTTTTTACATAAAAAATGTGTGTTGGTTGAAATTGAAACCTTTCCGTCCTGTAAGACAAAATATTCTCCTATTTAGAAAAGAAACAATTATCAGAAGTTACTGGTCATTAAATTTGCATTTGAATTCTGGAAAAAAATCTGAAAGATAGAACGTTCATCTTGCCTCAAAAATGAAATGAAGTCCTTTTCTGACATTGATTGGCACATTAATTTCATATCTAAAAATTACATCTCCATAGAGGTCACGAGTGAGATTGCCGAAGTCTTTTTTACTGTTTCATGTTGACTGTCAGATGTCGCTCAGATGCTAGGCATACAGTAAATCTATAAATAGGAAAAATTGCAGATTATCTCACTATCATGCTTTAAAAGAGGAATAATTGGTATAAAATCACAATCAAACAATAGATACACTCTATTATGCAACTCCTGGCAAATATTTGAAGTACCCTTTGATTCATGCATTCCTCATAATATTTTTTCAGGTTCAGGAAGTGCAATGACCTTACATTTGCCTTTAAGGTTAGTTACCACACAACTCAAAGTTGAAATATTTCTTAGTGTTGACGTGCAAGCTGATGAGCGAGAGTGGGAGTACTTAGGTAAGCCTACATAAAACAGGGGAGTTGATTTACTAAAGCCAAAAGGGCTGTTCAATTTGCAAGGGAATTTGCCCTAAAGCTTAGTGAATGTGGCGAACTTTCACTTTGCAAAGAACACCAAATCACATGCAAGGAAAATAAAAAAAATAGGTTTTTTTTGCTTGCGTATAATTGGATGATGGAAGTTAGCAAAGCTTCACCTAATTCACTAAGCTCTGGGCAAATCCTCCTTTACAAAGTGCAACTTCCTTTGCAAATTAAATGGCCTATTTGCCCCTAGTAAATCAACCCCAGAGTTGTGAAGTTCACCAGTAGTCAATGTCTGAAGAACTGAAAAAGGTGTTTGTTGTAGAATGCACATTCAGGACCTTCAGCCTTGAGGCATACCACCTGTCTTCGTTGGTAGTGAGCTGCTAATTGCTGCTTACCTTCCAAAGTTCAAGTTCACCAGCGACTTTCACCTGCCTGGTTAGATAGACTTGTTTTGCATTAAAGTAAAAACACTATATGGCCAAAGTTTTGTAGACACCTGGCCATCACAACTGTATGAGATTTGGTCTCTTCTTTGAAACCATAGCAGCCTCCATTCTTTATCATCCTGTAGTTAGTGCAAGAATAGCAGGACACAAGGACTTTTACCTAAATGTTCAGATAGAAATGTTTTGCATGAAAGTAAAAACGCTCTGGAGTTGATTTACTAAAACTGGAGAGTGCAAAAAATATGGTGCAGCTGTGCATGGTAGCCAATCAGCTTCCATCTTATTCAGTTGACAATAAAACCTGGAAGCTGATTGGTTTTTATGCAGAACTTCTCTAGATTTTACACTCTCCAGTTTTATTAAATCAACCCCTATGTGGCCAAAGCTTTGTAGACACCTGACCATCACACCTGTGTTAGATGCTCCATTTCAAAACCATGGCCATTAATATGGCGTTTCCCATCTTTGCAGCTACAGTGACAAAAATAATGATTTGATACCCTGCAGATTAAGTTTGCCCACTTACAAAGAAATGAAGGGTCTATAATTTTAAATCATAAATAGGTGTATATTAAAGGCTATAGACAGAACATCAACCAAAAATGCAGAAAAAAACACGATACAAATGTTATAAATTGAGTTGCAGTTCAGTGAGTAAAATAATTATTTGATCTCCAAGCAAAACACCACTTAGTACTTGGTGGAGAAACCCTTGTTGGCAAGCAAGGCGTTTCTTGTATTTGGTTACCAGGTTTGCACACATTTCAGGAGGAATTTTGGTCCACTCTTTACAGATCTTCTCTAAATCCTTAAGGTGTCTTGGCTGTCGCTTGGCAACTTGAAGTTTTAGCTCCCTCCATAAATTTTCTATAGGATTAAGGTCTGGAGAATGGCCAGGCCACTTCATGACCTTATTGTGCTTCTTCTTGAGCAACTCTTTTGTTGTCTTGGCTGTATGTTTTGGGTGATTGTCATGCTGGAAGAACGATCCACGACCCATCTTCAGTTTTCTGGCTGAAGGCAGAAGGTTCTCATCCAAGATTTTACAATATATGGCCCCATCCACTGGCCTCTCAATGCAGAAAGTTTGGCCCTTACCTTTATCAGAGAAACAGCCCCAAAGCATAATGTTTCCACCTCCGTGCTTGACTGTAGGGATGGAGTTCTTAGGGTCATAGTCAGCAATTTTCTTCCTCCAAACAAGGCGAGTCATGTTAATGCCAAAGAGCTTAATTTTGGTCTCATCTGACCACAGCACTTTCTCCCAATCCTTCGCTAAATCATTTAGATGCTCATTGGTGATCTTCAGAAGAAACTGTACATGTGCCTTCCTGAGGAGGGGGACCTTGCGGGCGCTGCAGTATTTCAATCATATTGTGTTACCAATGGTTTGTTTGGTGACTGTGGTCCCAAATGCCTTGGGATCCTTCACAAGCTCCTCCCATGTAGATCTGGGCTGATTGCTCACTTTTCTCATGATCATCCTTACCCCATGAGGCAAACTCCTGCATGGAGCTTCAGACCGAAGGCGATCGATGGTTATTTTGTATTTCTTCCATTTGAGAATAATTGGTCCAACAGTTGTCTCCTTCTCATAAAAGCTTCTTGCTAATGGTCTTGTAGCTCATTCCAGCCTTGTGCAGGTCTACAATCTTGTCCCTGACGTCCTTTGACAGCTCCTTAGTTTCGCCCATGATGGTGAGGTTGGACTGGAAGAAAGAGATTCTGTGGACAGGTGTCTTTTATACACATAATGAGTTGTTGTTAGGAGCACCTTCCTAAATGGACAGGACTAATCTGTGTACCACATGTGCACATACTGTAGTGTGATGGGCCTGGGTCTACAAACTTTTGGCTTTATAACGTTTTCCTAGCCAAGATGTCCATTGTCTCAATGCTTTTCAGTTTGCTAGGTGCTAAGTATCATCTTTGGGCCAAGATGTCTTTTTCTCTCAACATCTGATTTGGGTTTGAGTATACACCCACTGGTCAATGATCTTACCTTAAAAGCTATCTGCCTGAAGCAACATTATGATTAGCGAGGTCATTCGCGAGAACTAAGGTAAGTAAAATTGGTGGCTCACTGCGTGGAAGGCTGAGATCCCAAACCCTGTATCCTGGAACCCTTATCAGTCAACCTGTCAAGAGGTTCAAGTAGCAAAGCCCATTAAATGACAGTGCACAAACCGGCAGAAGCTGGGCTCGCCGAGCTGACTGTCTACAGCATCATTTTGTAATTAGCTGTGTGTGAAGGAGACTACACGGCTTAGCGGACTGGAACAAGGAGGCCGTGAATCCTAGCCAGGCAGTCGATTGACCGCAGAACATTACTGTCTGAGAGACGCTCCTGGTGCGGCACGCTCGCAGCCCCGGCCCTGCTCCCAGGAGGGGAGAAAATGTCCACTCTGCTTCATAAATTCACTATTATAGATGGCACATCGCTCGCTGGATTAAATGGCGGAGAGACAGCGAGAATTTAACCTCGTTCTTAGGCAAATGAGCAGGCAGGAGATTAAAACAAATTTTTCATTTCATCTGTTTTCTGCTAGACTGCTAAGGTCATGTTGCTTCAAGAAATCAAAGGGAACGTGAATTTCTAGCGAATCTATTACAGTTTATTACAGTCCGTGAATTTCCAGTGCCGTGAATGCCGGATGGGCAAAATACAGATGTAAGCAACGCTAATGATATTGGTGTTATGGCCGCCATTTAAAGGAGGTCAAATGACAGAATTTTCAAGTTCAACTCTGATTTTGTTAAAACGGTTAAACAATGTACACTATATTGTCAAAAGTATTGGGATGCCTGCCTTTACACGCACATGAACTTTAATGGCATCCCAGTCTAATGCCGCGTACACACGGTCTGACTTTTCGGCTACAAAAGTCCGACGGACGCCGACGGACCAAGTCCGGCGTACAATCCGATCGTGTGTGGGCTTCCCCGGACTTTCAGTGGACTTTTCCAGCCGCAAATCTGACGGACTTTAGATTTGGAACATGCTTCAAATCTTTATGTCGTAACTCCGCCGGACCCAGAAATCAGCTCGTCTGTATGCTAGTTCGACGGACAAAAACCAACGCTAGGGCAGCTATTGGCTACTGGCTATCAACTTCCTTATTTTAGTCCGGTGTGCGTCATCACATACGAATCCGTCGGTCTTTTGTGTGATCGTTTGTAGGCAAGTCCGGTCGTTAGAAAGTCTGTTGAAAGTCCGCCAAAAGTCCATCGAAAGTCTGTCGCAAGTTTGTCGGACGGGATGTCGGACTTTTGTAGCTGAAAAGTCCGACCGTGTGTACGCGGCATTAGTCCGTAGGGTTCAATATTGAGTTGGCCCACCCTTTGCAGCTATAACAGCTTCAACTCTTCTGGGAAGGCCGTCCACAAGGTTTAGGAGTGTGTCTATGGGAATGTTTGACCATTCTTCCAGAAGCGCATTTGTGAGGTCAGGCACTAATGTTGGCTGAGAAGGCCTGACTCGCAGTCTCCGCTCTAATTCATCCCAAAGGTGTTCTATCGGGTTTAGGCCAGGACTTTGTGCAGGCCAGTCAAGTTCCTCAAGCCCAAACTTTCTCATCCATGTTTATGGACCTTGCTTTGTGCACTGGTGCGCAGTCATGTTGGAACAGGAAGGGGCCATCCCCAAACTGTTCCCACAAAGTTGGGAGCATGAAATTGTCCAAAATGTCTTAGTACGCCTTAAGAGTTCAATTCACTGGAACTAAACGGCCAAGCCCAAATGCTGAAAAACAACCCCACACCATAATCCCCCCTCCACCACATGATTTGGACCAGTGCACAAAGCAAGGTCCATAAAGACATGGGGGGGCGAGTTTGGGATGGAGGAACTTGACTGGTCTGCACAGAGTATAGCTGCAAAGGGTGGGCCAACTCAATATTGAACCCTATAGACTAAGACCGGTGAAGGGATTTACAGGTACTTCAGGTACGTGACGGACCACCCAAGGGTTAATATTGCAGACCACCAAAGACCCCCGGTACCGTGAGACACCTCAATGAACACGAGATAAAAGAAGTGAGTTCAAAAGATGTCTGCTTTATTGGGAGTGTGCACAGCTTATATTTGGTTCAGCTTACCAATCAAAAGAGGGGAGAGGGGAGTGGTTAGTAAAGGAATATATTGATATAAAATATATGATTAGACAAGTCAGCAATATATGGTTATACAGGTCTGTGACCCTTAAAACAAATTCAGCATGAGGTTACAAAAGTCAACAGGCCATCTGGTTATGAGTCATAAGTCATGCATCCCGTCCCATGGCCTATAAAACAGAGAACAGGAAAGGGACAAAACAAACCATAATTATATATAGAGTATAAATGCTTGTGCAAGCTTTCTTGTGTGTTCTTGCAAAAATGCAGTTACAAGCTGGAATGACAGAATAAGCTAGAATGACAAGTCTGAGACTAAGGGCTCTTTCACACGGGGCGGATCAGTGATGATCCGCCCCGTGAACACCCGCTGGCTCAGCGGGGATCGCTCCGCCGATCCCCGCTGAGCAGAAAGATGACAGGTCCATCGCTGCACGCTGTGCAGCTACGGACCTGTCAGAGCGCCGCTCTCCCCTATGGGGGATCGGATGATGACGGACCGTAGTGTCCGTCGTCACCCGATCCGATCCGAAAACGGATGGAAAAGTAGGTTTTTCCTCCGTTACACTTTTCGGATCGGAGCGGCGTCGGATGTCAGCGGACATGTCACCGCTGACATCCGACGCTCCATAGGGATACATGTATGTCCGTTTTTCATCCGAAAACGGAAGGATGAAAAACGGACATACAGATCCCCCGTGTGAAAGAGCCCTAAGTTAAAGTTATATGAACTTATAATCACAAGATGGAGTCACATTGGTTTGGTCATATTACTACAACTGGGATGCCATTAAATTTCATGTGCGTGTAAAGGCAGGTGTCCCAATACTTTTGGTAATATAGTGTATTTCAAGGCTTAGTGTGACGTAATGGAATTTAAAGTGTTACTAAACCCAGGACCCGGCATTCACTATATCTGGTCTCTCCCACAGTACACAGAACATGGAAATGCAATTATTTTAGTAAAAGGGGAGTATCAGAGAAGACAGGCTCAAATAGTCTTTTTACACAATGCGGAGAATTAACCCCTTAGGCTCCACAGTGCATATAACAAGCATGCTTTACTGCGTATACAGACTGATTTTACTTTTGTGGGTTTAGCAACATTTTATTGTTATTAAAAATTACAATTCCCTTCTTTTTATGAAGTATTTTTTTAAATCTGCAAAAAAAAAAAAAAAAAAATTCGAACTTGCTTCCTTGCAATATGGCAACTTTGGCATTTTTCGTTCATGTTTAGAACTCCGTACAAATCTAGTTTCCTGCTTGTGTGATTGGCTGTTCCCAGACATTTGCACAGAGCACAAGGTCAAAAAGGAGGAATCCAGAGCAAAAGGACTTTTAAGTTTGATGGGGTACTTTTAAAATTCCGGTTTTGTTAAAAAAAATTGATACAATGAATATCATGGCTAGGAAAGGGTGGAGTGATTTTGGGCGAAATTCATTGAGGGCTGGTTCACACCAGATGCAGTCCAGCGCCTTTTTTAATCTGCATCAAAAGCACATGCACCGTGTATTCCAGTGCTCCTAGTTTTCACACCGGTGCAGTCACCAAAAGTAGAGACTGCTACACAGTGCATACCTCCCAACTTTTAGAGATGGGAATGAGGGACACCTATCAGCAAAAGTATGCAGGCATAGGACACACCCCTTGCCACACCCCCTTAAAATAGAATTGTACAAAAAATAAAAGATTGGTTCAATCCACAAGTGCTTTTTTTTACCACTACTATTCCTTTATATTGGCTTTTGGAATTTACAAATGCAGCAATTTAGAAATCAAATGAAAGGTTTAGCGCTGGGAAACACATTTTGATAGATAAAAAGTGCATTTTATATACAACTATATAGATCAGACCAAAATGAGGGACGAATGAGGAGGAAAGAGGGACAGAAGGACATTGCTCCACATCAGGGACAGTCCCTCAAAATCAGGGACAGTTGGGAGCTTTGCACAGCGGCTTGTACATTAGGGGATCCAGAGTGCCACCCCCTCTATCCACGGCTGCCACCCCCATGCTCTATCTATGCCCGCTATTGTGACAGGACACCGCCACCCCCTATTCATGCATCCGGCCCCTGTCATGACGCCAGACGTGTGAATTACAGTGGGCGGGGGCTATTTTTCTGGAAGCACCTGATTAGAAGCCAGAGACTCTAACAGGCTTCAAAAAAGGGTGAGCTCCGGATGCAGAGCATTGCGCCAGCAGCCCACCCAGGTGTTACAACAGCGAATGAATATTCGCTATTGAAACACTGATCCTCAATCCGGCCAAGCAGAAGCAGGTCTGAGACAGATTTTCCGATTGGCCAAAAATAGAAGAGTCCCAATTGGCTACCGAGGAGGAGGGAGGAAAAGGAAGCCGCTGCAATGACCTTGGAGAGCAGGTGAAGGGTAAGCCCTCGCCGCCGCCGGACAAAAGAAGGCTACCACATTGGTGGTCTTCTGTGAATAATGCTCCTCGCATTGGCGGTCAGTCGGAAGAATGCCCCTTACATTGGTGGTCACTAGAAAGAATGCTTCTTATATTAGTAGTCAGTGGAAAGAATGCTACTTACTTATGTAGCACTAACTGACGGTGGAGCTGCTGGTTTAAGCGGGCCTGTCCTCTTTGCTCTACACCCTTCTTAAATTGTTCACTCCCCTTGACACAACTGTAGTGCAGTGTTGAAATAATATGAGCGTTAACTTTAACCCACAATATACACACTTACAATTAGGATTACCTCTCCCTGGGTACTGGTAGCTCCACCTGTAGGAGAAATGACAACACTGCACACAAACTTCAATAATGACCAAAAATAACTTCTTTCTTTCTATGAGTAATATATTTATATAAAGAGTTATTTCAATAAATATACTATCACACCAACGTAGTGCGATAGTATAAGGAATGATATGACAATCAATGACAATCACAGGAATATATATATATATATATATATATATATATATATATATATATATATATATTGATATGAATCTACACCTGGGAGCTCCCCTTAATCTAAACCTTAAAGTCACTATACTAGAGTGCAGGGCCCTGCAATGAAAAAGGCAGTCCAGACGTCTTCAGTCTTCGCTAGCTTTTATAATTGTAATCCGTATAGGGGGGTTCCTCCTGTGTGCTATATAGTGGAGTATAACACACTAAAACAATTGTAATCCAAATGAGTGACTAGGTGTCTTTATATGAAAAAACAAAACATCTAACATCCGCTCTTGAACGCTGAAGTCTATTTGTATGTAATAATCTTAGACTTAACTTGTTCTGTGGGACTATCAGTCCCAGCAACTCTCTGTACAGTTCTAAAGATGTGTGTGTAATACTCAAACTTCTGGGTATCAACCCCCTCACCACATGGGATCCAGGCAGGTGGATGTCTCCGGTTCAGCAGTTCTCAGTTCCGTATGGAGGCACCACCACGCCGTCACACTGTTCCGTTAACAAACGACCGGGAGTCCTCGGTTATCTCCCCACGGGTCTTCCGGGACAATCACGTCTCTTGTCCAGTTCACTGCGATGCAAATGGCAGGATACCGCAGTTGCTCCCCTCCTTCGCAATGTAGGCCGCAACCCTGTGGGACACGCACACCCACAGAGTCCTGCTGACAGGCCACGCGTCCCAGGAACAAGAGAGCTAATATGGCCGCTGCTTACCCTTTTATATCCTCCCACAATGCAGTTCAGTTCTGACTTTGTCCAGGAGCATTGTGGGTGGGTCAAAGCTACAGTTCCGAAGTAAACAGTGAATCACTTCCATGTCACTTAATCCTGAGACGTAAACTTATCGTGCTTTATCAATTGTCCACAAGATGGCACTAACACAACTATTGTACTAAAGAATACACATAGAGCTAGAAACAACAGTTGTCAGCGCTACACTTACATTGGTGGTCCATGGGAAGACTACTTTTTACGTTGATGATTCCTGGGAAAAATGCTCCTTACATTGATGGTCAGTAAAAAGAATGCTATTTACATTGGTGGCCAGTTGAAAGAAAGCTTCTTACAGATAGCTAAAAAGATTTTTTGTGTCACTGGTTAGTTATCTGAGAGTCAGAGGTTGCACATTGCTCAAGGAAACCCCTATCAATGTCTGGAGGAACCCTAGGTTTACACAGAACCCTGGTAGAGAAAGACTGTGATACACACTTAGTGAATACACAGTTTTTTGGGAAAATACCAGCCTTATCGTCTTTTTCCTATTTATAACATTGGGCACAAGTTCAGTTTTTACCAGATGAGTCAGTTACATACCATCTGGATGGTAACCCTATACACCAACCTTTGTCAACTTTTTTACCCAATAAAATAATTTTAGGCCTTAAGTAACCGTTAGAATAAACCAATACATCAGAAGTCAATGACAAATTTGCCTCTTACATTGATGTCACTAAGAAAAATGCCCCCCTTTACAGAGAGCTAAAATGATAATTGGTGTCAGGTTGATGGCTCCGTCAATTGGTGTTGGTCCTGGAGCTATATAGGCACCATTAGTTGGGAGATCAATCGGCCACAGCTCAAGGAACCCTTAGCAACCTCTAAGGGAACCTGAAAGTTCTATGGAGTCTGCTTGAGAATGGCTGGTATACACAGTTCTTTAGCCAACCAAAATGTTGGTGGGTTAGGGCATACATCTCCTGTTTACGCTAAAAGAGAGGAGCAAGAAAAGAAAGGAAAAAAATGTAAATCACAGGAATTTGCTACCTCAGCCTGGACCAACCACTCTACAATCTAGAGCAATTACCGGAAGACTGGTGATTAGTCTGTGTATAGCTGGAGGCCCTGTTCTTTTCTGCCCAGAGAAAACTCAGGAATTCCAGCCAGATCCACCGCTAATTAGAATAATTTGCATCAATAATCGTGCAGAGTTCAGTGATGGAAAAACAAGGCAAGTTTTGTTCAAAGTCACTAAGCCATCCCAACTTGAATTGCAGAATGGGAAAAATGATAATGGACCAGACCAGGGCATCCAGGTCTACCACATAATCAAACAAAAAAGGGAACAGAAATAAAGAGTGAACGCGTGAATGTAGAGGATGAAATTACAAAAACTGGCACAAAGAGTGTGGAAATGTTCTCTCCAATCCTCCAGGCACCCCAACAGGTCATGTTTTCAGGATTTCCATTATTTTGCACAGGTGATTTGATCAGTTTCACTGCCTAAGTAATTACCACAGCTGTTTCATCTGAGGGAAATCCTGAAAACATGACCTGTTGGGTGCCTTGAGGACTGGAGTTGAGAAACACTGCTCTAGTAGACCAGAAGTTGTCGGCTGCATTCGTTTTTCTTTTTTTTTTTTTTTTAAACTGGTGATCCTGCCAGTAGCCCAGTAACAGGCTTCCTGTCCTAGGGTGACAACGCTCACTCACTGTACTGTATTTATAGAGGAGTATAATCGTCACCCTAGGACAGGAATTGTTTTGGGGCTACTAAAGATCTCCTTCTTACCTTCATAACATAGGGTAGAGCAGCCTTTTTTAACCAGGGTGCCATCAGATTTCTCCAGGGTGCCTTCAGATTTCTCCAGGGTACCTTCAGGTTTCTTCAGGGTGTCTTGGCAAAATGCCTAGAAATTGCCCAAAAATTGTATACAAGCCAGTGGGTGGATCAAGGCTGGATTTTTGTTACACAAATCCACAGGTTTTCATTGTGCACCATTACAACCTTCTAGCTGTCGGCATCCTAATACCCAATGGTTGATAAGGAGAACGTTGGGCAACTACACAGCATCCATGTTTGACCCTTCTCTTCCCCCTCTCATAAGCTCTGGTGTCACATTAGCTGAGTGAAATAAAGAAACTGAGGTAGAAAAGAAACATTGGAATACTAGTCAGTACCAGTGTGCAAAAGTATATTTGCTTTGGAGTATAAACCACCTCTAATGTTGGGTGTCCTATGTGTGTAACTGTTGCTGTGTTACGTAAAACTTAGTTTTGTTTTTGACATTTTAGAATGGGGTGCCTCAGGACTGTGGAGGATTTTAAAGGGTGCCTTGGCTAAAGAAAGGTTGAGATCAAAATACTGGGGTGGAGGATGTTCTGTAAACCCCACAGATATATGGGAACAGTGTAACCGGTACCAGTGCATTTCATACATTGAGCACAGGAAGTTATGGGCTCACAAGTTTTCTGGATACCATTTGTTTTTTGCCCTTATCAAACAGATATGTAGTCAGGTTCATGCTCAAACACACTTGGGTGATGCAGGAGGGGGTTTAGGGGGCGATCAGACAGCTTCTATTAAAGTGATTTCTTGATTCAACAAGTCTGGCAGTAATAAGTAATAAGTAATAAAAGGCCTGGGTGTGGCAAGTAAAATTTAACTCAGCTTTCCAAAAAATGTAGTTAATCACAGTCATCATTTAAAATTGCATTTTTTATCTTTGTGTAATATTAAAATTTGTTTGATGATCTGAATAATTTAATTACATTTTAATGAGAAAAATGAGTATTTGATCCCCTGTCAATCAGCAAGATTTCTGGCTCCCAGGTGTCTTCTATACAGGTAATGAACTGAGATTAGGAGCACTCTCTTAAAGGGAGTGCTCCTAATCTCAGCTTGTTACCTGTATAAAAGATACCAATCCACAGAAGCAATCAATCAGATTCCAATCTCTCCATCATGGCCAAGACCAAAATGCTGTCCAAGGATGTCAGGGACAAGATTGTAGACCTACACAAGGCTGGAATGGGCTACAAGACCATCGCCAAGCAGCTTGGTGAGAGGGTGACAACAGTTGGTGCGATTATTTGCAAATGGAAGAAACACAAAATAACTGTCAATCTCCCTCAATCTGGGGCTCCATACAAGATCTCACCTCGTGGAGTTTCAATGATCATGAGAACAGTGAGGAATCAGCCCAGAACTACACGGGGGAATCTTGTCAATGATCTCAAGGCAGCTGGGACCATAGTCACCAAGAAAACAATTGGTAACAAACTATACTGTGAAGGACTGAAATCCTGCAGCCCCCGCAAGGTCCTCCTGTTCAAGAAAGCACATGTACAGACCCGTCTGAAGTTTGCTAATGAACATCTGAATGATTCAGAGGAGAACTGGATGAAAGTTTTGTGGTCAGATGAGACCAAAGTTGAGCTCTTTGTCAACAACTCAACTCTCCGTGTTTGGAGGTGGAGGAATGCTGCCTATGACCCCAAGAACACCATCCCCACTGTCAAACATGGAGGTGGAAACATTATGCTTTGGGGATGTTTTTCTGCTAAGGGAACAGGACAACTTCATTGCATCAAAATGACGATGGACGGGGCCATGTACTGTCAAATCTTGGATGAAAATCTCCTTCCCTCAGCCAGGGCATTGAAAATGGGTCATGGATGGGTATTCCAGCATGACAATGACCCAAAACACATGGCCAAGGCAACAAAGGAGTGGCTCAAAAAGAAGCACATTAAGGTGCTGGAGGGGCCTAGCCAGTCTCCAGAGCTTAATCCCATAGAAAATATGTGGAGGGAGCTGAAGGTTCGAGTTACCAAACGTCAGCCTCGAAAACTTAAAGACTTGGAGAGGATCTGCAAAGAGGAGTGGGACAAAATCCCTCCTGAGATGTGTGCAAACCTGGTGGCCAACTACATCTGACCTCTGTGCTTGCCAACAAGGGTCATGTTTTGGCGAAGGGGTCAGATACTTTTTTCTCTCACTGTATGCAAAAAAAAAAAATCAGGAAGGGTGCAAATACTTTTTCACTGCACTGTATACATAAGTTCTCTCCTTTAACCAGTTCCCGACCAGTATATACTTATACGAAGTATAATGCAGGTTGGCTCCCCTGTGCCAAAAGTCGTACATGTATGGCGGTCCCTGCACTAGCTTTTGCGGGCGCGCTCCTGCCCGCTGCGTGCTGCAGAAGCTTGCCCACGAGTCCGGCGGAATCGATGTCTGCCGGCCACCCGCAATAGCGGGAGAGAGAGGCAGAACGGGGAACTGCCAGTGTAAACAAGGCAGATCCCCGTTCTGACAGGGGAGGAGAGAGATCAGCTGTTCCTAGTGATCAGGAACAGCAATCTCTCTCTTCTCCCAGGTAGTCCGTCCCCCATACAGTTAGAAACACCTCCCTATGGAACACCTAACCCCTTGATCACCCCCTGGTGTTAACCCCCTCCATGCCAGTGCCATTTTTTCAGTGATCAGTGCATTTTTAATAACCCCTTCCCTGCCAGTGTTATTAGTACAATGTCTGTGCATATTTTTAGGACTGATTACTGTGACAATGTCACTGGTTCCCCAAAAAAGTGTCAAAAATATCGCTTAGGGTCAGATTTGTCCACCGCAATGTCACAGTCCCGCTAAAAATCGCAGATCGACGCCATTACTAGTAAAAAAAAATTTAAATAAAAAGCCCCTAAATCTATCCCCTATTTTGTAAATGCTATAACTTTTGTGCAAACCAATCAATATACGCTTATTGCGATTTTTTTTTTTTTTTTTTACCTAAAACATGTAGCAGACTATATATCGGCCTAAACTGATGAATAAATTATTTTTGTTATATATATATTTTTTGGATATGTATTATAGCAGAAAGTAAAAAGTATTGTTTTATTTTTCAAAACTGTTGCTATTTTTTTGTTTATAGCGCAAAAAATAAAAACCGCGGAGGTGATCAAATACCACCAAAAGAAAGCTCTATTTGTGGGGAAAAAAGGACGTCAATTTTGTTTGGGTACAGTGTTGCACGACCGCGCACTCAATTCTCAGTTAAAGCGACGCAGTGCCGTATCACCAAAAATGGCCTGGTCATTAAGAGGGTAAATTCTTCCGGGGCTGAAGTGGTTAAAGGGGTTGTAAACCCTTGTGGTGTTTCACCTTAATGCATCCTATGCGTTAAGGTGAAAAACCTTCTGTCATGCTGCAGCCCCCCCTCCCCCCCCCCATGCCCCCGTTTTACTTACCTGAACCCGGTTTTCTTCTCACCGGTGATGAGCACACCTCTAGCTGGTGTCTCGTGTCCTGATTGGATAGATTGATAGCAGAGCAGTCATTGGCTCCTGCTGTTATCTAATCCAAAGACGCGGGCGCCCCAGGGGCGGGGCTGAGTCCTGCTTTCTGTGACAATAGACGCAGAAGCAGGACTCGGGAGCGTGCCCGAACAGGTGTCCCATAGGAGAGCGCTTCTCCGGCACTTGATGCGGAAAGGAGCTACTAACGCCGCTGAGGGACCAAAGAAGAGGAGGATCGGGGCCACTCTGTGCAAAACTAACTGCACAGTGGAGGTAAGTATGACATATTTGTTATCTAACGGCTTTCAGCCTGCTGGCCGTCAAATGACGGCTGGGCGGCACGGCTCTGGTTCTGGGTGGACGTCATATGACGGTCTCCCAGAACTACCGCTCTTGCGCGCCCCCGGAGGCGCGCATTGTGGTGATCAGTGGTGCGGTGTGTCAGTCTGACACACTGCTACACCGTTCTCGGTGAAGAGCCTCTGACGGAGGCTCTTTACCACGTGATCAGCCGTGTCCAATCACGGCTGATCACGATGTAAACAGGAAGAGCTGTTGATCAGCTTTTCCTTACTCGCATCTGACAGACGTGAGTAGAGGAGAGCCGATCGGCTGCTCTCCTGACAGGGGAGTCTGTGCTAATTGTTTATCAGCGCAGCACCCCCTCGGATGCCCACCCAGGACCACCAGGGATGCCACCACACTGGACCACCAGGTATGCCACCCTAGACCACCAGGGAAATGCCAATCAGTGCCAAGGCAGCTGCCAATCAGTGCCCATCTCCAATGCCTGCCAGTGCCGTCAGTAATGCCTATCAATGCCATCTATCAGTGCCACGTATCAGTGTCCAGCATTGCCGCCTATCAGTGCCACCCCGTAAGTACTCATCAGTGCAGCCTTTCAGTGCCCATCTGTGTTGCCTATCAGTGCCCACCAGTGCCACCCATGAGTGCCAATCAGGGCCGCTTATCAATGCCCATCAGTGCTGCATATCAGTGCCACCCATCAGTGACACCTATCAGTGCCCATCAGTTCCACCTCATTGGTGCCACCTCATCTGTGCCACCTTATCAGTGCCCGTCAGTGCCGCCTTATCAGTGCCCATCAGTGAAGGAGAAAACTTACTTGTTTACAAAATTTTATAACAGAAACAAAAGAAAAACTTCTTTTTTTTTTTCAAAATTTTAGGTCTTTTTTTTATTTGTTTAGCAAAAAATAATACCACCAAAAGAAAGCTCTATTTGTGGGTACAGTGTAGCATGACCGCGCAATTGTCATTTAAACAGAGACAGCGCTGAAAGTCTGAAAAGTGGCTTGGGCAGGGAGGGGGTGTAAGTGCCCTGTATTAAAGTAAATTAAAAAAAAAAAAAAAAGGGTTTAGAAACCCTTTAAAGCACTGTAGGTTCTCCTTATTAGAATAACAAATAAACACAATTTTATTACACCAAACAGGTTGGCAATCTTTTTTCCGCTGCAGTTAAGCCATACAGCATAGTCCAGGACACGCCCACAGCATAGTCCAGGACACGCCCACAGCATAGTCCAGGACACGCCCACAGCATAGTCCAGGACACGCCCACAGCATAGTCCAGGACACGCCCACAGCATAGTCCAGGACACACCCACAGCATACTTATGTGATGAATGAGCCGGACCATTTTGACGAAGCCATCCTTGTGCTCTCCCTCCACCTACGTATGCTCACAATGTTAGAATGACAACACATGTCATAGGAATAGGATCATGCCAGACAACACGGACAGGCTAGCAACCTTTTATCCACTGCGATGTTGTCCTGGACACACCCCCAAAATGTTTATTGGCCAATAAGTGAGTATCTCCATATTTATGAATACATCCCTGCGCCCCCCCTTCCCTCTAAGCACATTCACAGTGTTATACTGACAGCACTGTGCATTAGAAAAGGCCCCATGCCAGAGAGGTCTGCAACCTTTTATCCACTGCAGTCCAATCCCGGACGCACCCCCAACATGCCGAATGGCCAATGAAGTGACATCGGTGGATGTAGTCATCGGTTGATAAAGTCATCCCTGTTCCCCTCTCACCATGTTCACAGTGTTGGGCCGACAGCTCCGTGGTCAAGTATTTTATCAGCGCAATAACAGGACCAAACCAGCTTTTCTGCAAGTCACGTCGGGCAAATTTGTAGCCGTTGGGGCCCGCAGCACACAAAAAGCAATACTCCTCTCCATCATTTGTATACATTTCTTGCTTGAACGCTCCCTGCAATACATTCAGCGCCTGACAGCCTTCACCCGGCAGAGAATAAAAAAAAAAATTCCCATTTGGCTCCTCTATCGGAAAAGGCCGCTCTCTCCCCACACAGATGTACTTTACATGTGGTCACAGAGCAAATAATTTATTCGGAGACATTGTATCTCCGGTGCAGGAGTGAGAGCGTATTGTATATTAAGTAAGGGAAAGGCACGCTCGCCTGTGTAATCTGCTCCATTAACGTGGTGACATGGGTGTCAGAGAGCGCCAGCTGTTTCCCCTCCTAATAAGTTTCTGTAAATGTTAAGTGGAAATGCAAATAATGAGATAGCGGCGGCACTATTACCGACGCTGAATGTAACATGCAATTCCAAAGATAGCTTTTCAAAGAGGGGATGAAAGCGTCCCGGGCACGGCTGATAAGTCACTTTGAGGGGGGGGAAATGTTCTATAATGGCGTCCTTTAAAAGACAGTACCGTGCCTGTACTGACAGAAGTAGTGTCGCTGATAACCCAGAAATGCCTGTCTACCTGGGAATGGCCCTTAAAGCTCCACCATAGGCATGCACAGGGGGTGTGCCAGGTGTGCCTGGGCACACTCTAATCACTATGTATGGTTCCGATTCCCCCTATTGCCTGGGCTTCCCTCCGTGTTGGCCCCCCCCCCCCCCTACAGTGTTGCTGCCTTCCCTCCTTGTTTCAGGATGGAGAGCCGGGGAAGGGGCTAGTCAATATGTTATTGACCAGCCCCTTCCTTTTTCTAAATAAACATAGTGAACACACTCGCTCACTGCGTTCCTTATAACTGAAGCATAGTAAACTGTGTTTACTATGCTTCAGTTTGTGAATTAACAGAAATCTGATCAACACAGAGCGCTTCCCATTCATTCACTGTCCAGTGCAGCTGAGGCTGCAGAGAAAGGCATGTGTGTTTGAATTTTGGGGTGCACACCCTAATGCAATAGGCTGCACACATCTATGAGCGCCACACAAACCGCTTCGTAATTTAAGATTGTTACAGCTTATATACTCCCAAACATTGAAATTCTCTTATGGTCTGTTAAAGCGGAGTTCCACCCACATTTTTCACTCCTCAATGCAGCACTAATGTGCATCCTTAAAATAGCAATTTATTTTTAATTTTTTTCTGTTCATTTACCTGATTTTTTGCCTATATGTAATTTCACTTCCTCCTCTAGGGGCAGTGGCGCCGTGCATCATTTCCGGTTTTGCATTGGCTCCTGGAAGATCTTGGTCAGCTTGGCTTGCGTCTATGGAAATTCTTGGCCAGCTTGGCATCGCGTGGCCCCAGTAACATTTAACATTGGCGTCTATGGAAATTCTTGGCCAGCTTGGCATCGCACGGCTCCAGTAACATTTAACATTGGCGTCTGTGGAAATTCTTGGCCAGCTTGGCATCGCACGGCTCCAGTAACATATAACATTGGTGTCTATTGAAATTCTTGGCCAGCTTAGCATTGCACGGCTCCAGTAACATTTAACCACTTAAGCCCCAGACCATTTGGCTGGCCAAAGACCAGAGCACTTTTTGCGATTCGGCACTGCGTCGCATTAACTGACAATTGCGCGGTCGTGCGGCGTGGTTCTCACACAAAACTCACGTCCTTTTTTTCCCCACAAATAGAGCTTTCTTTTGGTGGGATTTGATCACCTCTGCGGTTTTTATTTTTTGTGCTATAAACAAAAAAAGAGCGCCAATTTTGGAAAAAAAATGCATTATTTTTTACTTTTTGCTATAATAAATATCCCAAAAAAATATAATAAAATTTTTTTTTTCCTCAGTTTAGGCTGATACGTATTCTTCGAGATATTTTTGGTAAAAAAATCGCAAAAAGCGTTTATTGATTGGTTTGCGCAAAAGTTATAGCGTCTACAAAATAGGGGATAGTTTTATGGCATTTTTATTAATAATTGTTTTTTTTTACTAGTAATGGCGGAGATCAGCAATTTTTATCGTGACCGCGACATTACGGCGGACACATTGGACAATTTTGACACATTTTTGGGATCATTGGCATTAATACAGCGATCAATGCTATAAAATTGCATTGATTACTGTAAAGATGTCCCTGGCAGTGAAGGGGTTAACCACTAGGGGGCGGGGAAGGGGTTAAGTGTGTCCTAGGGAGTGATTCTAACTGTCTGAGGGATGGGCTAGCAGTGACACGACACTGATCGCTGCTCCCGATGAGAGGGAGCAGACGATCAGTGTCCTGTCACTAGGCAGAATGGGGAGATGCTGTGTTTACACTGGCATCTCCCCGTTCTTCAGCTCCGTGATACGATCGCAGGCACCCGGCAGACATCGGGAAATTCTAGGTAACATACAGGTACGTTAGTTTGCCCAGCCATGCGATTCTGTCAACATATATGTACAGGAGGCGGTCGGCAAGCGGTTAACATTGGCGTCTGTGGAAATTCTTGGCCAGCTTGGCATCGCACGGCTCAAGTAACATTTAACATTGGCGTCTATGGAAAATCTTGATTAGCTTGGCATGGCTGTGCCATGCCAAGCTGACCAAAATTTCCCCACACTGCACATGCGCGAGATTGGCAGGTGCATGCTGGGTAGCCAGCATGCACGGAATCCAGGAAGAAGGACACTGTGACTTTAGATGCCCACACTTGAGATGGCCGCGCTGTGCAGAAACTTCACAAAGTAAGAAAACAATGCTGCACAGAAATATGGGCATAGTTTACAGCATATATTTGTTACATTGCACGAGGCATGAGTGTTCTAGGGGTATTTTTATCTTAAAAGTCATATTGCAGCCGGAACTCCGCTTTAAATATTCCATTGAAAGCATTTTGTTATATCTGTTGATCCTGCCAGAAATCTTGTCACGTCACCACTTCCTGTGCTTTCTGCCTGCACTGCACTTTTATCAGTTGCATTGCTCCCAGATATAGTATCTCTGAGGACTACAGAACTCATCCCCCTGGAGAAGAGGATTGGGGGAGATTTCAGTCCAGTCCATAATTTCCAACATTTCAGTCCTGGTCCCTGGGGCACGGTTAACCCCTCCTACAGTCATCCTCAGGCCCACCCAATAACCAAATAGACTTCCGGAACGCAAGTCCCTCTTGTTAATGCGAGGCTTGGAACGCAAGCCGATCTGACATTTCGATTTTTAGCATCTTCATTAATGTTTACACTCCGGTTGCACCTGGAAATTGTTATATATTTATAACCTAATGTATTATGTCTGCCTACATGGGACTGATAACATACTAGCAGCACTAGGAGTCAATTCATGGTGTTTTACTATTCAATCTTGCACTTCCGGTTTCGCCATGATGGGGGCGGATCCAATAAATTTACAATGGTGTCTACAGTCTATATATATTGGCAGTGTGGAGAGGCTGTCTCATGCCCCAGTTGAAGGCTTTTTAGTCGAAACGCGTAGGGCGTTCAGCTTTCCACATTGCCAACCATTTTTTATCTTGTGATCACTTTTAATCTGTAAGGTTTTTTATTCAATAAATCCCTTTATTTTTGATCTGCGCCATGTGGAGCCCCTTTTTCCTTTTTTCTCCTTCATGTTTTTATCCTTGATTTGTCCCTTTGAACCTACCTGGAACCTGAGAACGTGTGAGAGGACTGTCCACCCCCACCGTTGACTGTATTGGCTATCAGCAACCGCGACTCTAGGAACAACTTGGTTGATCGGAGATCGTGATCGAAGGGAGAACCCTTGGAGAAGAGTATATGGGAGGCTACCTCCACAAGCCCTGATAGACGTACAGCTATATGGCTGACACGTCCCACTTGCTCTGGTAAGAGTATTTTACTCTAGATGTTTTGCCGTGCTGTCCATGATTGATGTACTTTCCAGTCTCTAGTCAACACCCTGGGTCCAAGCACCTCAGCTGTCTGAGAAGACTCTCTGCATGCACTGACTTCAGCCTTTGACTGCAGTCCGTGGAGCACAACACATTGTCATTGGACATTCTTCATATTTTCCATCTTTTTTGTTTGGACATTTACATGCACTTCACCAGTGTTTATTAATATATAATTTATCTCACATTATATTTGGTTCCAGTCACCTGATTGTATGTTAAGTTTCACCCACTTTTTAGCGCTGCACTTATGCTTTTTATATTAATGGAACTTGGTTTGTTTGTGTGCTAGCAGCTATTTATCACTTGTTCACATTTGTTTACTTTTGGGGTCAGTGCAACTAGTTTTTTACATTACAACCAAATAGACCCACCCAGGCTGTGTCCACCCAAAGTTTGCCTGAAGCAGGGACTGCCCACGCAGGACCTCCGATCACCATAAGGAATGCCAATCATAGTTACTGTGCAGTAATTTGAATAAGGGTGACACTCTGACCTCTCTTACATTCATCCTGCAGCCCAACCAGTGATCAGGGAGTCCCACCCAGGCTCTGCCCACTTGCCCACCCATAGCCCACCTTAGGCAGGGACTGCCCACACGGGACCCTCGATCACTATAATGTATGCCTTCCAGAGTTATTGCACAGTAACTCGAATAAGTGTGACACTGTGACCCCTCCTATAGTCTTCCTCAGGCCCAACCAATGACCAGCCAGTCCCACCAAGACTTTGCCCACTTGCCTGCCTAAAGCCCTCCTTAGGCAGGGACTGCCCGTGCAGGACCCCGATCACCATAATGAATGCCCTTCAGAGTTACTGCACAGTAATTTAAATAAGGGTGATGCTGTGACCCCCTCCTACAGTCATCCTCAGGCCCAACCAGTGACCAGGCAGTCCCACCCAGGATGTGACTACTTGCCCATTTAAAGCCCACCTTAGGCAGGGACTGCCCACGTAGGACTTCTGATCACCATAACCAAATAGACCCACCCAGGCTGTGTCCACCCAAAGTTTGCCTGAAGCAGGGACTGCCCACGCAGGACCTCCGATCACCATAAGGAATGCCAATCATAGTTACTGTGCAGTAATTTGAATAAGGGTGACACTCTGACCTCTCTTACATTCATCCTGCAGCCCAACCAGTGATCAGGGAGTCCCACCCAGGCTCTGCCCACTTGCCCACCCATAGCCCACCTTAGGCAAGGATTGCCCACACGGGACCCTTGATCACCATAATGTATGCCTTCCAGAGTTATTGCACAGTAACTCGAATAAGTGTGACACTGTGACCCCTCCTATAGTCTTCCTCAGGCCCAACCAATGACCAGCCAGTCCCACCAAGACTTTGCCCACTTGCCTGCCTAAAGCCCTCCTTAGGCAGGGAATGCTCGTGCAGGACCCCCGATCACCATAATGAATGCCCTTCAGAGTTACTGCACAGTAATTTAAATAAGGGTGATGCTGTGACCCCCTCCTACAGTCATCCTCAGGCCCAACCAGTGACCAGGCAGTCCCACCCAGGCTGTGACTACTTTCCCACTTAAAGCCCACCTTAGACAGGGACTGCCCACGTAGGACCCCTGATCACCATAACCAAATAGACCCACCCAGGCTGTGTCCACCCAAAGTTTGCCTGAAGCAGGGACTGCCCACGCAGGACCTCCGATCACCATAAGGAATGCCAATCATAGTTACTGTGCAGTAATTTGAATAAGGGTGACACTCTGACCTCTCTTACATTCATCCTGCAGCCCAACCAGTGATCGGGGAGTCCCACCCAGGCTGTGCCCACTTGCCCACCCATAGCCCACCTTAGGCAAGGATTGCCCACACGGGACCCTTGATCACCATAATGTATGCCTTCCAGAGTTATTGCACAGTAACTCGAATAAGTGTGACACTGTGACCCCTCCTATAGTCTTCCTCAGGCCCAACCAATGACCAGCCAGTCCCACCAAGACTTTGCCCACTTGCCTGCCTAAAGCCCTCCTTAGGCAGGGAATGCCCGTGCAGGACCCCCGATCACCATAATGAATGCCCTTCAGAGTTACTGCACAGTAATTTAAATAAGGGTGATGCTGTGACCCCCTCCTACAGTCATCCTCAGGCCCAACCAGTGACCAGGCAGTCCCACCCAGGCTGTGACTACTTGCCCACTTAAAGCCCACCTTAGGCAGGGACTGCCCACGTAGGACCCCTGATCACCATAATCTATGCCTTTCAGAGTACCTTGAATAAGAATGACACTGTGACCCCTCCTATAGTCACCCTCAGGCCCAACCAAAGACCAGGCAGTCCCCACCCAGACTGCATCCACTTTCCTGCCCCAAAGCCCACCTTTAGGCAAGGACTGCCCACGCGGGACCCCCGATCACCATAATGAATGCCTTTCAGAGTTACTGCGCAGTAACTTAAATAAGGGTGACACCGTGACCCCCTCCTATAGTCATCCTCGGGCCCAACCAGTGACCAGGCAGTCCCACCCAGACTGTGCCCACTTCCCCACCCAAAGCCCACCTGCCCACGCGGGACCCCCGAATCACTATAATGAATGCGTTTCAGAGTTACTGCGCGGTAACTTGAATAAGGGTGATGCTGTGATCCTGGGACACAGCATATTCGGGACTGAGGCCCAAGATGTAAGACTTTCCCATCAAACCTGGGACAGTTGGCATCTATGGTGGTCCTATCGTGTTTCTGTTGTCTTAAAGTATGACTATAGGAAAAACTTTTTTTTTTATTTTGGATAAAGTTAGGGAGGGTTATAACCCCTGTCAATTCATTTTTTTTCCATCTGTGTCCCATTGGGGAGATTTACCTTCACTTCCTGTCCCATAGCCAAACAGGAAGTGAGAGGAAATCTCTGCAAATTAAGAAAATTCCTTGGGAACCTCCAGATCACCAGAACTAGTGTCCCAATTGGAAGATTTCTGGGGACAACACAAAATGTGGGGTTTTCTTTTCATTTCACTTTCGATGATAATAGTAAAGAGGACAAATAGAGAGAGTGAATATCCCTAATGGGGACACGGACAGCAGTAAAAACCTAATATGTGTTTTAATCCCTCTCCACTCTGTCCAAAGCAAAAAAAAAAGTTTTGCCTTTAGTTGTACTTTAATATAATGTGATGAGCATTTTCACCCTAGGGGCTCGTTCACACTAGCGGTTGAGGGGAAAAAAAACTCTGCAGTTGAGTCGCCTTTGTACCCCCACTAACTGCTCCCCCTTTAGCAACGGCCGGGGTTGTACACATGCTACGGCCAAGATTGCCTTGTTTGGTGGCTGCGGCAGGACTTACTCTGCAAACATGGCTGCGGGGTTCAAGGGGTTAAAGCAGGCGGTGGGGAGGCGATACAAGGCCTCCGCACTGCCTGTCAAATGCTCTCTGAAAACTTTTCCAAAATTGGATCGCACTTCTGAGATCAAAGTGAATGCAGTGTTAATTTTGTCGCCTAAAATATTTTAGTTGACTAAATTAATACTATTTTAGTCTACTAAAATATGTCTAAAACTAAAACAATTCAGATGACTAAAATACGACTGAAACTAAAATGGCATTTTAGTCAAAAGACTATAACTAAAACTAAATTGAATCTTTGAATACTGTAATGCAAATTCTGTGCCACATCCCAAAACTAGATATATCGAAACTATTGAAATAGTAGAAACGTGGGACTTTTAAGTCACAGCATATTTTTGGGTACAATTGACGTTTATTCAAATTTGCTAAAACTTTAACAAGTTCAATCCATATGACAACAAATTACAGTAAAATACAGTTATATAATATATATATACTGTATATATATATATAAACTGTCCATCTAGATACTGTAGCAATTGCGTATAGTAGTCTTTGCAGCTCAACGCGTTTCTCGGGCACGGTCCTCTTCATCAGTGGCTATCAATACAGACTTTCTATAAATGCCATCTAAATGAAATGACAACTTTTTAATAATCAAATCATTTAATAATTATAGAATTATAATAATAATAATACATTTTCATTATATTTTGTTGTATTATGAATACTATGATTTGATTATTAAAAGGTTGTCATTTCATTTAGATGGCATTTATAGAAAGTCTGTATTGATAGCCACTGATGAAGAGGACCTTATCCGAGAAACGCGTTGAGCTGCAAAGACTACTATAAGCAATTGCTACAGTATCTAGATCGATTGTTTTTATACACAACTGTATTTTACCGTAATTTGTTGTCATATGGATTGAACGTGTTGAAGTTTTAGCAAATTTGAATAAATGTTACATAGTTACATAGTTACATAGTAGGTGAGGTTGAAAAAAGACACACGTCCATCAAGTCCAACCTATGTGTGTGATTATGTGTCAGTATTACATTGTATATCCCTGTATGTTGCGGTCATTCAGGTGATTATCTAATAGTTTCTTGAAGCTATCAATGCTCCCCGCTGAGACCACCGCCTGTGGAAGGGAATTCAACATCCTTGCCGCTCTTACAGTAAAGAACCCTCTACGTAGTTTAAGGTTAAACCTCTTTTCTTCTAATTGTAATGAGTGGCCACGAGTCTTATTAAACTCTCTTCTGCGAAAAAGTTTTATCTCTATTGTGGGGTCACCAGTACAGTATTTGTAAATTGAAATCATATCCCCTCTCAAGCGTCTCTTCTCCAGAGAGAATAAGTTCAGCGCTCGCAACCTTTCCTCATAACTAAGATCCTCCAGACCCTTTATTAGCTTTGTTGCCCTTCTTTGTACTCGCTCCATTTCCAGTACATCCTTCCTGAGGACTGGTGCCCAGAACTGGACAGCATATTCCAGGTGCGGCCGGACCAGAGTCTTGTAGAGCGGGAGAATTATCGTTTTATCTCTGGAGTTGATCCCCCTTTTAATGCCAATATTCTGTTTGCTTTGTTAGCAGCAGCTTGGCATTGCATGCCATTGCTGAGCCTATCATCTACTAGGACCCCCAGGTCCTTTTCCATCCTAGATTCCCCCAGAGGTTCTCCCCCCAGTGTATAGATTGCATTCATATTTTTGCCACCCAAATGCATTATTTTACATTTTTCTACATTGAACCTCATTTGCCATGTAGTCGCCCACCCCATTCATTTGTTCAGGTCTTTTTGCAAGGTTTCCACATCCTGCAGAGAAGTTATTGCCCTGCTTAGCATAGTATCGTCTGCAAATACAGAGATTGAACTGTTTATCCCATCCTCCAGGTCGTTTATAAACAAATTAAATAGGATTGGTCCCAGCACAGAACCCTGGGGAACCCCACTACCCACCCCTGACCATTCTGAGTACTCCCCATTTATCACCACCCTCTGAACACGCCCTTGTAGCCAGTTTTCAATCCAGGTACTCACCCTATGGTCCATGCCAACGGACCCTATTTTGTACAGTAAACGTTTACGGGGAACTGTGTCAAATGCTTTTGCAAAATCCAGATACACCACATCTACGGGCCTTCCTTTATCTAGATGGCAACTCACCTCCTCATAGAAGGTTAATAGATTGGTTTGGCAAGAACGATTCTTCATGAATCCATGCTGATTACTGCTAATGATATTGTTCTTATTACTAAAATCTTGTATATAGTCCCTTATCATCCCCTCCAAGAGTTTACATACTATTGATGTTAGGCTAACTGGTCTGTAATTCCCAGGGATGTTTTTTGGGCCCTTTTTAAATATTGGTGCTACATTGGCTTTTCTCCAATCAGCTGGTACCATTCCAGTCAATAGACTGTCTGTAAAAATTAGGAACAACGGTCTGGCAATCACCTGACTGAGTTCCCTAAGTACCCTCGGATGCAAGCCATCTGGTCCCGGTGATTTATTAATGTTAAGTTTCTCAAGTCTAATTTTAATTCCGTCCTCTGTTAACCATGGAGGTGCTTCCTGTGTTGTGTCATGAGGATAAACACTGCAGTTTTGGTTACTGAAGCCCCCCGATTCAGTAAATTTTACTCAAAAATATGCTGTGCCTTAAAGGTCCCACGTTTCTACTATTTCAATAGTTTCAATATCATTTAATAATTATAGAATTTTAATAATAATAATATTACATTTTCATTATATTGTGTCGTATTATGAATACTATGATTTGGTTATTAAAAGGTTGTCATTTCATTTAGATGGCATTTATAGAAAGTCTGTATTGATGGCCACTGATGAAGAGGACCTTGTCCAAGAAACGTGTTGAGCTGCAAAGACTACTATACGCAATTACTACAGTATTTAGATCGATTTTTTTTATAAACAACTGTATTTTACTATAATTTGTTGTCATATGGATTGAACGTGTTGAAGTTTTAGCAAATTTGAATAAATGTCAGTTTTGCCCAAAAATATGCCGTGCCTTAAAGGTCCCACGTTTCTACTATTTCAATAGTTTCGATATAAAACTAAACTTAATTTATATCACAATGGCTAAATCTGTGTCTGCAGTGCATGTTCAAACCTAAATGCCATAAAGAATAACAATTTTATTGGATTTTTACTACAGTTTGGCAGTTCTAAAGAAATAATGAATTAAACTGTATCTAAACCCATTCAATTTTAGTCGACTAAAATGTACTGGAGATTTTAGCCGACTAAAATACAACTAAAACTAATACAACTATAACTAAAACTAAATCGAAATTTGATGTCAAAATTAACACAGAGTGAGTGTGAAAGAGCCCTAGGACAGAAAGTGTGCTTCTGGCAGGATCACCAGGACTACTTTTTTTGCTAGGATGAAGTTTTTCCAGCTCCTCATTTCTACTCACCCTTCAAAAAGAATCCATAAAACAGATTTACCTAAAAAAGTTTTATTAAAAAAAAAAAGGTGAATGAGCACTTCTGTCACTTGGCCCCTTTTGTTCGGAAATACTGCCAATAATTCTAATTCAGTTCAGTCTTTAGATCCAACATTCTGTCTGCACAGGCAGCAAAGAAAAGAAGTGGATAGAATAATAATAATTAGTCTGCCGTAATATTCTTAACTTTCCATCTTCAGTCTTTTTTTTTTTTTTTTGTACCTTTCCAAATTTTAATTATATTTTTATTACAATTTAGCGCGCATGAAATCATGTTTTTCTTTCTCAAAGATAATGAGGTCACTGGGTCTGAACTTGAAGCTTGTGCTGCATAGAGATCAGGAAATTGTTTTCTTCTTGATAAATTAATATTTTATTGTCCTCAATTTGTCTGCGAATGATATTTTTATGTCGATTTTCTACGTTGTTTACACTTTCCACCATCGCGGCGGAGAGGTGCCAGAAATCAGCAGTTTACGAGGGCTTTAAAAACGTCAATTAAACACATAACTCTAGGTTTTTTTTTCCTATCAAAGTATCGCTATATAAAAAAAGAATAAAAAACTGGTGGTCTTGGTAAGTCATTAGCGCACTACGTCTCCTCGTTATACGACTCTTAAAAGTTCTAGGAGATTACGGTCGATGTAAGCATTCCATAATTGATATAATTAATACAGCGTGATATACGGTGTGTTTGTTTTATGGCCTTCAGCTGTGCAATATAGCAGAGGTGGCATGGCCTGGGAGGCAGCAATTCAGCAATTAAATCACCATTCCTAAAATAACAGGTGATATTAAGTCAGGGATTAGCTCAAGAGCGCGGGGTTAAAGGTGGGGGCACGGGTCCTCTTGTGTTGCCATGGTAAGCATCATCTAATCGAGATGACACCCCTAAGACTTTAATAGTCCTCCTCTGTCCCTCCTCCTCCCACCTTCTCACCTCTCCTCATTATTTCTCAACAAAACGCTTCGCTGCAGATGTCCGCGCTCAATGTAAAGGTATCCCTGACGTTAACACTTCAGCTCTCGAAACAGCAGAGCCCTGCAATTAAATATATACTGTATAATGTTGTATCTGTTGGCAGGATTCCACATGCAAAGTACAAAAGTTTACAGTAAATGGCCAAAAGTTTGAGGTTACCTGACCATCGCACTTACTGTACGGCCAAAAAAAGGTGGTCCCCCTTTTCAAAATGATTGAGTTCAGGTTTCTGGTGAAGGGTATTGTTAATGCTAGAGCATACAAATATATTTAAGACAGTTCTGCTCTTCCAACCTTGTTGCAACAGTTTGGTGAAGGCCCTTTTCTGTTCCAGCATGACTGTGCCCCTGTGTAAAAAAACAGCTTCATAAAGACACGATTGGAGAGTTCGGTCTGGAGGAACTCGAGTGTCCTGCACAGAGCCCTGACCTCAACCCTGCTGAATGCCTTTGGGATGAATTGGAACACCAATTGTAACCCAGCTCCGTGAAGACATGGTTTGGCTAGTTTGGTCTGGAGGAACTCAAGTGTCCTGCACAGAGCCCAGTGACCTCAACATTGCTGAATGCCTTTGGGATTAGTTGGAACATCAATTGTAACCCAGCCCCATGAAGACATGGTTTGGCCAATTTGATGTCAAGGAACTTGATTGTCCTTTACAGAGCCCTGACCCCAACCCTACTGAACAGATTTGGGATGAGCTGGAATGCCAGTTGTGAGCCAGGTCTTCTCATTTAATATATTTAATATTAGTACCAGACCTCACAAATGTTCTTTTTGGCTGAATAGCAACAAATCCCCACAGACAATCTCCAAAATCTTGTGGAAAGTCTTCCCAGAAAGGTGGAGACTGCTAAAGCCATTAAAGTTCTTCCAAATCCATGTTTCCAGTAAAGGGTATTGTTAATGCTACAGCATACATGGAGATTTTAGACCAGCCTTTCTCAACCTTTTTACCCTACCCTTAAAATAATTTGTAGGTCTCGGGCAAGCCCTGCTTAAATGCATTACCCAGAGAGCAATGGAAGGATGCCACCCTTACAGTGCTGGCTAGATGCAACCCTTACACACAACTAAAATGATTATTGGTGTCATGCCATTGGATATGCCAAGTGGCTTTGGATCAGTGCTAGAAATTCTGTATATAGCAGTACAGAACAAACAGACCACATGGACTTTGCTGCTTAACTGCAAACAGGAAACAAGAACTTTATTATCAGAGAAAAGACATGGTGTTTACCATAGAGCAGTTGCAAACTTACAAACACTGCCATCTATTGGTTGATGTAGATGTTGCACAAAATACATGAACAAAGTATTCCAACAATCGAGAATTATGCAGGCACCATCAAATGGCAGGTCAGTCAGCCACAGATCAAGGATCTCCCCAGTAATCTCTGCAGGAACCCTAAGTTTCCATGGAACGATGGTTAAGAATGGCTCATTTAGATAATTGTGCACTTCTAGCCCTATAGCAACAGTTTGATGGCCATTTTCTGTTTCAGCCTGACTGTGCCCCTGTTTACAAAGCAAGCTCCATAAAGACATGGATTGACCAGTTTGGTATGGGGGAACCCGAGTGGCCAGAGCCCTGACCTCAACTCTACTACTGGCCTCAACCCTAAATTTAAATGCTGATTACTAGCCAGGTCTTCTCATCCAACATCAGTACCTAACCCTTACAAATGGGTACACATTGCCACAGACATTCCAAAATCTTGTGGAAAGTCTTTCCAGAAGAGGGGAGTCCGTTGTAGCCATAAGGGTGTGGCCAACTCCATCCATGGTTTTTGGAATAAGGTGTCCAAAAGTGTATGTACAATGTGTATTTTAGTTTTTGGATTAGGTAGGGAAGGATTTGAACCCCTAATAGGTTTTCCTGCTGTCTGTGTCTCTGCTGGATAAATTCACTCTTTTATTGTCTTGGTCACCAGTTTGGTGTGGAGGAACTCAAGTGACCAAAGCCCTGACGTCAACCCTACTGTACACCTTCAGGATACATTTGAATGCTGATTACAAGCCAGGTCTTCAGCATCAGAACCTGGTCTAGCAAATGCTCTTTTGACTGAATGGGATCAAATTCCCACATACACAATCCAAAAGCCTTTCCGGAACAGATGAGGCTGCTATAGCCACAAAAGGGGGCCAACTCCATATTACTACTAGTGGGTTTAAAATGTGATGCCCAAAAGCTCACAAAGGTGTGATGGTTAGGTGTCCACCAAACTTTGCCCATGTAATGTATTTGAGAAAGCAAAACAATGTTATTTTTTAGCATAAGTTACCTGGCTCCATTCCACCAGGCTTTGCAGTAGTGCCCCAATCCATCCAACTACCTTCTGTTGGTAATATGGGGATTTAGAAACTATGTATTTCCAATCCCTTATTTCAAAACATACCTGCATCAGACACCAGTGGTTGTATCCAGGTAACACCAGAAAGACCATTGATGGAATTTATCCTCCACAGCCACCCTGTGTGACTGTTTAGCCCACTGCAATGTCATGGTCAGTCATTCTCATGCCCCAAAAAAAAGGAGTAGGGTCAATATCCTTAGTCAGTGACTTTGGCCCCCAAACACAGGACCCGCCTCTGTCCAAACCAGTCAGAATCTACATAAGCACCAGAGCCGGATTGGCCCCACCAAAGCATAAAGTAGGTTGGAAAATAAAAAAAATTGTGGTGGGAAGGTATGGTCAGCCTGGAGTGCCACCTTAATGTATACTACTCATTCAGCTGACTGCATTCATGTATAGTTTATCTCTAAAAACAGACAATATAATATAGCATATAATACTTTTAAATGTAGCCTAACATTATTTTCCATCTCACACTGAGTAATTTTTATGCGTTTTGAGTCATCACACAAAGCTGTCTCATTGATTTCCGAAGAGATGTGACAGTGACGAGGGCCCAGATGGCACGACAAACTGTCTGCTGTTTCCATACATAATATAGCAGAGTGGATACATGTTAATATCGCATTACTGTGAATCCAATATACAAAAACAGGGACTGTGCAATAAAGTTCATTGGTGTTGAAACAAGGGATAATGACACAATGGGATTCACCCAGCGACATACTTATATCACCAAGGTGAATGATGAACCTATGGAGTGCCGAGGCTCAGGTTATGAATAAGGCATTAAACAACCGAACCCCTTGCCCCCTTTCGAAATGACCAGACAACACATTACATTTGGAGTTGAATGGCCATAGAAGCCTTTTTATTACAAAACAATTAAATGCAATATTAAAGAGAACTATCTTAATACAACCATTGCATAACAAATAAACAAACCTCAGATTAATCCTGCCAGGGCTTTTTTTCTCGGAGAATAGGTGCAGGAACCCCCCCCCCCCCCCGTCTGAGTCACCCCTTTTCTCTGTCCCCAACCCACCTCTGACCACCGTCCCTTGATTCCACCCTCTACCCACCTACCAGTACTGCCCCTTTTAGAGAATAAAGAACCAAGTATTGTTTTGTGGTTCTAAATCATTTGTATGGAACATGTTAATGATAAATAGAAAAGCAGTAAAATAGATCCCCTGCAGCCAGGAATAGAATCCCAGCAATAGATCCCCACACAACAATAGACTCCCCCAGCAACAATGGACTCCACCCCAACAACAATAGATTCCCTGCAGCAACAGTGAACCACCCACAACAAAATATCACACCCAGTAACAAAATATCCACCCAAGCAACTATAGACCCCTCTCCCCAGCGGCAAATCAGATCTCCCAGCAGCCAGCATCAATAGATCCTCCAGCAGCCAATAAAAATAGACCTCTCCCTTAACAGTAGATCCCTTCCAGCAACATAAGACCCCCCAGCAACAATAGATTTCCCATCAGCAACAATAGACCCTCACACAAAATCAGATCCCCACCAGTGACAATAGATCCCCCAGCAGCCAACATCAAGAGACCCTCCAACACACCCCACACCCCATGCTATTACATACATTCAGTGCTGGAGGTGCCGGAACTGCGTTCCCCCTGAAAAAAAGCCCTGAATCCTGCCTGGTCTAAGGTCTTTGAAGGCCGATATAATCACGACAAACTGGTTGTATCTGCCGCCCAATAAAAGGCCCCGAGCCACCAATACACAGCATCGGGGACAATTAACCACTTATGTACTACCATATGCAACCTAAACAAAACCCCGATGTAACCAACGTATTAATAGGAAGGGACACCCATACCTAAGATGGGCCAAACCCATAGTTCTTCACAGTTTTGAACCAGCACCACCTTCAAAGACCTAATAGACCCCCCTGCCAGCTGCTATGACAAGAATTAAAAGGGACCCAGAAAAACAAAATGGCCAGCTAAAAAGCAAAGTACCGGGAAGCCACTTAACACCTCAAAAAATGCAGGAAGCTCCCACCAACCAAAAAACAAGCCAAGGGAGGGAGGGTGGAAGAAACCTGTCTGGCACAAGCTCCGACTAGATCCCCTCTCCTCTCTACCCACTACAGGACACACCCTACACCCCTGACCCTCCAATCCGGTAAGCATACTACTTCTTTCAAAAATCAACCCACTAATACGCCGCCTCTTCTGCACGCCCCAGTCATGCTGGCCCTCCTCCTAGTTTCACTCAGATCCAGGCCATCAACTTTACAATACTACTATAGCGCTATTGTGGCTGATCATCAGTAATTACTAATCTTCAGCTGACGAATCACTACATTGTGAATGTCCTAATCCCACATTCTTGGCAATAAGGTCCCAGGTACATTCTTTTACCGGACTGATTCTTGTCTCAGGATGAAGAAATGATGGGTGCTGGTCACTGTAGCTAAAGCTGAACTCCAGGTGTGGATTTTATTGCATATTTTTTTAGCACTTTTGCATTATTGCATTTTTGTTGCATTTTATTGCAATCATTTAATTACTTTGGTCCATCTGTGATCAGTAAGTGTATAGGAGGGCTGTACCAAAAGTAATGCAAAAGTGGATATACCTTTTCTAGCTTGCATAGGTCACTCAAATTTGAGATGTCTGTAGAGTACCTTTTCCTCTAAAGCAGGCATCACTAAATGGTGGACCGGGTTCAGATCTGGACCGAGTCACTGACCCATTCAGCCCATAAGGCCACTGAGGACCTACTTCTTTGCCCCATGCAGCTCTATGGTTGTCATTCTCAGGGCAGAGTGAAGGGCGGGAGGCACAGCAGCACCGGATGGAGGACGGAAACCAGAGCTGCCGCAGTTAGCTTTTCATATTAACAAGCTGGTGATTGGTTGCTAGGACTGCCCTACAGAAGAAAGATAGAAAAAGAACAACATGGGCGCCACTCTAAGTGCAGTATTTAAAAAAGAATTTTAATGAATCTTAAAAACAGGTACTCACAAAGGTACATGTAATCAGGCATGTAAATGTTGGACAGGTGGTGTCAAGTGTCCCAGGGGTATGATCCGGTCTCATCCTCAGATGTCGTTCCGCTGTGGAGACAGGCTGCGCTGATATACAGACGGCAGATCCGGCCGCTGGAACGCACTGTGTGTGATCAGGGAGAGCGAAGGCACTTCCGGGTCTATGCAGGGGTGGCGAATAGGCGACGCGTTTGCGGAGCTACGCTCCTTCCAGAGGCCTGAGGAAGGAGCGTAGCTCCGCAAACGCGTCGCCTATTCGCCACCCCTGCATAGACCCGGAAGTGCCTTCGCTCTCCCTGATCACACACAGTGCGTTCCAGCGGCCGGATCTGCCGTCTGTATATCAGCGCAGCCTGTCTCCACAGCGGAACGACATCTGAGGATGAGACCGGATCATACCCCTGGGACACTTGACACCACCTGTCCAACATTTACATGCCTGATTACATGTACCTTTGTGAGTACCTGTTTTTAAGATTCATTAAAATTCTTTTTTAAATACTGCACTTAGAGTGGCGCCCATGTTGTTCTTTTTCTACAGTTCCCTGAGGATTGCTTCTCCTTTACCAACAGGGCTGCCTTCTACAACTGCTTTTATTGGACTTAAACCCAGTTTCTTTTTGGACTTTCAACAGCCTATAGGTTGCTGTTTTTGATTACCTATATATTTGTATAGTCCCAGATTATTATTTTATTAATTGTACAGCAATTGATCGCCCCATTTACTCCCAACTATTTACAATTAGATCTTCTGGGGGCCAAAACTGTTCTCTGATTATATTGAATGTAGCGCTCACATCTACATGTCCAGGACTGCCCTACATCCTAGCAACAAATTACCTGCTGGTTAACTTAAAAAGTTAAAGAGGATCTTAACTCTAAAAAAATAAAAGTCAGCAGCTACAAATACTGTAGCTGCTGACTTTTAAGAAAAGGACACTTACCTGTCCAGCGCAGTCCTCACCTGGGCCAGTTCTTTACCGATTTTTGGGTACCCGGTGCCAGCATGTTTAATGTGGGAAGCCAGCTGTGACTCCTTGCAGCTTCACTGCAGGCTTCCCACTGTGCATGTGTGAGCTGTGCTTTGTGAATGGTCTGGTTCCGCAGCCTTCTGTGACCTATGATGTGTCCAAGAAGGCTGCAGTCAAAGAGGGGGGGGGGCAAAAACTAGGTACACGTTCCCCCCTAAAAGAAACTGTACCAAATGTGAAGGGGGGGGAACATAAAGTAGAATTTCCCCTTTTGGGTGAAGTTCTGCTTCGACTCCGGTAGCTCCCGCTTCCACCCTCCATCCAGTGCAGCTGTACTTTTCACCCTTAGTCCTGGATAACCATGTAAGGCGGTAGAGTGAAAGGGGCAGAGGACATGGCTGTGAGGGGGGTGATGTTAAAGTGATTGTAAAAGGTAAAAAAATAAATAAAATAACAAACATATCATACTTACCTCCACTGTGCAGCTCGTTTTGCAGCTCCTCCCCACATCTGATAACCCCCTCGGAGAATCGCTTCCCCGATGGGGGTTACCTTGCGGCCACGCTCCCGAGTCCAGCATTCGGCGTCCATAGAGGCCGAATGCAGGACTCGGCCCCGCCCCCCGGCGCTCGCGCCATTGGATTTGATTGACAGCGGCGGGAGCCAATGGCTGCGCCAATGGGAGCTCCTGGGCGGATATTCCGACCGTGTGTATGCCCCATCAGACTTTTTCTGTCGGAATTTCCGATGGACTTAGATAGAGAACATGTTCTAAATGTTTCCGTTTGGTAATGCCGACGGAGGTTATCCCGTTGGCAAGTCAGACCCTGTGTACACGGCATGAGGCAGGCCATACATGATTCATTTTCTTTAGTTTAACCAGCGGGTGGAACTATTGTATTCTGAAGGTAGGGAGGCTTCACCGCTGTCGGAGTACACTCATTAACACCACAGACTTTAGCCGGAGCCACTGACCATGCACAAGTTTGTCAACAGGCTAGTTGTAGAGATAGTCTATAGAGAGATCACAGAACAATTTACCTTTTTCTCATTGAAAGCAAGGTGCTCTCTGACTGGACATGGTGGACAGGCAGGACAGTGACATCACAATCTCCATCTAGAGAACCAAGACCTTCTGATGCTCTCTTTCTAAATCTGTCTCGAGCAGGCTTATTTTGAGCCCTGTATTTCACCAGTGCTGGAAGCTTCTACTCTCACTGCTCTTGTCCATGGTATCTTCTTCATAAACATTCTGTAGCTTTCTGTGGATGTCGGACAGCCTGCGCTCCTCCTTCCTCAGGAACTCAATGACGGCACGTTGCTTCTGCTTGGAATCCATTGTTTATCTGCAATGAAAAAGAAGAAGACAAAGAGTTACTATAGAGCAGGGGTAGGAAACTTTTGAGCACAGTGTGACGAAAAATGTTTTCAAAGAAATTGAGCGTGACGATTTTTGCTACAAACAAAAGTCAACTTCTCGCTCTCCATCACGAAAAGGGTTTTTTATAAAGTAAATGCTATAAACTACTTGAGTAGTAGTGAGAAATTAACATCCTGCACTCTCATGCCTCAGATCTGCCCCAATTCCTGCAACGCCGCACCTCAGATCATTGTACCCCCTGCACATCTGCCCCACCACTGTAACCCCCTGCTCATCTGTTTCACCACTGTATCCCCCTGCACATCTGCCCACCACTGTACATCCCTGCACATCTGCCCCACCTCTGTGCCCCCCTGCTCATCTGCCCCACCACTGTAACCCCCTGCACATCTGTCCCACCACTGTAACCCCTGCTCATCTGCCTCACCAATGTAGCCCCTTTCTCATCTGCCCCACCACTGTAACCCCCTGCACATCTGCCCCACCACTGTAACGCCCTGTACATCTGCCCCACCACTGTAACCCCCTGCATATCTGTTTCACCACTGTATCCCCCTGCACATCTGCCCCACGCCTGTAACCCCATGCACATCTGCCCCACCACTGTAACCCCCTGCACATCTGCCCCACGCCTGTAACCCCTGCACATCTGCCCCACGCCTGTAACCCCCTGCACATCTGCCCCACCACTGTAACCCCCTGCACATGTGCCCCACCACTGTAACCCCCTGCACATCTGTTTCACCACTGTATCCCCCTGCACATCTGCCCCACGCCTGTAAACCCCTGCACACCTGCCCCACCACTGTAACCCCCTGCACATGTGCCCCACCACTGTAACCCCCTACACATCTGTTTCACCACTGTATCCCCCTGCACATGTGCCCCACCAATGTAACCCCCTGCACACCTGCCCCACCACTTTAACCCCCTGCACATCTGCCCCACCACTGTAACTGCCTACACATCTGTTTCACCACTGTATCCCCCTGCACATCTGCCCCACGCCTGTAACCCCCTGCACATCTGCCCCACCACTGTACCCCCCGCACACCTGCCCCACCACTGTAAACCCCTGCACATCTGCCCCATCACTGTACCCCCCTGTACATCTGCCCCACCACTGTACCCCCCTGCACATCTGCCCCATCACTGTAACCCCCTACACATCTGTTTCACCACTGTATCCTCCTGCACATCTGACCAACGCCTGTAACCCCCTGCACATCTGCCCCACCACTGTAACCCCCTGCACATCTGCCCGTGGAGACACCTGACCCCCCGCTGCTGACCCTGATGCTTGGTCCAGGAGCAGGGAGGACACCTGGCTGTGAAGCCACTCTGGTCACCTGGACGCAGCAGCAGCCCTCAGCTGGGCCAGGGTGAGGTCAATGTCCAGAATATAAACAAAAAAGTCAGTGCTACTACCCATACATCACTAAGAAAGCAGAGATCCCAGGTGCTTGATCCACAGTCGCTGGCTGAGTAGGTAAATGAAGAAAAGATCCGCAATCCGGTGATTGCTCTTAAGAAGTATAATATTTATTGACAAGCCACAGTGACCAAACGCAAATAAGAACAGTTGACGCGTTTCAGCCTATAAGGCCTTAGTCATAACCACATTACAGACATGAAACTTTGAAAATAAATAGTAGCTCCAAGGTCAATGTCGGCCATGGTGAGGAATGTCAGCAGCGTGGAAACTGCTTCCTCCTTTCTTCCCCAGCCTCTGCTGCCCGGAAGTCCGGCCTCCCCCTTAAATAAACAACGCCCCTTCCACTCTGCTCATTTACAAATCAGTACCATCCCTTTCCTTGCAAACTTCCCTGCTTTAACCCATTGTTGTCTCCCCTCCACACACTGTCATGCCCGGCTCTGCACTACTTTCTCTTTTTTCCTTTTGCTCCGGGCCTCACTGTATTGTCACCATTTGAGGAGGCCACAAGGATGGTAAGCCGTGACAGTGCATGTATCAGTGACACAATACCTGTTGCATTCCTGCTGGAGCAGACTCTGCGTGGCAATATGGACAGGGCACTGGAGGCAGAGCAGCAGGAGGAAGAGGAGGACTTCCTTTCCTCTCAAGGCCCACTTTATCCAGACACCATCATTCCTATGTCACAGAACACACAGGAGGATGAGGAGGAGGATTCTGGTACTTTCATAGGCTTTGAAGAAGAGGAAGACATGCGTCAATCTGTAAGCGATGGCTTTCCAACCCCCAGGACCCTTGGGAGTAGTACGTGGCTGGGAGGAGGACGTTCCAGATGCTGTCATCCTGAGTGACCCAGAGGAGTCTGCTTCTCAAGCCTCAGCAAATTTGAGGTGCATGGGCAACCTCATGCTTCAAAGCCTGCTAAAGGATCCAAGAATAGGTGGCATAAAGGAGAAGGATGATTACTGGTTGCCAACCCTCCTTGATCACCTTTATAAGGGGGGAGGTCTCATAACTCATCCTGTCCCCACAGAGAGTGCAGAAGATAAAATCTCTTGAGGACACAATAAAGAGGATTTTATTGAACGTTTTTACTGACTCCAGTAGGTTACAGTGCTGTGGAAAATGTAGTTTTGAGTCTTCTGTTGGTCAAGAGAGGAGCGTTGGAGAAGGCATCCGCCTAAGTGAGGCATTTCAGATTTTTTTTAGTCCTCGCCGCCCAGGGCTGTCAACTGCCACATCCCATCGGCAGCGTCTGCATCACATGGTGGACGATTACCTCCGGGCCAAAATAGAAATGGAGAGTTTTCCAGCTGACGATCCACTGACTTACTGGGTCATGAGAATAGACCACTGGCCAGAACTTGCCCAGTATGCTATTGAGTTGTTGGGCTGCCCTGCATCCAGCATGCTTTCAGAATGGGCATTCAGTGCTGCAGGAGATTTTGTTACTGATCATAGAACGCGTCTGTCCACAGACTCCGTGGACCGTTTGACTTTTATAAAAATGAATCAGTTCTGGATTACCAGCTATGAAGCCCCTGATGCCGATGTCATTGATTAAGTCTTGGGGATGTGGAATCTCTGCAGGACATCGAGGCTGCGTAGCTTTGAGGGTTTTCAATCATTTCATCTGGAAGAATATTTTTGGTATAGGTTTCATGGGCACAATTAACACCCAAAGACCAATTTTTCAGCACCTGTTTGACAGGTGCATATCATTGCAATTTTTTTGCCTTCATCAAGGTCACCTCTATAGGGTTACGGTGGGAAGGCGCCACCGACACCAAAGAGTAATTTTTCTGCACCTGTTTGACAGGTTTGACGTTATGGTCGAGTGCAACGCAACACAACTTGACACTCACCAAAAGAACACAAAGGACCACGTGAAGAAGGTCTTGGAGGCAGATCCTGAGGACGCCCAGGTTTGCTAATGTCTTAATATGGTCATGTTTGGATATGTAACAGGACAAGCTCCAATGTACAGAATAAGCAGCAAAGGTATAATGAAACTTGCTTTAGATCAGTGGCTACAAAAAATTGGTTTTGCCACAGTGAAGACGGTTCTGTAATATGCTAAGCTCTCATCCTTTGTTTCATTCCTCACTCAGACTTCCTCCTCTACATCCCCCATCTTTTAATCCACTTTGTCTCTCCCCAATTGTCTTGCTCACCTCCCTCATCTCCATTCTTTAATCCTCTTAGAAAGCTCTTGCAAAGTGACCTACAGTACGTTTTACTGGGAACAAATACATTTATATTGTGTTCCTGATTGAAACAAGATCAAACGCTCTATGACTGCAATTGTTTTCATGTCTGAGTGTGTGCCATCACTACCAACTGTCATTATGTAACAGCTGGAAGATGTACAAAAGAAAGATATACTGTAGAACAGGTCATGTGACCCGTCACCAACAGTCACTTTGGTTCCTAATGCTGCCCAGAAATCCATGATGTGTAGTAGGCACCAGCTGAAAGTGCGAGAGACTTAAAGGGAAACTCTAATGGTTTAGGGTCAGGTTTGTTTATTTATTTATTTATTTTTCTAGGCTTTAAAACTGCCATTTGATATTGTTGTTTTTACTAAATGCAACAAATATTTTTTTATCAATAAATATATAATAATTGGTACATAACACACATAGATGCCAACTGTCCTGAATTGGCCAGGACAGTCTCGCATTTTGGACCTCAGTCCCGATGATGCTGTGTGCCGGGCCAAGTCCTGGGATCACAGTTTCACACTTTTTTGGGTAACTCAAAAAAGCATTCATTACAATGATTGGGGGTTGTGAGTGAGTGGTTCCTGCATAACTAGAATTGAGGTTTGGATAGTGGTTGGGGTCTGGGTGGGACCACCTGGTCACTGGGTGGGCCTGAGGTGGACAGTGGTCTGGGTTAACTGTGTCCTAAGGCTAGGACTTAAAATGTTGGTAAGTATGGACACATCCTTAAAGAAGAACTTCAGTCCCCTTAATGCTGGCTTCCCCCCCAACTCCTTACTGGAGCATCTTTGAAGATCTGGCATGTGCGCAGATCCTGGCATCTGATAGAGCCCTTTGGCACATCTGATCACATGCTGCATTTATCTGAACATGCACATAAAAGCAAAGATTTTGGACCTCCTTACCTGTGTGGTCTTAGTACCTGCACAAGGGGAAAACTGCAGATGTGCCAGAAAGTCCATGCTGGTTCCTGAAGGCAAGCCAGAGCCTTTCAATATATCCACACATGCATAGAATCAAGTGCACGCCATTCTTGCCTAGATGATGAAGGAAGAAAAAAGTGGAAAGTATTTTAAACATTAAAATATACAGAATCTAATTGTGGAAGAGGGTTGGATCCAGATGCAACGAATTTGATTTTTGGGGTAAAGGTCCGCTTTAGCAAAATATTATTGATGTTCACCAGAAGGAACATATCAGAAGTTTGTAGGCAGATGCCTACATGTAGGATTGTCGGAGTTAGAGAGCATGAGTTGCCCAGACTAGGGAAGGGTTAAACTTTGGGTTTGCCAGTTTCCCAGGCTTTTTGGATTCTCCCCCCCCCCCCCCCCCCCGTCAGCCTATAAATCAGGGGGGAAGGACGGGCTCAGAGAGCAGGACCACATGGGATGAAGGAAGAAGGTCCAAACCAAAACCAACCAAAGATGTAACCTGGAACACCTACAACCTACACCACCCCACGGGAGCGTACCTGCTAAGGATCTTGTCAGCATGAACTTCTACCTGTAACAGTATGCTTGGGCAGCTGAGGAATAGATAGTTAGGGACTTGAACATTTGTGAACTGTTCTTTAGCAACGTTGGGTAAAGCTACGTTAACTTTCTCTGAGCCTAATCTGAAGTTATGCAAAGGGGTGCATGATGACACATGGCATATCACAGGAACAGGGCCTGTAAAGCAAGGAAGGACGCTATCATAGGAAAAGGGCAGAAGTGTTGGAGTGGAAGAGTAGTTGTCACAGGTGACCAAAAACTGGAGGGAATGTATAACAGCCGGTCAACAAAGCGTGGTACCTGGTGTAGGTGACAGGTCCTCCGGTAGCAAGGGGGTCGGTGTTCTGGCTCCCTCCCTAGCAGTCAGAGACCCCAAGAGTATCTAGGACCGAACCCCCAATATGGAGACCCCCATGTACCTAGCCTCATGGTATGGGAGGAGTGGAAGGAGTTAAAGTGTATGTAAACCCTCACCTTGTAAAACAATCTATTCAGTTTCTATTTTATAGAAATGAAAGGCAAAACATTTGTGTATAGACATTAAAAAAAAAAAACATTATAAACGTTTTTTTCCGCCTTTTTTTTAAGTGATCACATTCCCTCTGTTCTCAGCTGCATAAGAGCTGGGGAAGGAGAAACAGCAGCACACTGAACTTTCAAGTGAATGGGTGTGTTTAGGACAAGTGTGATCATTGGAGGAGAGCAGGCTGAGTTCCCTGCATAGCTAGAGAACTGATCATTGTGTGTTCTCCTGCTTGGTGTGGTCAGTTTTTAATAGGAAAGCAGAGGATTGGCAGGAACGCCAGGGATTTCACACAAAGGAAGCAATACAAACAGAACAGGATACATTTTCATACAAGTACTTGGTACAGCAGGCACATATATCAGGAAAATGAAATGTTGGGTTTACATATTCTTTAATTATGTGCACATGGGGTCCGCGGTAGTGCACAGTGGGACCCATTTCTGTCATTGGGAGTGAGGTGGTGGAGTTACACTAGACTGGTGGAGAGGACATTGACTCAGCATTGTCCTTCCTAAATACAACATACATCAAGCACGTGTGTGTAGAAACACGGGGCAATACGTCTTCACAGAGGGACTTTAAATGATACACTACTGCATACAGTTTATGGCTCTAATGTCTAATTAATTAGCTAGTTAGGCCCGGTTCACACTGATGCGCTGTGATTTTGTTCCGTTTTTTGTCCTTTGTGAGGCGCAAATTTACAGTGACTTTACCGCAAATTTCAGGAGTTGGCTGCGATTGATATTCTAGCCAATGGAATCATAATGTAAAAAAAAAAAAAAGGTGTTAACTTCCTGTGTACTTCCTGTTTTTTTGTGGAGAGTAGTGTGGTGGAATTCACACATATGTGAACCCTCAATGCGATTTACATTAATGTCTATGGAGACTAAATTCACAATGCAGTAAACTCGCACAAGACCCTTTTTTTAATCGCATCGCATTCGTAGAGGAATCGCAACGCATATATGTGAACGAGCGTCGTTGAAAACAATGACTTTAGGCCCCTTTCACACTGGGGCGGCGTCGGCGGTAAAGCCCCGCTATTGAAAGCGACGCTTTACCGTCGGTATTCGGCCACTAGTGGGGAGGTTTTACCCCCGCTAGCGGCCGAGAAAGGGTTAAAAACCACCGCAAAGCGCCTCTGCATAGGCGCTTTGCCGGCGGTATAGCCGCGCTGTCCCATTGATTTCAATGGGCAGGAGCGGAGTATACTCCGCTCCTTCACCGCTCCGAAGATGCTGCTAGCAGGACTTTTTTTCCCGTCCTGCTAGCGCACCGCTCCAGTGTGAAAACCCTCGGGGCTCTCACACTGGAGAGACAGCAGCGGCTGTTTCGGGTCAGTTTGCAGGCGCTATTATTAGCGCAATAGCATCTGCAAACCGCCCCAGTGTGAAAGGGCCCTTAGGGATGACATGCACATTTAAAGTGTTTTTGACGCATCACATTCGTCATGAACTCACATCAGTGTGAACCGGGCCTTAATGTCTAATTGGAGGTTCTGCCCTAATGTTGACTTTCACGTGAACTCAGCCCAGCCTGGTCCCGGGCATTGATGTACACGAGAGGCAAGGAAAGGTTCCCCCGCGTGTGCATAGGCAAGGTGGCCCCACCCATGAGTTGTCTTAGATTCTCTGCCTCTCTCTCTTTCTCTCTATCAAGTACCTAGGAGCAGAGCCTGATATGATGAGGAAGGCCTCTCTTACACCTCTGACTGGGGGCCCTTGACAGTGTAGACAGGAGGCGCAGGAGTACAGAGTGGGACAAGTGCCTGTAAATCCTGCTAGCAGCAGGGCAAGTGTCCATGCTGGGCAGGTGAAGTCATCAGATGGCTCCAATAAGCAGGCGAGCGGGTAGGCAGCTGGTACTGACAACAGCAATCAGGTACAGGCAGGGGCGGACTGATAACTTATGGGGCCCCCGGGCAACAGGAGATTATGGGGCCCCCAGGCAATCAGAGATTATGGGGCCACACAGTATACACACACACAGTATACAATCACACAGTATACACATACATGTACACACAGTATACAATCACACAGTATACACATACATGTACACACAGTATACACAGACAGATGTAAAAAAAACACAGATTTATACATACTGTCCCTTGTTTTACTGAGGCTGGCAACCCTGATGGGGCCCCCTAGTGGCCCAGGGCCCTCTGGCAGTGCCCGAGTGGCTCAATGGTCAGTCCGCCCCTGGGTACAGGGCACAGGCAGGAGCGTGGTCAGGAAACAAGCCGGGTCTAGAACTAGTCAAGGACAAGCCAAGGTCAGTGCAGGCGGAGCTCAGAGAGTAGTCAAGACAAGCCGGGTCAGCAACTGGAATCAGGGTACAGAATCACAGGGTCACAGGATACACAGGAGGCTGAAGTCAAAGCAGCACTGATCCGGAAGCAGTGGTCGAGTTTAACCACTTGACCACTGGGCACTTAAACCCCCTTCCTAACCAGACCAATTTTAGGCTTTCGGTGCTCTCACATTTTGAATGACAATTACTCAATCGTGCAACACTGTACCCATATGAAATTTTTGTCCTTTTTTTTTTCACACAAATAGAGCTTTCTTTTGGTGGTATTTAATCATCAAAAAAAATTATTTTTTGCGCTATAAAAGAAAAAAGACTGACAATTCTGTAAAAAAAAAGCATTTCTGTTATAAAATTTAGCAAATTAGTCATTTTTCTTCATACATTTTGGCCAAAATTTATACTGCTACATATCTATGGTAAAAATATAACTCAAATCGGTGTATCTTATTTGGTCTTTGTGACAGTTATAGAGTCCACAAGCTCTGAAAATTGATCACACCTGAAGTACTGACGGTCTATCTCATTTCTTGAGACCCTAACAAGCCAGGAAAGTACAAATAACCCCTTTTTGGTAAGTAGAGGTTCCAAGGTATTTAGTAAGAGGCGTGGTGAGTTTTTTGTAATCTTAAGTTGTAAATGCAAGTTGTAGTTTTTTCCCAGAATTCTTTGCAAAATCAAGATTTTTTTTTTTCTTCTTTCTTTTCCACAAAATTGTCATATTAGCAGGTTATTTCTCACACACAGCATAGGCATACCACAAATTACACCCCCAAACACATTCTGCTACTCCTCCTGAGTATGGTGATACCACATGTGTGATATTTTTACACAGCCAGCCCACATAGAGAGGCCCAACATGCAGGGAGCACCCTCAGGCGTTCTAGGAGCATAAATTACACATCTAATTTCCTGACTACCTCTTGCACTTTTGAAGGCCCTGGAGCACCAGGACAACGGAAACGCCCCAGAAATTACCCCATTTTGGAAAGCTAACACCCCAATGTATAATTTATGAGGCATGATGAGTCTTTTGAACATCATTTTTTTCTACAAGTTTTTGGAAAGTGTGGAAAGAAAATGAAAAGGCATTATTTTTTAACACAAAGTTGTCCATTTTTACACTATTTCTAACACACAGCATGTACATACCAAAAATTACACCCCAAAATACATTCTGCTACTCCTCCTGAGTATGGTGATACCATGTATGCAAGACTTTTCTACAGCCTGGCCACACACAGAGGCCCAACATGCAGGGAGCACCATCAGGTGTTCTAGGGGCATAAATTTCTCAAATCTATTTTGACTACCAATTACACTTTTGTGAGGCACAGTAGTGGCATGGATGAGAACTGATGTGGCATGGATGAGAACTGATGGCATGGATGAACATGAATGGGGATGGATGAGCCGTGGATGGGGATGGCTGAGTATGGATGGGATGGCTGAGTGCGGCTGGGTACGGCTAAGTATGGCTGAGTACGGCTGGGTATGCTGGGTTATGGATATGGCTGAGTTTGGCTGAGTATTGCTGAGTACGGCTGGGTACTGCTGAGTACGGCTGGGTATGGCTGGGTACGGCTGAGTACGGCTGAGTATAGCTAGGTATGGCTGGTTACAGCTGAGTATGGCTGAGTATGGATGGGAGTGGATGGGATGGCTGAGCATGGATGGATGGATGAGTATTGCTGAGTGTGGATGGCTGAGCAAGTCTGGATGATGAGTATGACAGAGGGATGGCTGAGCATGGAAGGATAGATGAGGCTGCAATGGGCACAGATCAGTGCTGTGGGCACTACAGATCCAGCCCACAGCACTGCTGCAACCGATCTCTCCCCTCTCCTCTCACACTGTACCGATCGGTACAGAGACGGGAGAGAGGAACCGGACACGACGCCGGTTTGTGTACAAGTGATCACTCCGTTATTTGATGGAGCGATCACGTAGTAAACGGCCGCTGTCAGTGGCCATTTACCATGATCCATGATGCGCCGGGTCCTCACGGGTCACAGATACTCCCATGTGCACGCCCCCAGGGGGAGCACGATTCTGGGAGGATGTCAATGTACGCCCTCCCAGAGTTATCCAGCCGCGCTGTAGCCGTCATTCGGCTATAGCGCGGTTGTTAAGTGGTTAAATAGCCTATTTGGCACCAACCTCTTTCATAGGTGCACGCGAGCGCCAGCACGCATGAGAATGCACGAGGGCACGTGTGCACGCACCAGCATGCACATATTCATTAGCCAGTGCCCAATTCCTGCGAGCATGAAAGGGATCATGTATTAGCCTGTGCACAGAAGTCCATCCAGAGGAGCCATCTCGTCTATTGGCAAGCCTTTCCTTACACTCTCTCCCTCTCTTTTTCTCTCCCTCCTGCTCTTTCTTTCTTTCTCTCTTTGATCCCACTGCAACCTCACCCAGACATTCTGAAGTATGAAAAGGTGGTTGGCCATCCTAGAATCATGTGAGATCATGCAGTCCCATCCATCCCCTGAGAAGCCTGCTGAATTTGGTTGCCCTGGTTATCAGTTTGACAGGAGTGTGCCTTTAATAGCTAGAGTATCATATTCTCATGTTCAAGGTTTGACGAAAAGTTGATTACCTTGTTTCTACATCCAATCTTTCCAACCAACCCACCGACTGCTGTACATTAATACAGGAAGCACTCATCCGAGAGACGAACATGTAACACCACCTGTTCCCATTTTCCAGATAGCTTCTTTTCTCATATAACTCTGACATGTACACAGAACATAAAATATTTACCAGCTTGATCTGATTTTAGTTGTTCTGTAGAGCGTGATATCCGAAGAGTCCCAAATCTCAAGGCATGATTCTATATATAAGGCAAAGGTAGAAATTAGAAAGATACAAGAAAATACACAAGACATAGCTAGTGGTAGTTGGTCACATTCAACTGGACTTGTTCTGTAATGTTGAAAATGTTCTGTAATGTTGAAGATGTTTCATAGTTTGTCCAAGTCACTTCTTTAGAAGTGGCTTAGACAACATTACAAAACAAGTCTAGTTGACTGTGACTAACTACTACTAGCCAGGTGTGTACCTACAGGGGTCCCAGGGGTCACAATTACGACCTGGCCTCATGTTTCCCTGGATAGGAGGAGTGGGGGGGGTGGCTTTATATAGAGGAACCGATCTCTCTATTTTATGCCCAAATGTGAAAATGTCCAGAGAAGTTGCGAGCCCTTTCCTCCTCGCCAGGAACCTTTCCCTGCCACTTACTCTGTCCCTACCAGGCCGGGAACCTGTCCCTACTCTACCAACTCGCAAAATGCGTGCCAAGCCTGGGACCCAGAGCTTTGAAGTGATTGTAAAGTCTTGTTTAAAAAAAAAAAACAAACATGTTATACTTACCTGCTCTGTGTAATGGTTTTACACAGAGTAGCCCCGATCCTCCTCTTCTCCTCTTCTCAGATCCCCGTCAGCACTCCTGGCCCCTCCCTCCCGCCAAGTGCCCCCACAGCAAGCAGCTTGCAATGGAGCACCCAAGCAGGTGCTCTCCTGACCCATGGCTCTGTGTGTCCATTCACGCACAGAGCCGCGGTTCGGACCGGAATTTACTTTCATCCGAAAAAGAGGACTTTGGACCACTGAACAACAGTGCCGTCATTTTTTTCTCCTTAGCCCAGGTAAGACGCTTCTGGAGTTGTCTCTGGTTCAGGACTGGTGTGACACAAGGAATGTGACAGTTGTATTCCACGTCCTGGATACATCTGTGTGTGTGGTGGCTCTTGGAGCACTGACACCAGCTGTAGTCCACTCCTTGCGAATCTTCCCCAAATTCTTGAATGGCCTTCGCTTCACAATCCTCTCAAGGCAGCGGTTATCCCAGTTGCTTGTGCACCTTTTTCTACCACACTTTTTCCTTCCACCCAACTTTCCATTATTATGCTTGGATACAGCATTCTTTGAACAGCCAGCTTCTTTAGCAATGACCTTTTGTGACTTACCCACCTTGTGGAGGGTGTCAATGTCTTGTCTTCTGGACAACTGTCAATTCAGCAGTCTTCCCTGTGATTGTGTAACCTACTGAACCCGACTGAGAGACCATTAAAGGCTCAGGAAACCTTTACAGGTGTTTTGAGTTAATTAGCTGATTAAAATGTGACACCATGCATCTACAATATTCAACTTTTGCACAGTATTCTAATTTTCTGAGCTACTGAATTTTGGGTTTTCACTCGCTGTAAGCCATAATCGTCAAATTTAAAAGAAAGAAATGCTTGAAATATATCACTCTGTGTGTAATGAATCTATATATAATATAGGAGTTTCACTTTTTGAATTGAATTGCTGAAATAAATGACCTTTTTTGATGATATTCAAATTCTTTGAGATGCACTGTATGTGTATGCATGTAACCTTAGATTGTAAGCTCCTTGGGGACAGGGACTGATGCAGACATCCCAACCTGCAAAAACTAATTTCAAAATGCAGCCTTACCAGTGCCAATTAAATGCAGCTAGTACTGTATACAGTATGTATGCATGTAACATTAAATTGCAAGCTACTTGGGGGCAAGGATTGATGTAAATGGTATGGTCGTAGGGTGCTGGTCCCTCCTATGTGTATGCATGTAACATTAGATTGTAAGCTCCTTGGGGGCAGGGACTGATATGAATGGTACATTATATAAAGTACTGGCCCCTAGTATGTGTATGCATGTAACGTTAGATTGTAAGCTCCTTGGGGGCAGGGACTGATATGAATGGTCAGCGTCGTCTTTAATATTGATTGGACCCTGGGCAAACATTTTCTTGCCCCCCCCCCCCATGCAATTTCACTCTCCACCTGCCTGCACACCATGGATTTGGGTGGTGAGGGGACCCATCAATAGACAGAAAATAGATAGGGCCTAGGGCAGCTGCCCCTTTTGCCCTGCCTTAAAGACGGCCCTGTGAATGGTACATTATATAAAGTACTGGCCCCTAGTATGTGTATGTATGTAACATTAGATTGCAAGCTCCTTGGGGGCAGGGACTGATATGAATGGTACATTATGTAAAGTACTGTCCCCTAGTATGTGTATGCATGTAACGTTAGATTGCAAGCTCCTTGGGGGACAGAAATTGCTGCGATTGGTACAGTATGTAAAGTGATGGCCCCTAGTATGTGTATACATGTGACATTAGATTGCAAGCTCCTTGGGGGCAGGGACTGATATGAATGGTACATTATGTAAAGTACTGGCCTCTAGTATGTGTATGCATGTAATGTTAGATTGCAAGCTCCTTGGGGGCAGAAATTGCTGCGATTGGTACAGTATGTAAAGTGATGGCCCCTAGTATGTCTATGCATGTAACGTTAGATTGCAAGCTCCTTGGGGGCAATGATTGATGTGAATGGTCCAGTATGCAAAGTGCTTCCCCCTGGTATGCGTATGCATGTAACATTAGACTGTAAGCTCCTTGGGGAGCAGGGACTGATATGAATAGTACAGGCTCCTAGTATTTGTATGCATGTAACATTAGATTGTAAGCTCATTGGGGAAAAGGACAGATGTGAATGAACAGTATGTAAGGTTCTGGCTTCAAGTATACAGTATGTATGCATATAACATTATATTGCAAGCTCCTTGGGGGCAGGGACTGATATGAATGGTACATTGTGTTAAGTACTTGCCCCTAGTATGTGTATGCATGTAACGTTAGATTGCAAGCTCCTTGATGTGAATGGTACAGCATGCAAAATTCTGCCCCCTAGTATCTGTATGCATGTGCCATTAGATTTTAACCTCCTTGGGGGCAGGGACTGACATGAATGGTACAGTGTGGAAAGTGTTGGCTCCTAGTATTGGTATGCATTTATCATTACATTGTAAGCTCCTTGGGGGCAAGGATTGATGTAAATAGTACAGTATGCAAAGTGCTGCCCCCTAGTATGTGTATGCATGTAGCATTAGATTTCAAGCTTCTTGGGGGCAGGGACTGATATGTATGGTACAGTATGCAAAGTCAAGACAGTCATTGAGAAAAGACAGCTGCCAACTCCATAGTCCTCAAGTGTTTTATTTTGCCATACCAGTGGGTACACAGTAGCATACGCGTTTCGGCAATAAGCTTATCGCCAAAATGCTTCTACCACTGTCTGTGTACTCACTGGTATGGCAAGATAAAATACTTGAGGACTATAGAGTTGCCAGCTGTCTTTTCTCAATGGCTGTCTTGTTTTGTGGTGGATGGGAGGACACCACAGCTTAGGCACCAAGATTGCGACTTCCAGTTTTTACCTAAATTCCACTGCTCTGAGCGATGCATCATTTTGTTTGAAACAGTATGTAAAGTGTTGGCTCCTAGTATTTGTATGCATGTAACGTTAGTTTTCAAGCTCCTTGGGGGCAAGGATTGATGTCAATGGTATAGTATGTAAAGTTCTGTCTCCTAGTATGTGTATGCATGTAACCTTGAATTGTAAGCTCCTTGGGGACAGGGCTGTTGTGAATGTACAGTGTGTAAGCTGCTAGCTTCTAGTATACAGTATGTATGCATGTAGCATTAGATTGTAAGCTCCTTGGGGGCAGGGACTGATATGAATGGTACATTATGTAAAGTACTGAACCCTAGTATGTACATGCGTGTAACATTAGATTGTAAACTCCTTGGGGGCAGAAACTGATGCGATTGGTACAGTATACAAAGTGCTGCCCCCTAGTATGTGTATGCATGTAACATTAGATTTTAAGCTCCTTGGGGCAGGGACTGATATGAATGGTAAAGTGTTGGCTCCTACTATTTGGATGTAACGTTAGATTGCAAGCTCCTTAGGGGCAAGGATTGAAGTGAATGGAGTAGTATGTAAAGTGCTGGCTCCTAGTATGTGTATGCATGTAACCTTATATTGTAAGCTCCTTGGGGATATGGACTGATGTGAATGTACAATATGTACGGTTCTGGCTTCTAGTATACAGAATGTATACATGTAACATTAGATTGTAAGCTCCTTGGGGGCAGGGACTGATATGAGTTGTACATTATGTAAAGTGTATGTGTATGCACGTAACGTTAGATTGTAAGCTCCTTGGGGGCAGGGACTGATATGAGTTGTACATCATGTAAAGTGTTGGCCCCTAGTACGTGTATGCATGTAACGTTAGATTGTAAGCTCCTTGGGGGCAGGGACTGATGTCGAACGGTACAGTATGTATGGATTGGGTTTAGATCTCTCCTCTAATTTTTCTAATCACTTGCCTCCCTTTAATTTTTTTTTTCCAGCACAAGTGATAAATAAATAAATCTGGGGTCTAATCAAAGCTCATAGACCGCCTGCATTGTAAGTGTGTAATGCTATGTTTTGCGGGTCAGCTAAGAAACAAGAGAAAAATGTAATCGGATACAAATATCAGTAATTAGCAAGTTAGCTTCCCACATACAAATCTGCCAGATCTACTTTCCTGCTTCCCTGAAGGAGCACTTGTTGGTTTATAATTTGTGGCTTTACAAATCCTGTGTAGAGCGACTATTGGAAATCTGGAGTGCCGCCATGTACAGGAAAACCGTACGGTAATTGAGGTGTATTCTCCGAACCACTTGACTCTTCTGCATTGTGCCTGGGGCCAATGTGTGCATTTATAAATTATATTTATTTCTTCATCGGGCCACAGACGGAGCAATTTTCTTTCCTGTAAAAAAATCTCTAGATTCCCCCATCAACGCTGTCAGTGCTGATGGGGGGAATACCTCCAGTGGAGCCATTGTATGCTCCCGGCCAGGGGGGGGGGGGCAAGCTGTCCCCACTGGGAGAACACAGTGATTATTGCTAGACAGCGGTTACTGGTGCTCAATTTTCTTGCGGGGGAAGGCCAGCCACATAACCCAACAACTCTCCCCCCTATCGCCCGTTGCCGGCCAGGCCCCCCCGCAAGCCCCGCACTTAACCCATCCCGGTGGCGCCTTTCCCCCCCTGCGTCTCCTCCCGAGTCCTGGTGGTCGATTCTCCTCCCCGCCAATCAGGAGTTAGGATTTGCCGCCAATTGGATCTTAGGACTCCCGGCCAATCGGGTTTCATTACCCGATTCCAGATTGGCCGAGAGGAGAAACAGGAAGACATTATCAAATAATAATTTGCTAATGTCACACAACTGGGTGGGCTCGGGACACAGTACCCTTTTTGAAGCCAATTAGAGATTCCGGCTCTAATCATGTGCTTCTAAAAAAAAAAAAAAAAAATCGCATTGGAATCCATGTGTCTGGCACCCTGCATGTAGATTAGGGGGCCGGATGCATGGATTAGGGGGGTGGCACCCCTGCACCCCTAATGGACGGGCCAACACTGCTGCTAGAAGCTATAATAGTCTCTAGCAATAATTACATGCAAAATACAGGCCCCCTACATGTGTATGGCTGTTCCCCAACCCCCCCCTATGGCCGCCCTGATCTTAGGTAAGAGAAATAGAAAGTAAATCCTTCACAGCTGGTTTCCTACTGCACGAGTCACACTGCACCTTGTGAATGGCCCTGTAGTCTTCTTGGAACTGTGGTGTGTCCCAGAAGACTGCAGGTGAGGGGGGGGGGGTGCGAACTTCCAGCCAAGATCACCGCAGCTATCTGAGCCGCAAGTAGGAGTAGGTACTTGTCAAAACCAGATACCCACTCCCCCCAAAAAAGTGACAAATGTGGCAGTGGAGGGGGGAGGTGCAAAGAAGCGAAACTACCCCTTTTGGATGGAACTCTGCTTTAAATAATGTTTTTAGTTTGCGAAGAGTATTACGTTTTGATTGGTGTGACAACCTAGGAGCAATAATAGCACATAGTTGTCCCCCCCCCATATAACAGGACATGCCTGAACAAGGACCATACGCAGTGGCAGCTGGTGAAGTTTTGGGATGGGGGGGCGCCAGACCCGCCCCTCCTTTTTGACCCATCCCACTTATAAGACCCCCCCTTATAGCATCCACTCACATTCCGTCCCCTGAATTCCACTTGCTTCTACCCATAGTGTCAGGAGTATACAGCTCAGTATCACAGGACAGAGTATACAGCCCCAGAATCACAGGACAGAGTATACAACCCAGAATCACAGGACAGAGTATACAACCCAGACTCACAGCAGAGTATACAGCTCAGACTCACAGCAGAGTATAGCATATAGAATTTCTCACAATCCCGGTATATAGCATTTCTCACAAATCCTGGTATATAGCATTTCTCATAAAACCTGGTATATAGCATTTCTCACAAAACCTGGTATATAGCATTTCTCACAAATCCTGGTATATAGCATTTCTCACAAATCCTGGTATATAGCATTTCTCATAAAACCTGGTATATAGCATTTCTCATAAAACATGGTATATAGCATTTCTCACAAATCCTGGTATATAGCATTTCTCACAAAGCCTGATATATAGCATTTCTCATAAAACCTGGTATATAACATTTCTCATAAAACCTGATATATAGCATTTCTCATAAAACCTGGTATATAGCATTTCTCATAAAACCTGGTATATAACATTTCTCATAAAACCTGATATATAGCATTTCTCATAAAACCTGGTATATAGCATTTCTCATAAAACCTGGTATATAGCATTTCTAATAAAACCTGGTATATAGCATTTCTCACATATCCTGGTATATAGCATTTCTCACAAAGCCTGGTATATAGCATTTCTCATAAAACCTGGTATATAGCATTTCTCATAAAACCTGGTATATAGCATTTCTCACATATCCTGGTATATAGCATTTCTCACAAATCCTGGTATATAACATTTCTCACAAATCCCGGTATATAGCATTTCTCACAAATCCTGGTATATAACATTTCTCACAAATCCCGGTATATAGCATTTCTCACAAATCCTGGTATATAACATTTCTCACAAATCCCGGTATATAGCATTTCTCACAAATCCTGGTATATAACATTTCTCACAAATCCCGGTATATAGCATTTCTCACAAATCCCGGTATATAGCATTTCTCACAATCCTGGTATATAGCATTTTCTCACAATCTTGGTATATAGCATTTCTCACAAATCCTGGTATATAACATTTCTCACAAATCCCGGTATATAGCATTTCTCACAATCCCGGTATATAGCATTTCTCACAATCCTGGTATATAGCATTTTCTCACAATCTTGGTATATAGCATTTCTCACAAATCCTGGTATATAACATTTCTCACAAATCCCGGTATATAGCATTTCTCACAATCCCGTTATATAGCATTTCTCACAATCCCGGTATATAGCATTTCTCACAAATCCCGGTATATAGCATTTCTCACAATCTTGGTATATAGCATTTCTCACAAATCCTGGTATATAACATTTCTCACAAATCCCGGTATATAGCATTTCTCACAATCCCGGTATATAGCATTTCTCACAATCCTGGTATATAGCATTTCTCACAAATCCCGGTATATAGCATTTCTCACAAATCCCGGTATATAGCATTTCTCACAATCCTGGTATATAGATTTCTCACAAATCCTGGTATATAGCATTTCTCACAAATCCTGGTATATAGCATTTCTCACAAAACTGGTATATCATTTCTCACAATCCTGTGCCGTCTCATCTGTGCCCACCAGTGCCGTCTCATCTGTGCCCACCAGTGCCGTCTCATCTGTGAACTGGCTGATGGGTTTCTCCTTCCTCCAACCACCCAAATGGCAGCAAGACTTCAGATCTCCTCCATCAATAATGCTACGCATGCAGCTATTAGATTAGGGTTCATTTTCTAGTAGGATGCAAATCATCCAGTTATTTATATATGCTACGGTATTTATACACGTAGCTACAAAGGAAACATGAGCTCCCACAGCAGGTTATTATAATCACCACCTGTCAAAAAAGTCCACCAGCAGAGCTTTGTTGAGATGAAATGCAGACATTACAAAGAATCGTCTTAAGCCTAATTTCTTCTTTTGCAAAAACACAAAAATATACAGTCAAAGGTATGCAGAGTTTAATCAGTCTTTTAACCTTTAAAAGTATTTGATGACATATTTTCTAGCCTTCAGTTTATATTATGTACACCTCAGAGGACTCAGAGGAGTGACGTCACTTATCAATGCGGCCGGACGATTCTGGGGAAAAAAAAGCTCCGCTCGGGCCGTGCGATCCACTGACGTCACTTCCGGTTCATCACTGGCACAGATAAACCGGAAGTGACGCCGTAACTCAGAGGGAAAGCACCGCCCATGTCCTAAAAAACAGGCATCCATAACAACACTATAAATGGGAGCAATACGGCGCAATGGATTGCGCCACAAAGCAGAGCTAAACAGGGCAAATGACGTCACGCTTCCCATGGTGCACTGTGTCCGGCGCCCGAACACAGTGCACTTAAAGGACATTTATTATTATTAATTTTTTTTTAAGGGCCCTTTTTTTTTTGTGACAGCCTTGGGGGGGGGGCGCCGGTGCACCCCCTATGAATGGGCCGCCACTGACCATAAGGCAGGATCACTAGGGATCGTTTCAATAAAAGCTGCGGACGTTAAAAGACTGAAAACCCCATTTGGATGAACAGGAACGCCTTAAAGCTGATTTGAGATTTTAGTGATTGGGTTTACGTTAACATTAAGTTTACAAATACATGGAGACGTCTCTTATAATCTCTCGCTCAGCACACTGGGTTTTAATTTAGTGCATCTGCAGGACTAAGCACCGTCTTGTCACGTACACCGCGACCTTGTCAGTGATGAGGAGTGGAGATTCCTCGGGCTGCTGGTAATGTTAATGCAAATAGTTGTTCTTGTAGTAATTGTGTCTCCTATAAAATGTATACACGGAGAGGTGCTTTTACATTTAAATTGTCATTTTGCTGTTTTGCGGTGAAATGATCCCGTATGCAGCGATTGGTGTGGAATAAATAAATTCACGCCCGAATCTCTCCACTGCAGGACGATGAGAAGGGCCACTTATGCATTACAGCAAAATGGAGTTACCCGGGTAGGTTAAGTATCAGCATTATGTATGCTAAGTGATAGATGCTGATCTGATTCTCTGCTGCACTTTTCTTTGTGGAAGAACCAAAACTAAAGGAACTCCACCATTAAGGGCCCTTTTCACGCTGGTTCGTAAAAAAAAACACAGTAAAAACGCATATGCATTTTTTGTCACATTTTTTGATGCGTTTTGCTACAACGTTTGGACTCCTGACTCCAATCTTGCACCTGTGAACTTGGACATTTGACTCAAAAAAATGTTTTTTTGATGCAATTGCCAACCACGCACTGTACATCCATACCTCCGAACTTTCAAACTTGAGAATGAGGGACGCTTGAGGGAGGAAGAAGCCTGCGGCACGTGAAGCACACCGCAGGAAAAAAGTGGCCAAACTTTACAGTGGAGAGGCTTAAGGGCATGGTTAAACACCAGGCTTCATGTATGTGCTGGAGGGGAGGGGGTCACTTTGAGAGGTAGAGGACATGTGCTAGAATGTGGGGTAGAGTGGGGGAGAGATATATACTGGGGGAGAATTGCTTTGGGAGGGAAGAAGACCTGTCCTAGAAGGTGGGGTGGGGGGGCAGATATGTGGGGGGGCACACATTTTTTAAAAACGTAACACTAAACCCTTTCATACCACTTTTCCTAGGCCTTGCTGTCTGTCTCTATCCTGGGTATCCTGGCTCCGGTTGTAGGATAGGACAGTGGTCATCAACCCTGTCCTCAGGGCCCACTAACAGGCCAGGTTTGCAAGATAACTGAATTACACCGCAGGTGATATCATTTGCTGCTCAGTAATTGCAGTATTCTAGTCTGCATCTCCCCAAGGTAATACATAAAACCTGGCCTGAGGACAGGGTAATGACCACTGGGATAGGAGGTCATCTCAGAGGTGGCACAGAGTGAAGCTGGGCCCTGGGGTGCTGGCGATGCTGCCGGGGCTACTACAGGGGCTGCTGGAGGGTAAGGAGTCAGCCCTGGAGCAGCAGAGGTTGACCTGGGAGGAGACGAAGACCTGGTCCAGCGCCTGTTTCCTCCTCCGGATCCCGCTCCAGTGGATAATGCCAGGCACTACCTCCTCCATGCTGAGCCCAACCTGCAAGGACTTCCAGGGTCCACCAGCACAGCAGGAACCCCCCCTTGAGTTATGTAAGACTCACCCTATAGCTTTACCAGCCTGTGCACAGCAAATAAATTCATCACTTCCTGAAAAGGGATCTAGTGACCCTATAAAGTGGATCAGAGGCAGGTACACCCCTTGTCAACCTTGTCCTCAAGTACCCCCAACAGGTCATGTTTTGGGAATTTCTCTTGGATAAAATAGCTGTCCAAAAAATCTAATCTGATTTAAAGCACCCGTGCAAGATGAAGGAAAATCTGCAAACATGGCCTGTTGGGAGTACTTGAGGACAGGGTTGAAAGCCACTGTCCTAACATATAATCTGTCAGAGCCAGAGAATAGATCAATAGGTTGCTGCTTACCATCCAGGGGGAGCAGGGCAGTCAGCAAGGGTCCCAGCAATCTATAGATCCCCGCACAGGCAGCACACACTGACAGCTTACTTACTACCCTCTGCTCTGTGTGCGCAGGAAGGCTGGGGGCGTGACCAACTGCGCTCAGCCAATCCTCACCTGAGAACTCGGTTGGCTGACAGCTCCCCGCTGTCACTCAGGGAAGGGAGCAGTGGTAACAGCTAGGTGCGATAGGGACAGGCTGCTTGTACAGGGTACAGCGCTGTGGATCTGAGGCAGCACTGCGGCAGGAGGCAGTTGACAAAGGGACAGAGAAGTGGCAGAGAGAAGGAACATGGGGACCAGGAAGAAGGGAGCAGCCAGGGGGGCATACAGTAATGACACAGTAATGACAGGCAGCCGGCAGGGCGATGTCGGCTGCAATACAGAGACTGAATCGCGGTGTGTGGTATCACCCTGCACAAGCTGTGGGGCAGAGGCAACTAGTGGGCCCCCCACTGGAGAAGTCACTGGAACCGAGTGCCGAACGTGTTCCAGCACTGGGCTCCACTCAGCTTTGATTCGCCGGGACGCAGAGACTTACATCAGATCCCGGGACGGTCCCGGCGAATCCGGGATGGTTGGGAGGTATGTACAGCTACTGCAACAGTGCGGTCCGGCTGCACAGGATCATATATATACGTGGTTCTGCTCTTCTGGGTAAGGGGCGCGCCGCTTGTGCTGTGATGAGCCAATCAGCGGGTGCCGGCCAATGGATGTCCACTGACACCCACTGATCGATGAGGAGAAGGACAGGACAGAGCTCTGTCCTGTCAGCGGGGATGTGCTGGATTTTTTTCCCCACCAAGCAAGGAATAAAATCCATCACTTCCCCTAGAAAAAGCACTACACACAGTGCACACAAAATCACAGGCTAAGCACACAGTTAACCCCTTTGATCGCCCTAGATGTTTAACCCCTTCTCAGCCAGTGTCATTAGTACAGTGACAGTTCATATTTTTAGCACTGGTCACTGTATAATGCCGCGTACACACGATCGGACTTTCCGACGGGAAATGTTAGATGTGAGCTTGTTGGCTGAAAGTCCGACCGTGTGTACGCTCCATCGAAGAAGTCCGCCAACAAATGTTGGCTAGCAGGTTCTCAAATTTTCCGCCAGGAAAACTTTGTTGTTGGACTTTCCGGTCGTGTGTACACAAGTCCCTCGCACAAAAGTTTGCGCAAGCTCGGAATCAAGTACGAGCCGGAAGCGCTCGGTCTTGTAAAACTAGCGCTGGTAATGGAGATATCACATGACCATTGAACTTCCTCTTTATCGGCTCGCCGTACGTCTTGTACGTCGCCACGTTCGTAATTGTTGCCCAACATTTGTGTGTATGCAAGACAAGTTGGAGCCAACAACCTTCAAACAAGATTCCACGGTTTTGTTGTCGGAATGTCCGATCGTGTGTACGGGGCATTAGTGTCACTGGTTCCCAAAAAGTGTTAGTTAATGTCAGATTGCCCGCCGCAATATCGCAAACCCCCGCTGTAAGTCGCCGATCACCGCCGTTACTAGTATCAAAAATAAATAAATAAAAATTCCAGTATATATCCAAGTTTAGTTTATCTAGTTTGTAGACGCTATAACTTTTGTGTAAACCAATCAATATACGCTTAATGGGATTTTTTTTTTTTACCAAAAATATGTAGCAGGATACATATTGGCCTAAATTGATGAAGAAATTCGATTTTTCTAATTTTTTTTTTTTATTGGTCATGTATTTAACGATCAGGGCCCTCTGATTCCTCCTGTATTGAATTGTATTGTAACTGTATTGTCTGCCCCCATGTTGGAAAGCGCTGCGCAAACTGTTGGCGCCATATAAAAATGCTAAATAGTAATAATTATAATAATACCTGGGCCAATCACAGCGCCTGTACCATGTGACAGCTGCGAAAGCCATTCATGACAGTTTAAATGATTTCTGTTACAGTGATCATCGTTGTAACAAGCAATAAAAAAAAAAACCCCAAAAAAATCCTTGATCACCTGTGAAGACTGGTACGGTGTTACTATGGTAACAATGCACTGCTCTGGTCACAGCATGTGAAAAAAAAAAATGTAAAACGTTTTTTAAAAAAAAAGAAAAAGAAAAAAATTTAATTTTTTTTTTTTTTTTTTTACATACTGTCACCAATCAGCATCCCTGATCACAGCCACACCCAGTGATTTGATGATGTTGGGCTGCACTGGTGACGGTATGTAAAAAAAAAAAAAAAAAAATTGTGAAAAAAAATGTTTTATTTAATTTCTTATTTTTCAAAAAAAATATGACAAAAAAATTTACAACTTCAAAAAATGAATTATTATTTTTTCATAATGTAATAGTTTTATAATAAAAACTTTTAATTCATGTGGAAAATGTGAGGTTTTTTTTTTTTTCAGAATTTTCAGTATTTTTTCCTTATACAATAACAAAATAAAAAAAAAACCCCAGTGGTGATTAATTACCACCAAAAGAAATCTCTCTCTGTGTGAAAACAATGATATAAATGTAATTTGGGTACAGCGTTGCATGACTGAGCAATTACTGGTTAATGTAGCGCAGTTCTGAATATTACAAAACGGTCTGGTCGTGAAGGGGGTAAAACCTCCCGGGAGGTCAAGTGGTTAAACATGCACCCAAAAAATGCAGCATGCGGCGCACTGAGGCAAGATTTCCCCTCTATTTTCTTTCACTTTCAATGATAATGGTAAACAGGACAAATAGAGGGGGTGAATCTCCCTAACGGGGGCACAGACAGCCATAAAAACTGACAGGGGTTCTAATCCCTCTCCAATCTAAAACTAAAAAAAAAAAAAAAAAAAAAAAGTTTTGCCTTTAGTTATACTTTAACCACTTTAATATCGGGTACTTTCACCCCCTTCCTGCCCAGGCCAATTTCCAGCCTTCAGCGCTCTCACACTTTGAATGACAATTGCGTGATCGTGCAGCGCTGTACCCATATGAGATTTTTTATCATTTTCTTCCCACAAATAGAGCTTTCTTTTGGTGGTATTTAATCACCACTGGGTTTTTTTATTTTTTGCTAAAAAACTGAAAAAAGAAAATTTTGAAAAATAAGTAATTTTCCTCATTCACTGATGTGCGCTAATGAGGCTGCACTGAAGGGCACAGATGGGGTGGCACTGATGAGGCACTAATAGGCAGCACTGATGGGCACTCTGGAGTGGCACTGATGGGCACTGGTGAGGCAGCACTGAAGGCCACTGATGAGGTGGCACTGAAGGGCACAGATGGGATGGCACTGATGAGGAGGCACTAATATGCAGCACTGATGGGCACTGACGAAGAGGCACTGATGGGTGGCACTGATATGCAGCACTGATAGGTGGTACTGATGGGCACTGATAGGTGGCACTTTTGGGCAATGATAGGTGGCACTGATGGGCAGCACTGATGGGTGGCACTGATATGCAGCACTAATAGGTGGTACTGATGGGCACTGATAGGTGGCACTTTTGGGCAATGATAGGTGGCACTGATGGGCAGCACTGATGGGTGGCACTGATATGCAGCACTGATAGGTGGTACTGATGGGCACTGATGGGTGGCACTTTTGGGCAATGATAGGTGGCACTGATGGGCAGCACTGATGGGTGGCACTGATATGCAGCACTAATAGGTGGTACTGATGGGCACTGATAGGCAACACTTTTTTGGCAATGATAGGTGGCCCTGATGGGTGGCACTGATGGGTGGCACTGATATGCAGCACTAATAGGTGGTACTGATGGGCACTGATAGGCAGCACTTTTTTGGCAATGATAGGTGGCACTGATGGGCAGACATAAACAAAAAAAAGACCAATTTGGAAAAAAAAAAAAAACAATATTTTTTACTTTTTGCTATAATAAATATCCCAAAAAAAGCTTAAAAAATATTTTCTTCATCAGTTTAGGCCGATATGTATTCTTCTACATATTTTTTATGTACTATTATACACTTATTGCCAAAAAAATATATAATATACACTTATTGCCTAAAAAAATGGCAATAAGTGTATATTGATTGGTTTGCGCAAAACTTATAGTATCTACAAAATAGGGGATAGATTTATGCCATTTTTGTGATTCTTTTTTTTTTTTACTAGTAATGGCGGTGATCTGCGATTTTTAGCAGGACTGCGACATTGCGGCGGACAGATCGCACACTTTTGACAGTTTTTTTGGGACCAGTGGCATTTATACAGCGATCAGAGCTAAAAATAGTCACTGAATTCTGTGTAAATGTCACTGGCAGGGTTGCTAACTGTGGGGGGGGGGGGGGGACTGACTGGGAGAAGAGAGAGATCGCTGTTCCTGATCACTAGGAACAGACGATCTCTCTCTCTACTCCCTGGTCAGAACGGGGATCTGTTTGTTTACATTGACAGATCCCCGTTCTGGCTCTCTGTGGAGCGATCACAGGTGGGCCGGCAGACATCGCAGTGGCCGGCCGCGCGCATCGGCTCCGGCGCGGGGGCGAGCCTGCTATCGCTCTTAAAGTCTCCGACGTACCTCTACGGCGATTCGCGACAGCCGCGCCAACCTGCCGCAGTATAAGGACGGCGGCTGGTCGGCGAGCAGTTAAGTGGCTTGAGTCACCAGGTGCGGATTCAGGCGGCCCATTAAAAGTCTTTTGGGATGCAGCGGCTGCATAGACACAGACGTTCGTCCTAGTTTGACAACCGAAAGCACAATGTCTGTGTTCAAGGCTGCTCACCCACATGGCGATCATCACATTGGGGTGAACGGCTGTGTCCATGCAGCCACTGCATCCCCATAGACCTAAATGAGCTGCCTGCATGCAGCACCTGGTGGCTCCAATGGCTTAACATTGGCTTTCAGCTTGTTCTTTGCTATGGCTTATTTCAATAAACTTATATAGCAACAATGTTTCTTCAGTGCCCAGAGCCTTCTATAGAAAAAGAGGAACTCGCTTAGTGGAATACTTTATGTTCTGATATAGCGTTATTAAGCAAGCCTTTCAGTTTGCTCATTAATACTAAGTATATGGTCTAATCATGAGTGTATTTTCATGGTTGAATGATTTAATGTTTGGGGTACATAGACCACACCCAAAAAAAAAACAAGTCTGTCCCCTATTGGTGGTAAACTATAGGTGGATATCCTCTATTGGTTTAACCACTATAGCTCCGGAATATTTATCCCCGCCCCACTCCCTTCCTGACCAGGCCGTTTTTTGCAATACGGCACTGCGTTACTTTAACTGACAATTGCGCAGTTGTGCGACACTGTACTCAAATAAAATGTTTTTTTTTTTTTTTTCCCCCACAAATAGAGCTTTCTTTTGGTGGTATTTGATCACCTCTGCGGTTTTTAGTTTTTGCGCTATAAACAAAACAAAAAAAAAAAAACAACTTAAAAAAAATATATATTTTTACTTTTTGCTATAAAACATATCCAATAAAAAAAATGTAACAATCAAATGTCCTCATCAATTTAGGCCAATTTGTATTCTGCTACATGGTTTTTGGTAAAAAAAAAAATCCCAATAAGGGTATATTGATTGGTTTGCGCAAAAGGTTATCACGTCTACAAACTATGGGATAGTTTTATGGAGTTTTTTTTTTTTTTTCTATATATATTTTTATTAGTAATGGCGGAGATCAGCGATTTTTAGCGGGACTGCGACATCGCGGCAGACAAATCTGACACTAAGTGATACTTTTTGGGGACCAGTGATCAGTGCTAAACAAAATGCACTGTCACTGTACTAATGACACTGGCAAGGAAGGGGTTAACATAAGGGGCGATCAAAGGGTGTAATGTGCTCCTAGGGGGTGCTTGCTCACTGAGTGGGAGATGGTACGACTGGGGGGAGAGAGAGATACATCTTCCTGCTTTGCAGGAACACAAGATCTCCCTCTTCCCCGCTGACAGAACAGCGATCTGCCTTGTTTACATAGGCAGACCGCCGTTCTGCCTCTCTACGAACGATCGCACACCTCCCAACTTTCTGAGATGGGAATGAGGGACATCTATTAAAAAAAAAAAAAAAAAGATTGGTTAAACCCACAAGTGCTTTTTTACCGCTGTTATTCATTTTATTTTGGCTTTTGGAATTTACAAATGCAGAAATTTAGAAATTGGATGAAACATTTAGCACTGTAAAACACTTTTTGATAATAGTGCACTGTATATACAACTATATAGATCCGACCAAAATGAGGGACAAATGAGGAGGAAAGAGGGACTTTTTTTCCAAATGAGGGACAGTCCCATGAAATCAGGGACAGTTGGGAGCTATGCGATCGGCCAGGTTCCTGGCGGACATTGAGTCCGCCGGACCAGCTGATTGGCACTCGTTGTGTCCAATCACAGCAGGAGCGGGTCATCGGGGGGGGGGGCGCGCACACGCCCCAGACCCGGAAGAAGCGAACAACGTACGGGTACCTTGTTTCGCGCAGCCAGGCCGTCCTGCCGCAATATATGTGTGGTGGGCGGTCCGGAAGCAGTTAATGGAAATGTTGCCTGGTCCTATCCTGCTTTGCATACTTTACATAAGATGCTGAAAAGAGGAAATAAAATGAGTAATGCTTTCGTGGCATTCTGTGTTTGTGTCTGAGTGCATTGCTTCCGAAGCTTTGTGTCTGGGAGTGGGGAACGGAGGGTCCCGGCACAGGTTAGTATAAATAAGGTAGATAAGTAATACAATTATAATTAGGTAGATATGTACCGTTAAGTCCTTAGATATCTGGGAATATTCCTTTAGGGCTTGCAACAGTCCAAAATGGACCTAAACATATCAATTTTCATATTTCCAAATAAGATTTAAAAAGTTAATGGAAAGATCTCCCAAATAAAAGCTTTAACCCCTTCCCGCCGACCGTACGCAGATATGCGTACTCGGCTTTCCGGGGTTATACCGGGAAGATGCCCGCAGCTGCAGGCATCATCCCGGTACCGTTGTTTACAGCGGGCGATCGGCTACCCGTGTATAACAACCGATGCGGCTAAAAGCCGCTCGGTTGTTATACCGGAGGAGCGGCCACCCTCCCGCCACCTCCCGCCCCTGTTACCGGGCCTCCCGTGCGATCGGGAGGCCCGGTGTCCAATCGGGTACCTTCGGCGGCTGGGGGCGGGCTGGAACGAAGCTGTGGGCGGCTTCGTTCCAACCTTCTTGTTGTAAACGCGGAAGCGACGTCATGACGTCACTTCCCGTTTACTCGGCTGCCAATGGCGCAGAATTTAAAAAAGTATACAGTGTTCAGAATCGCCGTTTTCGGCGATCTGAATACTTTGAAGTGTAAAGGAGGGATCGGGGGTCTTTTAGACCCCCGATCCCTCCATAAAGAGTACCTGTCACCACCTATTACTGTCACAGGGGATGTTTACATTCCTTGTGACAGCAATAAAAGTAAAAAAAAAAAAAAAATTTTTTTTTAAACACAATTTATAAAGTAAAAAAATAAATAAAATAAAAAAAAAAAAAAATTTTAAAGTGCCCCTGTCCCCGCGAGCTCGCGCAGCGAAGAAAACGCATACGGAAGTCGCGCCCGCATATGTAAACGGTGTTCAAACCACACATGTGAGGTATCGCCGCGATCGCCAGAGCGAGAGCGATAATTCTAGCCCTAGACCTCCTCTGTAACTCAAACCTGGTAACCGTAAAAAAAATTTAAAGCGTCGCCTATGGAAATTCATAGGTACCGTAGTTTGTCGCCATTCCACGAGTGCGTGCAATTATAAAGGGTGACATGTTTGGCAGCTAGACTCAAAATCGGTTTACTGAATTAGATCAGGCAGCGATTGAGGTTGGTTGCCTGAGGTTACAGTGTATCGTTACCACTCACTGATTAGTTGCTAGAGGTTACAGCACATGATTTATGCTTGGTGATTGGTTGCTAGAGATTACTGTACATCAATACTGCTCACTTATTGGTTGCTAGAGGTTACTGCAGATCATTACTGCTTACTGATTGGTTGCTAAGGGTTACAGGTTACAGGGTTACAGCACATCATCTCCTCTCTGTGTCACACCATGGACTGAGGAGGTGAGGGGACCCATTAACAGACAGAAAACTCATAGGGATCCTAGGACTCCTGGGATCGGTGGTAGTGCTGGGGGGGAGGGGTGAGTGTGATCAATTTCCAGCATGCCCCTTTATCTCCCCAGTGGGCAGCATTTAGTATAGGTGATGGTGGATATGACCTCAGGGGGGCATGATATACATATGAATACTGCCTCTATTTACATATGAATGCTGCCGGTCCGCCGCTATTTACATATGAATGCAGACGCTATGTAGATAGCAATGCTGGTATTTACATGTAAACACAGGGTCTGCAGGTGAGTCATCTGTACACAACAATACGGCAGAGCTGGGCAGCAATAGTAACAGATTTTCACACTGAGATATCAGGACACAGCACATGACTAAAACCTCAAGGGACAAGGGAATTTAAACTGGGATAGTTGGCAAGTATGGGGCAGCTGCTTTGGGCTCCACAACAATGACAAGACCCAGGGCAGCTGCCCCTTTTGCCCTGCCTTTAAAACGGCCCTGATGTGCGTCAATCTCTCTACTTTCTAATGTTTACTCTTACTTGGTAACTCGTCACTTCCAAATCCTTTTCACTAGAAAAGCAGATAAAATGGAAAAGGAATGAGAAAAACAAATTGATTCTATAAGTGATGGAACACAGATGACACAAAAGGGAGAAGAGCACTTACATATGGTTGGGCCCTCAGATTTTACAGATGTAGAATTAGGGATGAGCGAAATTGAGGGTTTTCAATTCCCTAAAATTTGGGCAAAAATCTGGAGCTTTCAGCCAAATTTCACCTTGTCTTTGGAAAAATACGCTCTTTGGGAAAGGCACATTGAAGGTAGATTCTGGTGAAATGGGCTTTATAAGACTTCTGAGGGTTACAGAAGCACCTTTCAACCCCTAGCAGCCCAAGTAACGAAAAGGCAGAGGAAAAGGAGCTGAAAATTTTTGCACGCTGGAGGCCAAACAATTCAGCTGACGTTTGTGATGTCATCGCGCATCTTTTAGTCTGGAAGCTAAACATCTGATTCTCGGGACCGGCTTATGTTTGTGGAAGCATCCGGAAAGTATTCACAGCGCTTCTCTTTTTTCACATATTGTTATGTTGCAGCCTTATTCCAAAATGGATTAAATTCATTACCGCCTGTGGTAAATTCAGTTGATTGGACATGATTTGGAAAGACACACACCTGTCTATAGAAGGTCCCACAGTTAACAGTGTATGTCGGAGCACAAACCAAGCCATGAAGTCCAAGGAATTGTCTGTAGACCTCCGACAAAATGGTCTGATGAAACATGGATTGAACTTTTTGGCCTGAATGGCAAGCTTCATGTTTGGAGGAAACCAGGCCCCGCTCGTCACCTGGCCAATACCATCCCAACAGTGAAGCATGGTGGTAGCAGCATCATGCTGTGGGAAGGTTTTTCAGCGGCAGGAACTGGGAGAGTAGTCAGGATCGAGGGAAAGATGAATGCAGCAATGTACAGAGACATCCTTGATGAAAACCTGCTCCAGAGCGCTCTGGACCTCAGACTGGGGCGAAGGTTCATCTTCCAACAGGACAACGACCCTAAACACACGGCCAAGATAACAAAGGCGTGGCTACGGAACAACTCTGTGAATATCTTTGAGTGGCCCAGCCAGAGCCCAGACTTGAACCCGATTGAACATCTCTAGAGATGGCTGTGCACCAACACTTCCCATTCAACCTGATGGAACTTGAGAGTTCCTGCAAAGAAGAATGGGAGAAACTGCCCAAAAATAGGTGTGCCGAGCTTGTAGCACCATACTCAACAAGACTTGAGGCTGTAATTGGTGCCAAAGGAGCTTCACCAAAGTATTGAGCAAAGGCTCAATACATGGGATTTTTTTCATTTTTTTATTTTTTAATAAATTGGCAAAAATTGAGGAAAATGATGAATTTAATTTAACAAAATGTGGAAAAATAATGCGCAGTGAATAATTTCCTGGACGCACTGTATATCCGTTGGTGTGCTAGCAGCTGATATTTATGCCTCTATGGATGCCAGAGCTTTCCATTCTTACAGCTCACACTCTATACATGTGATCCTCTTTAGATAGCGATCATGTGATCTCTGTGACAGCCAATCACAGTGGTCACATGGGCAGCCGATCCTTCCTGCCCTCCAGGTGTACAGACTCTTTTAAAGGGACGCCAGGGCTGGGTGGAAGGGATCAAACTATCCTGGACCTGTTTTTATACCAAAGCAATTGCCCTTCATAAACCTCAGAAACTAACAGGCAGTGAGAAAAAAAGTAAAAAAAAAGCAACAGAACACAAATATACAAAAATGGAAAAAGCACAAATACAGAAAAACTAAATGAAATAAAATAACTACCCCCAAAACAACAACAACAAAAAATCTTTCTAATTTAAAAAAAAACAAAAAACACTTTTTTTCTTTAGCAAGTTTTCCCCAAGTAGCTCGCCATTCAAAATTGAGAGCTTTCTATTCTGAGATATTTTTGTCAATTTAAAAATTTAACAGCAAAACCAATTTTGAAGAAATCAGCCCGCTTATTCTTGTACCAGAGCATTTCAAACTGGGCAATGACTGTTCGTCCTCTTCAGGACTCTGTTAGGTGCCTCGTGTTGCTTTTGAAATCTCACAAATCAAAGTGCTAATTGGCCACCTCCCTTACCGCGGGCGCAGTGCGCTAGGAGGCGAACACCCTCCTATGATTTACCTTTTCCAAGCTGTTTGTACATGCCGTTTAATTTAGTTCACTTAATTTTTATTTTATTTATGTTTTTTATATATTTTGTCCAACCTCTGTGTGTGTTTCAGCTGTGTATTTAGCTTGCTTGGCTAGAGTTGGCCTTTTTAAATTGGCTCCAGATCATAGGGAAGTCAACGCGAACCAATCTCCTGCCTGTTTGTTACATACGGTGGCCAAAGAAAGAACTTGCTATCTTTTATTGATGATATTTAAAACATGTAAATGAGACTTGATTACATCTGGAAGCGGAGTGCCTCTCTCATGCATGTTGATGCCTCTCCAGTGCGGCTTAGCAAACACCATTAATATTAATAGTATCCCTGGCTGTAATCTGAGCCCATTAGCTCGACATTGATTGATATGGCTCCCACTCTCAGGCTCTTGCTAAAAATACAACCGACCACTCCAGGCCATCCACAAGTTGCTATCAAAGGGAGATTTAAAAAAAAAAAAACACAAGTGAAAGAAATAGGTTTTAATTCTATTCAAATACCCATATTTAAAGAAAAAAAAAAAACATATATATATATATATATATATATATATATATATATATATATATATATATATATATATACATATACACAGTGTTAGGTCCATATATTTGAAACACAGGCACAATTTTATTTGTGTCAGGTATTTACCAAAACATATTCAAGCTATAGTTATATAATGGATATGGGCTGACAGTGCACACTTTCAGGTTTAATTTGAAGGTATGTACATGCAAATCTGAGGAAGGGTTTAGGAATTACAGCTCTTAGGAATAGCCACCCCCCCCCCCCCTTTTTCAAGGTACCAAAAGTAATTGGCCAGTTGTGGGCTACTACTTTGTTATTTCTTCTTCAGTTAAGCAGGTAAAAGGTCTGGAGATTATTCTAAGTGTGATATTTGCATTTGGAAACTATTGCCGTGAACCTACATCATGCATTCAAGGGAGCTGTCCATCCAAGTGAAACAGGCCGTTGTAAGGCTTCAAAAATGAAACAAATCCATCAGAGAGATAGCAGCAACATTAGGAGAGGCCAAATCAACAGTTTGGTACATTCTGAGAAAAGAAGAATGGTGAACTCAGCAACATAAAAAGGCCTGGACGTCCACGCAAGATAACAGTGGTAGATGATCGCAGGATCCTCTCTATGGTAAAGAAAAACCCATTCACGAAAAAAAGGAGGGGAGTTTGGGACTTTAAATGAGGCGCAATTAAGTACCTCCATCCCGATATTTGGTATATGCAAAAAAGGGGATTTGGGACTTTATATGAAGCACTTGGGTAGTGGAGATAAATGGTAAATTGCATTATGAAATGTTTATTGGTTATAATAAATAACAAACAATAAAAAGAGTATTCGTTTCATATACAGTAACAAATGTATTCATTTCATATAAGTATAAGAATTATACATAACATAGTAGAAAATATATATGCACGTCGTATACAGCACATGGTTTAATATTGAGAATAAAGAAGCGTAATATTCTTGGCAGACACATGCCTGGTACCGATCGGTGCATTCGCATGGTATATGTATATTTGCTGAATAAAGTGGTTGGAAAAAACAATGGTACAAATGAGTAGAATTCCATATAGAATGTAGCTGGGGAATCAAAAACAAAGCTTGATGCGTTTCGTGGGTATTCCCCACTCATCAGGAGCTGATGTAACCCAAAATTCCTAAAAAATACATACAAAGATAATGAACCATGTTGTCCATATGTAAGAATAAAAAAATAAGTATGTAAATAAGTAAATATTTGATATATCCAAAATAGTTGGATCAGACACACTCACCAACTCGGACAGCAAGTGCGGTGCACGGCGATGGGCGTAGAGCGGGCCAGAAGCATAGCCTCTCCACGGGAGCCGAGGCGGCATGAATATAGCTGCAACAATGGGCAGGGTGAAGAAGGGCAAGATGGAGCAGAATGTGTTCAAAATCAGGAGTGTGTTGTGATGGGAGCAAACGTATCTGGGAACAAAATATTAGGTATATATATGAATTTGCAATGGTGTTTTACAAATAACAGTGATCAGTCTAAATGGTGAGCCCAGTGAACTCCAAAAGAAGTAATGGAGTGTGTAATGAAAAAGTGAATGAGTATAAAAATCTATATATTACACGTGAGTGGCAGTGGAAGTGAAAATGTAGAGTGGCCAAATTAAGATGAGAAGTGGTGACAATTGGTAAAAGGAAAAGGGTTGGCAAGTGGAAAGGGGAGGTGACAAGAGGAGGTGAGATCACCAAAGGGGGGGGCATCTGAACCCAGATGGAACAGCCAAATAAGTGGAAAAAAGGGGGAAAAAAAAAGAAAAATACAACAACCTACCCCATTGTGGCATGTAGGAGCTTCACCAGCCAGACGTGGACCGCAAGGCTGGTGTGCAGTCATCCCAGGAAGAGACCAGCCGTATCAGCAGCCAGCTCCAAGTGGGGAATATAAATATGCCGCCAACGCCATGTGGGTGACATAGAGGAGGGGCCGCCGCACCTGAGCCGAGTGTACACTCAGCGGTCGGCGCAGAGGAAATCCCACCGTGATGACACCGGGATGGACACGCTGTACGTCGGCGCAGTGACGTCGGAATGTGACATCACACGCCCGACATAGGATACGTGGCGCCGATGCGCAGAGGGGCGTCCCCCCGAGTCTCCCGTCACTAGGTGAATGGGGAGAAGGGGAGGACCCACTGGCGCATCGCAGCTCCCACAGAGAGGAAGACCAGCAACGCCTAAATGTCCAAAAAACCGCACACAAGCACAGAAACTGGCCAGGTGGAGGGCGTGCCCGGGATCCCTATAATGAGAAAGCCATGTGGGGCAAACAATCGGTAACCAAGGTGCTACCTAAGAAAATTAAAGAATAACATGAAATTGGATAAAAACAATTATAAGCAATAATATGTCCATGACTAAATTTAGTATAAATAATCCCATTCACAACATCCAGACAAGTGAAGGACACTCTCCAGGCGGTGGGCGTAATTTGACTTCACAAGAGCAAATATAGAGGCTTCACCACAAGGTGCAAACCATTCATAAACCTGAAGAATAGAAATGCCAGATTAGACTTTGCCAAAAAACATCAGCACGAATTCAAAGCCGCAGATCAGTGTGATTTGGACCTCTAATTTCATTGCAGCTTGTGACTTAAATTAACCAAAGTCAATGCAAGTCGCAATGAAATTGCAAAAAAAGTATCAGTTTTAGTATCGTAGTATTTGCATGAGTACAAGTACTTGTGCAAATGCTTAACATCGGCACCGATATCATAGTTACATAGTTACATAGTTAGTAAGGTTGAATAAAGACACCAGTCCATCCAGTTCAACCTGAGTGAGTGTGGTTGCGTGCCTACAATTATCCCTATTTATGTAAGGTACCCATATAGCGCCATCAATTTACGCAGCGATCCACACATACATCGCACCCTATCCTCAAGGAGCCCACAATCCAAGGTCCCCAACTCACACCCATATACCAGGGCCAATTTTGGACAGAAGCCAATTAACCTACCAGCATGTCTTTGGAGTGATATCAGTATTGGTGCAACGCTAAAAATTTTGATACACAGGTTTTACTTTCAACCATCAAACATTTACTATGTTTAGCAAGCTCCCGGGCCCAAGAGGCCTAATGGTGTCCTCAAGGGTTAGGCAGAGCTGATATCCTTCCTTGTAGAGTGGGTTACCAGGTATGGTGGGTGTGATGCAAGAAGAATGAAGGGCGCCAGTCACTTTTTGAATGCAAACAAGAGATTTATTGTCTCTTAACGGAACTGGGAGAGAGCGGGTTAGGGCCAGGACACTGTTGAGTAGATACAATGATAATTGGCAGACTCCGCGACTTCTATAGGTAGACAGCTATACAGTGGAAGGCCTCCAGCCAGATAACACTTCTGTATAGGTAGGACCGCTGTCTCCTATGGCAACTAGTCTTGCAATAGTCACTAACGGTAGCTGTACATAACTCTTGGTAACACAGAACAGTCCCTTTTCTCATCTCACAGTATCCCACTGTAGATCTTCACTTACTGAGCTCCCAGTCTCTCACTAGACTTCCTGGTCCCAGTCGTCACTGGATCCCTTGAGCTCTTCCACAGCTATCCTGCTGTATACTCCTCAAGCGTCACCCCCGCTATCCTGCTGGGTCCCTGGCTTGGCACTGGCTGATGCTTTCCCACCTCTTCACCGTCACCCGGCTGGTGAGAAGACTGCTCTGGTACTTGCTTCAGATTACTCACAGTGGTCTCCGGTAACAAGATGGTTGGTCCCTTAGTGGCGACAGCTTCCCCTCTACCTCTGACCACAATTGGTTCCCCGTCCGGCTTAACCTTCTCAACTCGGTTGGACTCCAAGCCTGCAGTCCCAACCCTACGTTGCTTCTCCTGCTCCTAGATAGGCCTCAGGCAGCCAGGTGTCCCCGGGATAGGCCTCAGGCTTCCGGTCTAGCAGCCCAGCGCGACATAACACACGTCCACAAAGACAGCCGTCCAGGTGGCACAGAACCTCGATCACCTGACTCTACCCAAACAAATAGGCTCTCCCAGCAGGCCAAGGGGCTTAAAGAAACCCTGCCCATTGGCTGAGACACCCTATCCATTCATAGTCTGTCCTTGCTATGCCCTTGTCTATTTAATGTCACCAGCTATAATGCCACCTAGTGACAGAAGAGAAAAGTGCAGAAATTCCAGAATTAGGGTGAAATCTGTGGATCTCCTAACAATTAGCCAGGACAAATACTACCTGGCAAACTAAATTGGTTAGCAACCCTGCCTAAACACCAGGGTGCTACATATGTAAAAGGAAGAAGCCTACACTACAGGCATACCCCGCTTTAAGTACACTCACTTTACATACACTCGCGAGTAAGGACTAGGGATGAGCCGAACACCTCCCGGTTCGGTTCGCACCAGAACCTGCGAACGGACCGAAAGTTTGCACGAACGTTAGAACCCCATTGACGTCTATGGGACTCGAACGTTCGAAATCAAAAGTGCTCATTTTAAAAACTAATTTGCATGGTATTGTCCTAAAAAGGGTTTGGGGACCCGGGTCCTACCCCAGGGGACATGTATCAATGCAAAAAAAACTTTTAAAAACGGACGTTTTTTCGGGAGCAGTGATTTTAATGATGCTTAAAGTAAAAAAAAAAAAAAAGTGAAAAATTCCTTTAAATATCGTACCTGAGGGGTGTCTATAGTATCCCTGTAAAGTGACGCGTGTTTCCCGTGTTTAGAACAGTCCCTGCACCAAATGTCATTTTTAAAGGAAAAAATCTCATTTAAAACTGCTTGCAGGTTTAATGTAATGTCGGGTCCTGGCAATATGGATGAAAATCAGTGAGACAAACGGCATGGGTACCCCCCAGTCCATTACCAGGCCCTTTGGGTCTTGTATGGATATTAAGGGGAACCCCACACCCAAATTAAAATAAGGAAAGGTGTGGGGCCACCAGGCCCTATATACTCTGAACAGCAGTATACAGGCGGTGCAAACAAGACAGGGACTGTAGGTTTGTTGTTAAGTAGAATCTCTTTGTAATTTTGAACGGGTACATTTTTAACGTGTTTAGCTCCAGCCAAAAAATCTTTTTTAAGCTTTTTGGAAAACATAGGGAAGGGTTATCACCCCTGTGACATTTGTTTTGCTGTCTTTCCTCCTCTTCAGAAGATTTCACCTCACTTTTTGTCCCAATGGATTGGAAAGCATCAGTGGAAAGGAGAAATGTTTTTCCCATATTAACTCTTACAGGAGAGAATTTCCCTTCCTAGGGGTAGATTTCATCTCACTTCCTGTTGTCTCCTTCCGTTTGCAAGTAGTAGTCGTTTGTAAGTTAGTTGTTTGAAAGTAGGGTCCTGCCCTATATACTCAGCAGAAATTTGGGCCTTAGGTGTTGCTGTGGCCACAACACTGTAAGCCCTCACAGGGCCCTGCTGTGAAATATTAGATCAAGAATTGTAATTACATGCCCCTGTTGAACAGGAGCTGAAAAATTAGGCCTTAGGCACTGGTGCTGGTGCCACAACACTGCAACCCCTCACAGACACTCTAGTTGGAACGCAGGAACGAGCCCTGCTGCAAAGTATTGCATCAAAAATTGTAATTACACGCCCCTGTTAAACAAGGGCTGAAAAATTGGGCCTTAGGCACTGGTGCTGGTGCCACAACACTGCAACCCCTCACAGACACTCTAGTTGGAACGCAGGAACGAGCCCTGCTGCAAAGTATTGCATCAAAAATTGTAATTACATGCCCCTGTTAAACAGGGGCAGAAAAAATGGGCCTTAGGCACTGGTGCTGGTGCCACAACACTGCAACCCCTCACAGACACTCTAGTTGGAACGCAGGAACGAGCCCTGCTGCAAAGTATTGCATCAAAAATTGTAATTACACGCCCCTGTTAAACAGGGGCAGAAAAAATGGGCCTTAGGCACTGGTGCTGGTGCCACAACACTGCAACCCCTCACAGACACTCTAGTTGGAACGCAGGAACGAGCCCTGCTGCAAAGTATTGCATCAAAAATTGTAATTACACGCCCCTGTTAAACAGGGGCAGAAAAATGGGCCTTAGGCACTGGTGCTGGTGCCACAACACTGCAACCCCTCACAGACACTCTAGTTGGAATGCAGGAACGAGCCCTGCTGCAAAGTATTACATCAAAAATTGTAATTACACGCCCCTGTTAAACAGGGGCTGAAAAATTGTGCCTTAGGCACTGGTGGTGGCGCCCAGAACCAAAAATGTTCTTACAAGCTATCAGCGTGATGATTGAGGAGGAAGAGGATAATTACTCAGGGATAGTCACTCAGCATCAGCATAGGCAGTCTTTGAAGGGATCTGAGATTTCAAAAAAAATTATTCGGTTACATCAGCATCAGGTGCTTGGTAGCTGGTGGTGATCCAAGACTGATTCATTTTTATGAAGGTCAGTCGATCGACCGAGTCAGTGGACAGACGCACCCTGTGATCGGTTACCACGCCTCCAGCAGCACTGAATGTGCGTTCCGAAAGAACGCTGGATGCAGGACAGGCCAGTAGCTCAATTGCATACTGTGCAAGCTCTGGCCAGTGATCCATCCTCAAGACCCAGTAACCCAGAGGATTTTCGGTGGGAAAGGTGTCCAAGTCTGATCTTGCCCCTAGGTATTCCTGCACCATGTAAAACAGACGCTGGCGATGGTTGCTGGAACCTATCATACCTTGGGGCTGCGGACCAAAAAATTGTCTGAACGCATCGGTCAGACGGCCACCTTCTCCACCGCTCCTTCTTTGACTGACCGAAGCCTCAGCAACATGTTGTCCAGAAACAGGAGTTTGTAACCTCCCAGTCTCTGGGAACGTGTTGCACAGACCTTTCTGCAAGGCCTCCCGAAGATGTTTCATCCTCTGCTCCCTCTGCGATGGCAAGATAAGGTCCGCAACCTTACCCTTGTAATGTGGATCAAGGAGGGTTGCCAGCCAGTATTGGTCCTTCTCCTTGATACCACGAATACGAGGATCCTTACGCAGGCTTTGCAGGATCAGGGAGACCATGCAGCGTAGGTTTGCTGAGGCATTCGGTCCGGAGTCCTCTGGGTCACTAAGGACGACATGGTCCGCAGCCACCTCCTCCCAGCCACGTACAAGTCCATGTGTTTCTTGGGACTGATCCCTTAAAGACTGCTGCTGATGCTGAGTGCCAGGCTCCACCTCCATACTGACACAATCTTCCTCCTCCTCCTCCTCCTCCTCCTCGTCCTCTTCCTGAGTGATCGGCGGGCACGCAGGAACACTGTCTGGATAAAGGGGGCCTTGAGAGCTAAGGAAGTCCTCCTCTTCCTGCCTCTGTTCTGCCTCAAGTGCCCTGTCCATTATTCCACGCAGCGTGTGCTCCAACAGGTGGACAAGGGGGACAGTGTCACTGATGCATGCACTGTCACTGCTCACCATCCTCGTGGCCTCCTCAAATGGTGACAGGACAGTGCATGCATCCCTGATCATGGCCCACTGGCGTGGGGAAAAAAAAACAAGCTCCCCTGACCCTGTCCTGGTGCCATAGTCACACAGGTACTCATTGATGGCCCTCTGCTGCGTGTGCAGCCGCTGCAGCATGGCCAACGTTGAGTTCCACCTGGTGGGCATGTCACAGATTAGGCGGTTCTTGGGCAGGTTAAACTCCTTTTGGAGGTCCGTCAGCCGAGCACTGGCATTATATGACCGGCGGAAATGCACACAGACTTTCCTGGCCTGCCTCAGGACATCCTGCCCAAGAACCGCTGCACCACCAAGTTAAGGACGTGAGCCAAACAGGGCACATGGGTCATTTGTCCCTATCGGAGGGCAGAGAGGAGGTTGGTGTCATTGTTGCAAACCACCATTCCTGCCTTAAGTTGGCGTGGCGTCAACCACCTCTGAACCTGCCCCTGCAGAGCTGACAGAACCTCTGCCCCAGTGTGGCTCCTGTCCCCCAAGCACACCAGCTCAAGCACCGCATGGCATCTTTTGGCCTGCGTACTAGCCCCTTGAACGACTACGGAGCACCGCTGGTTCCGAGGAAGAGGCCATGGAGGAAGAAGAAGAGGAGGGGGTGGAGGAGAGAGGTGTGTCACAATCATTAGCATTTTGGAGGCGTGGTGGCGGAACAACCTCCAACACTACTGCACCTTGTCCTGCATCCTTCCCAGCTGCCAGCAGAGTCACCCAATGCGCCGTGAAACTTAGGTAACGTCCCTGTCCATGCCTGCTGGACCATGAGTCAGCGGTAATATGCACCTTATGCATGGACATTGCCTTCCACATGCTGGTAGAGAGCCGGAATCGCATTCCGTGAGAAAAAGTGGCGTTTGGGTACCTGCCACTGAGGAACCGCACATTCCACAAACTCACGGAAGGGGGCAGAGTCTACCAACTGAAAAGGCAGCAGTTGAAGTGCTAGCAATTTTGCCAAACTAGCATTCAACCGCTGGGCATGTGGATGGCTGGGAGCAAACTTCTTTCGGCGGTGCAGCAGCTGGGGCAGGGAAATTTGCCTGGTACAATCTGACGTCGGTGTACCAAAATCAGATTGCCCACAAGTACTTGGCTGTGACACACCTAATTCTACACCTTCATTCCTCTCAGTGCAGGTCTCAGAGAGGACTGAAGGTCTAGTGGGGTTGGAAATCTCAGCTGATGAGGAGCAAGGAGAGGTCCTCTTTGTTCTTTGGTGTGGGTCTTTTAGATACGCTTGCCAACGAACTGCATGGCAGGTCAACATATGTCTGGTCAAGCATGTGGTACCCAAGCGGGAGATGTTTTGGCCACGCGAGATACGCTTGAGACATATGTTGCAAATAGCAGCGGTGTGATCTGATGCACTCGTCTCAAAAAAGGCCCACACCAAAGAACTTTTTGAATAACGCGCAGAGACTGCAGCGCCCTGCACATGTGGAGCTTTGGGGTGTGATGCAGTCAATGTGCTGCCCTTAGGCTGGCCCCTGGAGGGCATCCTGCCTCGTTGGTGATGTGCCGCCTCCTCCTCCTCCTCCTCCTCTCTCCTATCAGGCACCCACGTTGAGTCAGTGACCTCATCATCCCCTCCCTCCTCATCACTGGAGCAAACCTGGCAGTATGCTGCAGCAGGGGGAGCATGACTGCCAGATTGCTGTCCTTCTTGGGCACCCCCTCTGTCCGTGCTCATGTTACTGCCTTCATCGAGCTCAGTATCATCATCAGAGCCTTCCAAACGCTGGGCATCCTCCTGGAGCATGTACCCAACACTGTGGTCAAACAGTTCGAGGGACTCCTCAGGAGGACATGGTGGGGCTAGGGAAGGAGTCACTGATGACATTGAGCCGAGGGAAGAGGCCGCTGCTTTGCCAGACAAAGTACCCTGGGCATGGGTGAGAGAGGATGAGGAGGATGAGGACGGCTTGGTCATCCACTCGACCAAGTCTTCCGCATGTTGCGGCTCAACATGGCCAGCTGCCGAAAAAAAGGCCAAGCGTGTCCCATGGCCACGTGCTGATGAGGATGCACCGTCTCCACGACCAGCACTAGACACAGAGCCTGCTTGCCCTCTCTTATTGGCTTGTGACTGTCTGCCTCTCCTTCTTGGCCTTCCAGACATACTAATGGCCTGTAGCTGCACTAAGCTGGGATATATATATATATATATATATATATATATATATATATATATATATGTACTGATACTGCAGCTAGCAAAATCAACTGCCTGTCTGTAGTATGAGAGCACCACCAACCTTCTACAGGTAGCTTTAGCTGAACACTGTGAGGTGGACGCACCCCACTAACTTGTAGGTTTAGCTGAACACTGTGAGCAGGACGCACTGCACTAACTGTAAATAGTCTAGCTGCCTGACTGAGGTACTAATAGGATCAAAAGAACACCAGCAATTTTCTTCAGGTAGCTGTATTTACTGTAACAAGACAAGCCTGCCTGTCAGTAAGAAGATAACAGAAACGGATCTAGCTGAACACTGTGAGCAGGACGCACTGCACTAACTGTAAATAGTCTAGCTGCCTGACTGTGGTACTAATAGGATCAAAAGAACACCAGCAATTTTCTTCAGGTAGCTGTATTTACTGTAACAAGACAAGCCTGCCTGTCAGTAAGAAGATAACAGAAACGGATCTAGCTGAACACTGTGGGCAGGACGCACCCCACTAGCTTGTAGGTTTAGCTGAACACTGTGAGGTGGACGCACCCCACTAACTTGTAGGTTTAGCTGAACACTGTGAGCAGGACGCACCCCACTAACTTGTAGGTTTAGCAGAACACTGTGAGCAGGACGCACCCCACTAACTTGTAGGTTTAGTAGAACACTGTGAGCAGGACGCACCCCACTAACTTGTAGGTTTAGTAGAACACTGTGAGCAGGACGCACTGCACTAACTGTAAATAGTCTAGCTGCCTGACTGTGGTACTAATAGGATCAAAAGAACACCAGCAATTTTCTTCAGGTAGCTGTATTTACTGTAACAAGACAAGCCTGCCTGTCAGTAAGAAGATAACAGAAACGGATCTAGCTGAACACTGTGAGCAAGACGCACCCCACTAGCTTGTAGGTTTAGCTGAACACTGTGAGCAGGACGCACCCCACTAACTTGTAGGTTTAGCAGAACACTGTGAGCAGGACGCACCCCACTAACTTGTAGGTTTAGCAGAACACTGTGAGCAGGACGCTCTGCACTAAATGTAAATAGTCTAGCTGCTGACTGTGGTACTAATAGGATCAAAAGAACACCAGTAATTTTCTTCAGGTAGCTTTATATACTGTAACAAGACAAGCCTGCCTGTCAGTAAGAAGAGAACAGGAACGGATCTAGCTGAACACTGTGAGCAGGACGCACTGCACTAAATGTAAATAGTCTAGCTGCCTGACTGTGGTACTAATAGGATCAAAAGAACACCAGTAATTTTCTTCAAAATACTGTAACAAGACAAGCCTGCCTGTCAGTAAGAAGATAACAGGAACGGATCTAGCTGAACACTGTGAGCAGGACGCACTGCACTAAATGTAAATAGTCTAGAAGATAACAGGAACGGATCTAGCTAAACTGAATACAGTGTATATATATATATATATATATGCAACACCTGGGATGCATATATATAGACAATACACTTTAAGTGCAGCTAACTGACTGACTGTCCTGCCTAATCTAGCTAACTCAAATGAAATGACACTGTCTCTCTCTCTCTCTATTTCTCAGCACACCGGAACACACTGCACAGGGCCACCGTGCAGTCGGCTTTATATAGTGTGGGGCGTGTACTAAATCCCCTGAGCCATAATTGGCCAAAGCCTCCTTGGCTTTGGCCAATTACGGCTCTCTGTTAAGGCGGCGCTGTGATTGGCCAAGCATGCGGGTCATAGTGCATGCTTGGCCAATCATCAGCAAGCAATGCACTGCGATGCCGCAGTGAATTATGGGCCGTGACGCGCCACACGAATTTGGCACGAACGGCCCATATCGTTCGCAATTCGACGAACGATCGAACAGCCGATGTTCGAGTCGAACATGGGTTCGACTCGAACACGAAGCTCATCCCTAGTAAGGACATACCCGTGAGTGTATGTAGAGTGGCTCTCAAGCTAAAGCTGCAGCTGAGTAATCAGTGCAAGGATAGTTCAGATTCACCATTACTTGGAAACACTCCCTGACCCCCCCCCCCCACTACAGTCCCTGACACCCCAGAAGTGAAAAAAGGTATTGCTTCACTTTAAGTACATTTTTGTTTTAGATACATGCTCTGGTCCCATTGTGTACTTAAAAGTGGGGTATGCCTGTATATGCCAAAAGAACTTGAGCACCCCTCCAAATGATTGAGTTCAGGTTTCTCCAGTAAAGGGTACTGTTAATACTACAGCATACAAAGACATTTTAGACAATTTTGCTCATCCAACCTTGTGGTCACAATTTGGTAAAACCTGTTTTTGGTTCAAGAATAACTGTGCCCCTGTGTACAAACCCTCCTCCATAAAGACATGGGTTGACCAGTTTGCTATGGAGGAACTTGAGAGCCTTGACCTTAACCCTACTGAATACCTTTGGATGAATTGTAACACCAATTGTAAACCAGCTCCATAAAGACATGGTTTGACTAGATTGGTGTGGAGGAACTCAAGTGTCCTGTACAGAGCCCTGACCTCAACCACCCCACTGAACACCTTTGGGATGATCTGGAACACAAATTCCACCAATCCAACATCAGTATCTGACTTCACAATTGCTCTTTTGGCTGAATAGGCACCAATTCTCACAGACACAGTTAACAATCTTGTGAAGTCTTCCCAGAAGGGTAGAGACTGTTATAGTTGCAGAGGGGAGCAACTCTATATTAATTGCCATTGGTTTTGTCCAAGAAGCTCTTAAAGTTGTGATGGCCCATTGTGCTCAAATGTTTGGCAAAAATATAATTGATTACTACAGCAACACCATAGTATATACACAGAGAAAGATGAAAATTGTAGGGCTAAAATGGAAGCCCTGGCTCTCTTATTTACAGGTACCGGATACCTGTAAAAAAGAGAGGTAGTCACTTTGGTGAGATGGCGTTGGACTCCTGGATCTCTGGACATTTCTTTTTCCCTTGTTTTCTTCTTTTCATTTCCTGCTTTTGCTCTTTTGAGACTTTCTTTCTACACTGTTTTTGAGAATTATGTTGGGTCCTATATCCCGACTTCTGGTCCTATCGCAGGTTTATCACAGTACGGAACCTGATATATCTTCGAATTTACATTGTTAATATTTTTGATGGGATCACTCTGGGCTTGTACTCCTGGGTTAGTCCCTTGCTTTTAGTCAATGATTGAACCTCTGGACTGTTCCCGGATAGCTCCACGGTTGCGAGTACTACCTAATTGAGATATTGGACCATACTGGTATGTATTACTCGATTTTGATACTCCTGTATACCTTTACCGTTCTTGATAGCCTCAACAATGTAAAAATGTATACTAAATTGAACTACTCTTTTTTTAAAACTAATAAAAATGATTGAAACAGAAAATTTTAAGGCTAATTTTACAGGTATGGCCGGAGCCAACTCACCCGGTGCACACGGAGCCTCTTTGCTCTCCCTTATTCTTCTCCTTCCTCTGGACTCTCTGGCTTACGCGCTCACTAATGCTCAGTCAGGACCAGGCAGGGTCTCATTCATGTGACATTAAAATTATGGCAGTACTCAGACTTAAAAGTGAGCCATACACCCCGGTGTCTCTGTATCATAACCTAAATTTGTCATACAGTGCCTCCTGGTCCCACAATACATACACCTGCTCAGGATGCAACATTTTGAAGGAGACATCAAAGAACAGTGTCCTGGTTTACCAGTCCAGCCTGACTCTGCCACCTCTCACCCAGTGACAGAATGGGGCTCCGCTGGGCACCAACACGGATCCCATGCCCGTATAATTAACTCTTTTCTCTTCAGTAGCATGCAGTTAGGTCCCTAGGTTCTCCGCCACATAGGTCTGGTCCCGCTTGCTGTGGCACCGACCACTTTCTTCACTATGCATGAGACTCCTCAGCCCTGCCGGTACCAATCTCTTGTTGTCTGGCTGTCATATCATCCTTTGCTGGTTCTTGTTGCCCCTAGAAACTTAGAAAAGGGATGTCACCACTTCACCCTGTGTGTGCTTTACAGGCCCTGTACTTCCATACACCCTTACCACCCATGCACCCCTTTAAGTAAATTCAGGCATGACCAGGGGTGGACTGACCATTGAGCCACTCGGGCACTGCCCGAGGACCCTGGGCCACTAGGGGGCCCCATCAGGGTTGCCAGCCTCAGTAAAACCAGGGACAGTATATATAAATCTGTGTTTTTTTTACATCTGTCTGTGTATACTGTGTGTACATGTATGTGTATACTGTGTGATTGTATACTGTGTGTGTGTATACTGTGTGGCCCCGTAATCTCTGATTGCCTGGGAGCCCCATAATCTCCTATTGCCTGGGGGCCCTATGAGTTATCAGTCTGCCCCTGGGCATGACAAAGCTTTACTGGAAACTCTCAGCATAACAGTTCCCAAACAAAGTGCACAGTCCTTTCCCTAAACTAATCCCTAACTCGGGATTGTGGCTGCCCCAGCATACTTGCACATGCAAGAGTCCATACACAGCAGAGTCCACAGTGGCAGATCTTCAGAGCTGGTGTTCTTCAAGGAGGACTGTAGGTCCCAGCAATCTCCCTACATGTGGAAGGTTCTGAAGAGGCAAGCAAGGCTCTCTGGTCGCTGCAGCAGCTCTGTGCTGTGGCTGGAGATTACATGCTGTGTCCTGTCTGTGTCTTCTCTCCCATGCAGACTGACTGGGCAGAGCCCTCCCCCTTTTTATTATCAGCACAGGAGAGAGGCAGAGCTCCAGGCTGGGGCAGCAGCTGCCTCACTAACCAGCATTTCAACCTGCTTACACAGGTAGCATACATGCTAGGTGTATTTATTGAAAAAAGCATAGAGCAGTGTTTTCAGGATAACTCCTTTTCACAATTCCCTGGGCAGTTTACCTCCCCAACTATATGTTATGGGATTGTTGACTTGTTTTCTGACAGGTACTCTTTTCGGTTATTGCAGTTTGAATATACTTGCTGATTTTTGTTTATCTCAATGTGATAATATAGGGGATTCTGCAGGGTAATTAAGAATTCATCCATAAAGGATGCAAAATCACAATATTGTTAGGAGACACGGGGACTTAGTAAGGCAATGCAAAAATCAATATTGATGATACATAGTGCGGTTACTGACAGAATTCTAATGCAGTCAATGCTTTAAATATATTCACTCTTATTGGTTCCTATGGTTCTTGTGGGACATTTAGACCTTTTTATATAATATATGAATTGTTTTCTCTTTGAAGCTGAAATGATCCCAACTCCAAGGCCTAAAATCCAAAAGAGACTGGTGTCAAATCACGCCACACACAAGCCCTGACTCTTCTTCAGAGCTTACACTCACGGTATTTACAAGGTAGACGCTTTCTCAGATACAACTACTCCTGTGTATGAATAAATAACTCTCTCTGACAACAGACATTCAAGGTTTCCAGCTGAACTCTAAGTGACCCTTTTACCCCAGTGGAACCCCTAAAATTAGTGGTGCACTGAAATAAAAATTCTTGTGCTGAAAAAGAAATAGAAAATTCCAGATTGGCCGAAAAACAAAACCGGAACAGATAGGTTTTTTTTAGTTTTTTTTTTAAGATGTAATTAATGTGGCTGGCGTGTTTTTTTTTTTAAAAGTTAATGGGGCATGATTTTGCATTGAAGTCAATAGGACCTAATTTTGCATTGAAGTCAATAAGGGATGTTCTTGCATTGCAGTCAATGGGACACAGTTTTGCATTGAAATCAATGGGAAGTGATTTTACATTGGAGTCAACAGGGAGCGTTTTTGCATTGAAGACAATGGTATGTGATTTTGTATTCCAGTCAATGGGATGTGATTTTGCATTGAAGTCAATAGGGGGCGTTTTTGCATTGAAGTCAATAGGGGGTGTTTTTGCACTGAAGTCACTGGGATGTGATTTTGCATTGAAGTCAATAGAACGCAGCATGCCGCTATCTGCACCTTTTTATTTCTGTAAAACGCTGATAACCCTATTTTTGGCCAATAATTTTTGGCGGACGATATATCAGTGCATCTCTACTTAAAGTCATTTTCACGTCTCTGGGGACCCTTACCAAAACCAATTCATCAGAGGTCAATGGCATTTGTGGTCAATAAGTAGACTGAAACCCTAACAGTGGTGGTCAGAATGTCACTTTTACAGATGGCTAAAAAGATCATTGTTGTCATGGCGCTGGCTTTGCAAAATGACATTGGCTCTGGAGCTATGCAGGTACCACCAGATGGGAGGTCAATCAGCCAAAGCTCAAGGAACACCTAGCAACCTTACAAGGAAATCTAGGGATCCACGAAAAACCCTGGTTGAGAATGCCTGCTCTAAGTGAACAGTGGGAGAAAGGAAAAAGGGGAACAATACATGAGAACTTCAAAGGGATAAGTTAGCACAGTTAGATCCCTGACCTCCACTGTAGAAGTAGTAGACCTTGGCCAGGAACAATCACCTCACTTGCTGATTGGACAAACAAGGAGCATCAGAACCTTAAAGGGGGTCATCACTCTGCTCCTTCTCCTTCTGTCAGCAGTTCACCATTGAATCAGAGACTGATTGGCTACTAAACTTCTACCATCGGCTGCAGGTTAACGAGTCTTCTCAGTCTTCTAGCTGCTCCCATCAGCTGTGGGGTAAGGAGTCTGGTCATACGTCTCTGGCTGATTGGATCCTTGTCAGCCTGTGCCTCTGTGCTTGTGATAGCATCACCTATCGTTGATAGCTATGTTTGCTCCCTATCTGTCCTGACCTTGAATGGTTACAGGATTCCACAATTGGACACTGTCTACTGCCTAGCCGGCCTTGGGACTACAAGTACCTCTACTTCTCAGTGGTTAAGTCCTGGTGCTGCCTGGCCAGGAACAACAGCATCATGTTGTAAGACCTGAGGGCAACCAAGTACAGGTAGGCAGGGTCGAGACAAGCAGAAAGGGAGGGGTCAGGTGCAGTGATCTCATGTGAGGGAGGGGGGGCGCTGCATCATGAGTTCCCAAACTGTAGCAGCAGTAACTCCCTACAGGAAGTATGGTGGTGCTGCGCTCCTGGATGACTGGTGAAAATTACTAACTAGAGTTGCCACCTCATCCCTTCAAACCCGAACACATGTTAATTACACAGGTTCTGTGGCTGATTAAGGTGATAATTAAACTCACTTGGTGCCTTATCTGCATTAAACTACGGTAGCTCCAGACTGTAATTCATACAGTGCCTTGCAAAAGTATTCACCCCCTTGGCATTTTTTGTGTTTTGTTGCCTCACAACCTGGAATTAACATGGATTGTTAGAGGTTTTGCATCATTTAATTTACAGAACATGCCCACAACTTTGAAGATATTTTTATTTTTATTTTGAAGCAAACAACAAATAGGACAAAATAACAGAAAAAGTCAATGTGCATAACTATTCACCCCCCTAAAGTCAACACTTTGTAGAGCCACCTTTTGCGGCTATCACAGCTCCGAGTTGCTTTGGTTAAGTCTCTATGAGCTTGCCACATCTTACCACTGGGATTTTTGCCCATTCCTCCTTGCAAAACTGCTCCAGCTCCTTCAAGTTGGATGGTTTGCGCTTGTGAACAGCAATCTTTAAGTCTGACCACAGATTTTCTATTGAGGTCTGGGCTTTGACTAGGCCATTCCAACACATTTACATGTTTCCCCTTAAACCACTCAAGTGTTGATTTAGCAGTGTGTTTGGGGTCATTGTCCTGCTGGAAGGTGAACCTCCGTCCTAGCCTCAAATCACACTCAGAGTGGTACAGATTTTGCTCAAGAATATCCCTGTATTTATCACCATCCATCTTTCCCTAAACGACTTCTGAAAAACATCCCCACAGCATGATGCTGCCACCACCATGTTTCACAGTGGGGGATGGTGTTCTTTTGGTGATGTGATGTGTTGGGTTTGCACCAGACATAGCGTTTTCTTTGATGGCCAAAAAGTTCAATCTTAGTCTCATCAGACCAGAGCACCTTCCTCCATACATTTTGGGAGTCTCCCACATGCCTTTTCACAAACTCAAATTTGCCATTTTGTTTTTTGCTGAAAGTAATGGCTTTCTTCTGGCCACTCTGCCATAAAGCCAAACTCTATGGAGCGTACGGCTTATTGTCGTCCTATGTACAGATACTCCAGTCTCTGCTGTGGAACTCTGCAGCTCCTCCAGGGTTACCTTAGGTCTCTGTGCTGCCTCTCTGATTAATGCCCTCCTTGCCCGGTCCGTGAGTTTTGGTGTGCGGCCGTCTCTTGGCAGGTTTGCTGTTGTGCCATGTTCCTTCCATTTGGTTATGATAGATTTGATGGTCCTCCAAAGATTTGGATATTTCTTTATAACCTAACCCTGACTTGTATTTCTCAACAACATTGTCCCTTACTTGTTTGGAGAGTTCCTTGGTCTTCATGGCAGTGTTTGGTTAGTGGTGCCTCTTGCTTAGGTGTTGCAGCCTCTGGGGCCTTTCAAAAAAAGTGTGCATATGTAATGACAGATGATGTGACACTTAGATTGCACACAGGTGGACATCATTTCACTAATTATGTGACTTCTGAAGGTAATTGGTTGCACCAGAGCTTTTTATGGGCTTCATAACAAAGGGGGTGAATACATACGCACATGACAAGTATCAGGTTTTGTAATTCTGAAAAATAGTTTTATGTATATATTTTTCTAATTTTACTTCACCAACTTAGACTATTGTGTTCTGATCCATCACATATAATTCAGATTAAAAAAACATTGAACTAAAGGCTGTAATGTAACAATATAGGTAAAAAGCCAAGGGGGTGAATACTTTTGCAACGCACTGTTTTTGTTCAGGTTTAAAGGGATGAGGTGGCAACCCTATTACTAACTAATAAATAAAATTCTTCCGTTTAAAGTGCAAGTGCAAATAACATTGATGTCTAAAGATGTGTAAATAATCCCACAAGGAAGTAATTACAAACACAATATGCATGAAATTTGCAGTAAATAGGTGAAAAGCATGATATACAAAAAAGACAGGTAAGTAAACAGTGCAGTGAGGTCAAATGTCCCATGTGCCACCCTAGGCACAGATATTAATCGAAAAGTAATATTTCATAAGTCAATCAAAGAATGATGGGTAAGTGATGAATCCCTTCACCAAGAACAGTGAGTAAAAGGCCGATGCCTAGCCAATACAATGTAATAACACCTCAGTGTGCACTAGCCTCTCACTGCTGTAAGGTAACAGCATAGAACTAAGCCAGATACTTCAGGCCGACTCCGGGGGTCCTCTAGGGGTCCCTCTCCAGTAGGTCTGACTGGTGGTTCCTTGTGATGAAAAAAGCCTCCTATATGCCTTTTTAAAATAACTCACAGGCAAACAATTCACGAGCGGCGAGCTTGTACTCCTGCGTCACTTCCTCTCATTCCCGACGCATAGCGTTACGGCCACGTGACTTCATCAGGGGTTAACGACAGGCAGGGATGGGTGTCTGGTGTGTACATCTTTGGGATGAAACAGGATAGTGGATAGAATTAACACCCCGGGATCCTTTACTTCATGGTCTGGATCTCAGTCTCTGTGACAGCTCGTTGCTCAGCCCAAGGCTTCCTGCACACTAATAAGCAGTGCAGAGAATGAGTTACCTATTGACACAGGTGTAGTAACAGTAAACTCCTTACAGGAGTAGTGACAGTGAACTCCTTACATAAGTAGTGACAGTGAACTCCCTACAAGATTAGTGACAGTGAACTCCCTGCAAGAGTAGTGACAGTGAACTCCTTAGAAGAGTAGTGACAGTGAACTCCCTGCAGGAGTAATGACAGTGAACTCCTTACAAGAATAGTGACAGTGAACTCCTTAAAGGAGTAGTGACAGCAGTAGTGACCCTCCAGCTCCTCCCTCCTATTAGAGCAGTGCATGGTTTGGTTCCCCACCCCCTAACTCCTCCCTAGACCTCTCCTCTCCCAGAAGCAGAAAATATGGTTAGTTAGTGGGTAATCAAACCCTGCCCATTCAGCATTCCTGTGTCAACTCCTGTATACTGACTTCTGTATACTCTCCTTCTTTGCTTTCACTACTCCTTTAACAAGTTCACTGTCACTACTCCTATAGCAAGTTCTCACCGCAGTAGCATCTGAGGTCTGTAGGTTTCAGGGAAGGAGGAGGGTATTGTACTGGGGACACAATGGGGTTAATTAACTAAAACTGGAAAGTGCAAAATTTAGTGCAGCGGTGCATGGTAGCCAATCAGCTTCTAACTGTAGATTGTTCAATTAAGCTTTGACAAAAATCCTGGAAGCTGATTGGTTTCTTTGCAGAGCTGCACCAGATTTTGCACTTTCCAGTTATAGTAAATCAACCCCAATGGGTGGTTGGGGGTAACTAACATTCATGCTGGGGTGAGAAGATTTATGCAAGGAGGGGGGATTTGGAGGGGGAAGGGGAAACAGGATTTGTGCTAGAAGGGTGAATTGGAGGGATTTTGCACTGGGGGGGGATTTGCGCTGGGAAGGAGGTTTGGGGGGGGATTTGTGCTAGGAGGATAGGAGGAACTCAATGTTTGCTCTTTAGTTATGAGGAGACCACAATGCAACAACCTTTAACCTATTTCAAAGGAGGAATGGAGTGGATATACGTTTGCCTTCTAGATGCAAGTAGGTGCATAAAGAAAGATTGGATCCATAAATGTGTGTTCTGGAACACTTATTGTATATCCATTACTGCTATATTGGATGTACACTATATTACCAAAAGAATTGGGACACCTGCCTTTACATGCACATGAACTTTAATGGCATCCCAGTATTGCGTTGGCCCACCCTTTGCACCTATCACAGCTTCAACTCTTCTGGGAAGGCCGTCCACAAGGTTTAGGAGTGTGTCTATGGGAATGTTTGACCATTCTTCCAGAAGCGCATTTTGGCTTGCAGTGTCTGCCCTAATTTATCCCAAAGGAATTATTTTTGGTTGAGGTTAGGACTAGGCTAGTCAAGTTCCTCCACCCCAAACTCGCTCATCCATGTTTTTATGGACCTTGCTTTGTGCACTGGTCCAAATCATTTGGTGGAGGGGGGGATTATGGTGTGGGGTTGTTTTTCAGGGGTTGGGCTTGGCCCTTTAGTTTCAGTGAAGGGAACCCTTAAAGTGGACATAAACTTCCATCTCTGAATTTTACCTATAGGTAAGCCTATAATAAGGCTTACCTATGGATAGTGTATACATCTCCTAAACGTGCACCGTTTAGGAGATATTTACTGTACATGCAACCAGTGATATCACTGGTGCATGCGCTCTGAAGGAACAGCCACCTGTGCCGTAAACGGCGGCTCCCACACGCATGCAATGCATACTAGCACATTATGACATTACCTTGCAGGGTACTTTAAAAAAATGCCCGTGATTTACAACCACTTTAAGGTTTCAGCATACCAAGACATTTTGGACAATTTCATGCTCCCAACTTTGTGGGAACAGTTTGGGGATAGCCTCAACTCGATAGAACACCTTTGGGATGAATTATAGCGGAGACTGCGAGCCAGGCCTTCTCATCCAACATCAGTGCCTGACCTCGCCAATACGCTTCTGGAAGAATGGTCAAACATTCCCATAGACACACTCCTAAATCTTGTGGACAGCCTTCCCGGAAGAGTTGAAGCTGTTATTGCTGCAAAGGGTGGGCCAACTCAATATTGAACCCTATTGGCTAAGACTGGGATGCCATTAAAGTTCATGTGCGTGTAAAGGCAGGCGTCCCAATTTTTTCGACAATATAGTGTATGTACGGTATGTATTAATGTCTTGATGCTGACATCTAGTGGCAGTTCAGTGTGACTACAACTTATTATTTTCATGTCTGTAAATGGTAAATACCAGTTCACCTGCCCGGCAGGGCTAGTTGGCTTAGTCCTTAGATAAATCTCTCCCTTCTTCGTGTTCCCTCAGTTACTTACCAGTCTTTTATAGTGGACACAGGTCCTCGTGACTAAGCTCTGGGGGGATGAAGCGAAATGTGTTGGGGGCGTGGCCTGGTCAGAGTCCACGCTGAGGTTGTCACTTCACTCATCTCTGTAGGACACTATAGATGTGCAGCATTCAGGGGTCTCCCTTCTTTCCTTGAGCCATTGCAGGAGCCAGGGCTCCATTCCTTCCCAGCACTCTGAGCAGCAGTTGCGGACGCACTGGTTTGAATACCCCCCCTTTACCGAGCCTGAGCGGCACAATAACCATTTACAGGTCTTAGTGGACACAGGGCTTGGAAGATTATTGTCTCTTCGATATGACTGGTGAACATCCCATGCACTATGTAGCAAGGTCCCAGGCCTCCTTCGGTCTAATGAGACCCTCCAGGGCCAAAGATAGCTGACATCCTTCTGTATATGGTGGGTTGTGAGGCATGGTGGATGCAAGATGATTGAAGTCATTGGGCGCCAGACACTTCTTGAATGCAAAATAGAGTTTATTTCTTTTAACAAACTTTTGGGGGAAACAGGGTTAGGGCCAGGACACACTTAGGTAGTTGCAAGTTCAATTGGCAGACTCCGAGACTTCAATAGGATGACAGCCATGCAGGGAAAGGCATCCAGCAAGACGCCACATCTGAATGTGCAGGAATGTGCAAGAATGCTGTCTCCTATGGCAACAGTCCTTAACAGTTTCTAACACAAAGTGTAACAGTTCCTTTCTCTTTCTCTACAATCACTCCTTGTAGTTCTTCAGCCCACTGAGCTCCCAGTCTAGATCCACTGATTCACTGCCACTGAATCCCTTAAGGTCATCCAATCTTCAGGGTGGTATCTTCCTCAAGCATCACCCCCACTTCTCTGCTGGGTCCTTAGATTGGCACTCACAGATACTTCTCAAGCTTCACCCCACTGGCCTGCTCGGTCCCTGGCTTGACACACAAGGCTGCTCTGCAAGCATCACCTCCGTTGGTTGGGTCCCTGGCTTGATACCCACTGAAGTTTCCCGATTCTTCACTGTCCCCGGTTGGTGAGAATACTGCTCCGGTACTTGCTAACTCACTGTGGTCCCTGGTAATAAGGCGGATAATCCCTTACTGGCGACGGCTTCCCCTCTACCTCTGACCACGACAGGTTCTCCGGCCGGCAGAACTGCCACTTTCGGTTGGACTGCCAGCCGCAATCCCAACCCTGCACTGCTCTATTGCTTCTGGATAGGCCCTCAGACAGCCTAGCAGCCAGAGCCCAATCTCCGGCCTAGCAGCCCGGGCAGCACAACACACATCCACCCAGACAGCCGTCCAGGTGACACAGAACACAGATCACTTGACTCCACCCAAATATATAGATTCTCCCAGCAGGCCAAGGGATCCAAGAAAACCCCTGCCCATTGGCTGAGACACCCCACATACCCTTAACCTGACCTTGTGTTGCCCTTCTCATATCTAGTACCACCAAGTTCCCGGCCACCTAGTGTTAGAAGAGAAAAGTGCAACAAGGCCAAACTTAGGGAAAAATCAATAGATATAACATATCTAACAATCAACCAGGACAAATACTCCTGGTAAAAAAATTTGTGAGGAGCAACCCTGCCTAAACTCCAGGGTGCTACAACTACATTTAAACAAGTAAAACTACAATGGATTATTTATTATTATTATTCACGATTTATATAGCGCCAACAGTTTACGCAGCGCTTTACAATGTATAAGGGGGGCAACACAATTACAATACAGTTCAATACAAAAGGTACAGGAGGGCCCGGCTCGTAGAGCTTACATTCTAAAGGGAGGGGGTGATGGTACAAAAGGTAATAGCTGCAGAGAATGATTTGATGGGGGTGGCTCGGGGACAGTTGTTAGGTGGGTGTGGGATAGGCTTCCCTGAATAAATTAGTTTTCAGGGATCTCCTAAAAGTGGACAGGGTAGGGGCTGATCAGATATACTGGGGCAGGGAGTTCCAGAGGATGGGAGAGTCTCTGGAGAAGTCCTGAAGGCGAGCATGGGAGGAGGTAACAAGGGAGCTAGAGAGCAGGAGGTCCTGTGAGGAGCAGAGGGGACAATTTGGGCGATATCTGCAGATGAGGTTGGTGATGTAGATGGGGGCGATGTTGTGAATGGCCTTGTATGTTATGGTTAGCATTTTGAATTTTAAGCGGTGGGGTAAGGGAAGCCAGTGAAGGGATTGGCAGAGAGGAGCAGCAGTCATGGATTGGTTAGTGAGGTGTATTAGTCTAGCAGCAGAATTCATAATAGACTATAGGGGGATAGCCTGCTTAAGGGTAGGCCATTAAGGAGAGAGTTGCAGTAGTCGAGGTGGGAAATAGTAAAGGAGTGAATAAGTTGCTTTGTGGTGTCATTAGTCAGGAAGGGTCAAATTCTGGAGATGTTGCGGAGGTTAAGGCGTCAGGATTTAGTCAGTGATTGGATGTGGGGGCTGAAGGAGAGGTCAGAGTCCAGGATTACACCCAGCACCCTGTGGAGGGACCAATAGTTGTGTTGTTGATATTAATGGTAAAGTCAGAGGGGGGGGGACCGTGAAGGAAGAAATATAACAATCTGTGAATGAAGAAACTACAAGTCCCATCTTCCACAGCAGCAGACAGCTTGTTCACAAGCTGCCAAGAAAGCCGTCAGCAGACCGTTCACAGCATGCTCTCAGCACAGTGACAGAGCTGTCAAAGACAGATCCTGGTTTCTAGTAATGATTAGGAGCTGGTGGGACCGGCTCCTGATCATGTGACCACTGTGACAGCAATCACTGTGGTAGCCGTGATCAGGCAGTTCCCGCCCCCGGATGTAATAGCCCAGTCAAAGGGATGCTGCTGGGGCTGGGCAAGAAGGGGTTGAGGTAGGCAAATTCGTTACAGCTATTGCTAAGTTAATGCATACTGATGCTGCTAAATGTTCTGCACATCTAAGCTTTACACCCCCACCCCCCCAGCATGAAGGGGTTAAGAAACTAAGGTGTAATAAAATGAACGTAGTTGTGAAATTCTTCCTCCTCTCTCTCTATCTCTAATGGTTCTGATATGAAAGGGAGTAGGGGGAAATTGCGCTCAGTGTTAAAAAAAACTGACTAAAAAACGTGAAGTGAGTCCTGCAGCTAAAACACAATAACCCCAATACAAGGGCACACAAAAAATGGACAATAGAAAAAATAGTGTAGCGCTGGACTATAAATACGCATATAATGATGTATGCGAGTGGGCGGAGCCCCATAAATGTGTAAATAAAGTGACTAATAAAAGACCATATATCATTTAGTCTAAATTAATCAAATAAATATATAGTGACATTTGAAAATCAATCAAGTGCACCTGCATTAAGTTTAAAGATCAGAAAATATTAGAAAAGTGAGTTCTAAAAATATGGCAAACTAGAAGTGAATAAAGATGAACCAATGTGGCAGCAAAAATGAATACAAATATTATGTCAACATAAACCATCTAATCACTAATAGTGCTGATTTTAGTGATCGCAAATGAAAAGGAAATGAATACAGTCCCAAAAAAAATGTCAAACAGGTCCCAAAGCGTAGTGACACTTCCAACACAGAGTCTGGTTCAGTATTCCACCGCAGCTGTTGCCCACCACCAAGGGATAAAAGTTGGAGGCTTACCGGACAGCCTGCGACCACCCTTATTCAGGGGGGTCAAAACAGGCTCAGTAGAAATATGTGAGTCCAGATGATATCCTCACCAATGTTCTCCAGGTGTTCTCCAGATATCTAACATATCAAACCAAGAGGGGCTTCCAAACAGGATGCAGCTAGGACTGTAAAATCCTTTTCTTGGAGTACATCACGGGACACAGAGCACCATAGTAATTACTATGTGGGTTATACGCCACAAGCCGCTGCTCTGTCTCCAAGATCTATCTGACCTGTCACCACATGGCCATGTGACAGGTCAGATAGATCTTGGAGACAGAGCAGCGGCTTGTGGCGTATAACCCACATAGTAATTACTATGGTGCTCTGTGTCCCGTGATGTACTCCAAGAAAAGGATTTTACAGTCCTAGCTGCATCCTGTTTGGAAGCCCCTCTTGGTTTGATATGTTAGATATCTGGAGAACACCTGGAGAACATTGGTGAGGATATCATCTGGACTCACATATTTCTACTGAGCCTGTTTTGACCCCCCTGAATAAGGGTGGTCGCAGGCTGTCCGGTAAGCCTCCAACTTTTATCCCTTGGTGGTGGGCAACAGCTGCGGTGGAATACTGAACCAGACTCTGTGTTGGAAGTGTCACTACGCTTTGGGACCTGTTTGACATTTTTTTGGGGACTGTATTCATTTCCTTTTCATTTGCGATCACTAAAATCAGCACTATTAGTGATTAGATGGTTTATGTTGACATAATATTTGTATTCATTTTTGCTGCCACATTGGTTCATCTTTATTCACTTCTAGTTTGCCATATTTTTAGAACTCACTTTTCTAATATTTTCTGATCTTTAAACTTAATGCAGGTGCACTTGATTGATTTTCAAATGTCACTATATATTTATTTGATTAATTTAGACTAAATGATATATGGTCTTTTATTAGTCACTTTATTTACACATTTATGGGGCTCCGCCCACTCGCATACATCATTATATGCGTATTTATAGTCCAGCGCTACACTATTTTTTCTATTGTCCAATGGTTCTGATATATCTGGGATATACTCACCTTCCTGGACTGTCATCCAGTTGCCTATGCATGTTTCTGCTCAGCATTAGTTTTGGAACCGCCGCAGTGCGTGTGAGCTGAGTACTTCACAGCGGCGGGTCGGAGCAGAAGGTACCAATTAGATGGAGCTGCCAGGCGCTAGCAAATACCAGATACTTGACAGATGAGAGAAGGATTGTTCTGTTTACGTCTCCGATTAACGATCTGGCACATTTATCTGGAATGGGAAGAAGTCTCTCGTTACTGTGCTTGACAGATGCAATCAGAAAACTCCCAACAAGTATTTTTATTTTACTTATTTCAACTTAAGAGTGTTGGGAATGCAACTTGTCCAACTTGCCAATTACTGTAGACAAGTGATATTGCAAACAAGGCAAACTGGTGACATCACTGAGAATGCAGCCTATCCATTCACTAGAGACCGGTGACATCACTGAGAATGCAGCCTATCTATTCACTAGAGACTGGTGACATCACTGACAATGCAGCCTATCCATTCACTAGATACCGGTGACATCACTGAGAATGCAGCCTATCCATTCACTAGAGACCGGTGACATCACTGAGAATGCAGCCTATCTATTCACTAGAGACCGGTGACATCACTGACAATGCAGCCTATCCATTCACTAGATACCGGTGACATCACTGAGAATGCAGCCTATCCATTCACTAGAGACCGGTGACATCACTGAGAATGCAGCCTATCCATTCACTAGAGAGCGGTGACATCACTGAGAATGCAGCCTATCCATTCACTAGAGCCCGGTGACATCACTGAGAATGCAGCCTATCTATTCACTAGAGACCGGTGACATCACTGAGAATGCAGCCTATCCATTCACTAGAGACCGGTGACATCACTGAAAATGCAGCCTATCCATTCACTAGAGACCGGTGACATCACTGAGAATGCAGCCTATCCATTCACTAGAGACCGGTGACATCACTGAAAATGCAGCCTATCCATTCACTAGAGACCGGTGACATCACTGAGAATGCAGCCTATCCATTCACTAGAGACCGGTAACATCACTGAGAATGCAGCCTATCCATTCACTAGATACCAGTGACATCACTGAGAATGCAGCCTATCCATTCACTAGATACCGGTGACATCACTGAGAATGCAGCCTATCCATTCACTAGAGACCGGTGACATCACTAAGAATGCAGCCTATCCATTCACTAGAGACCGGTGACATCACTAAGAATGCAGCCTATCCATTCACTAGAGACCGGTGACATCACTGAGAATGCAGCCTATCCATTCACTAGAGACCGGTGACATCACTGAGAATGCAGCCTATCCATTCACTAGAGACCGGTGACATCACTGAGAATGCTGCCTATCCATTCACTAGAGACCGGTGACATCACTGGGAATTGAGCCTATCCAGGCAGACGAGATGACATCTCTTGAACAAGATTTTCTGTGCTGTATCTGGGTAGCTGATAGGAGGACAATACAGAATTGTCATCTATTTGTAGCCCCCCTGCTCTTAATCCCGGACATCATCGTCAGCTCCATAGTCTGCTCTGACTCTTCTGTGCTTCCTTCGCCTTCATACAAAGATGTCTCCACAGGGAGGGAAGTGAAAGCCTGATTGCCATAATTAGTGAGGTGACAATAGCACTTTTACTAATTGTGATAAAGTCATTAGCTCTGCAAGTAAAATATTCTGCAAAGCTGAGTCACACCTCGGGCCTGCTTTTCCTTTCACCTCCTGCAATGAAGATTCAGGAATCGCTGTTCTTTTATCAGATCCGATGATTACACCGATACATTATCCATTATGTATTAAATAAACGTACCTTTAATGTAACACCTTGACAAACGTCAACATTCTTACCTTCCTTTGTTTTTATTGTTAGGGTCAGAAACATAAACTAATGCATATGTCGTTGTTTTTTTTTTTTGGTTTTTTTTTATTTGCAACATGTAAAGTTTTAAGATTTCTTCCTGTCTCTTTTTTTTTTTTTTTTTTTATTACAAACTTTTTTATGGAAAAAAGTTTACGAAACAACCAGAGAGGTAACATTTATAGTACATAATATATCAAAAGATATACATAGGCTTCCATATTAATTTAAGTTTTATAAAGTATCAAAATTGTATACAATTATGTTACTTCTCGATTTAGGGGGGAAAATAAATACAAAATAGGGTACACAAATAAAAATTTTCCAGCAGTTTTCCAATGAAGGGCGATTGCCCAGTGTGCGGCTACACAAATAGTATGTATAAGGTTGGTTAGAGAGGAAGGTATATCCAGGAGATCTTTAACCACTTGCCTACCAGGCACTTTTAGACTCCTTTCGCACTAAATCGCTGCTAAAACAGCCCCTAAAGCGCCGGTCGTATTTGCGGTGCTTTAGCTGCATTTTAGCAGCGCTTTTGCAGCACTTTTTGGGTACTAGTGGGTCGCTTTTTTTAAGGTCATGTGACCTGACCTTAAAAAACAAACAAAAAATAAAAACACCCGTTTTGCTGCGCTTTTAAAGCGCTTTTAAGTAAGCGCTGCCCATTCGTTTCAATGGGCAGGGGCATTTTTGGAGCGCTTTTTCACAGCAATCCAAACACACTCCAAAGATGCTGCTTGCAGGACTTTTTCTAACCGCCCAGCAAGCGCACCGCCCCAGTGTGAAAGCACCCATCCAAATGAATAGGAGGCAGTTTTCAGGTGCTTTTCAGGCACTTTTTTAGGGCCAAAACGCCTAAAAACTGTCTCAGTGTGAAAGGGGTCTTACCCCCTTCCCGCCCAGGCCAATTTTCAGCTTTCAGCGCTGTCGCACTTTGAATGACAATTGCGTGGTCATGCTACACTGTACCCATATGACATTTTTATCATTTTTTTTCACACAAATAGAGCTTTCTTTGGGTGGTATTTAATCACCGCTGGTTTTTTTTATTTTTTGCGCTATAAAAGAAAAAAGACTGAAAATTCTGTAAAAAAAAAAAAGCATTTCTGTTATAAAATTTAGCAAATTAGTAATTTTTCTTCATACATTTTGGCCAAAATTTATACTGCTGGTTTTGGTGTTATTTAATCACTGCTGGGTTTTTTATTTTTTGCTAAACAAATGAAAAAAGACCAAAAATTTTTGGGGGAAAAACACAAACTTTTTTTATAATTTGTAATAACATTTTGCAGACAGGTAATTATTCTCCTTCACTGATGTGCGCTGATGAGGCGGCATTAATGGAAACCGATAGGTGGCACTGTGGGGGAACTAAAGTTGACACTAATGGGCAACTAATAGGCAGCACTGGTGGGCACTGATAGGCAGCACTGATGGGCACTGATGAGCTCTGATAGGCAGCACTGAAGGGAACTGATGGGCACTGATAGGTGGCACTGATGGGCATTGGTAGATGGCACTAATGAGGAATCACTGGTGGGCACTGATTGGCAGCACTTGTGGGCACTGCTGGGACTGCACTGAAGGGCACTGATTTGTTGCACAGATGCGCCCTGAAATGCAGTGATGAACATTGATTGGCACTGATGGGGTTGGACTGATAATCAGTGTAAATATGTGCTGTCATAGGATATCCGGTTATGGCCTTTCCTTTCCTCAGGCAGTGACAGCACTGGGGAAGAGAAACGCTGATAAGCAGCATTTGTTTACTTGCAATCAGCTGTAATTGGACACAGCTGATCACATGGTACAGGGCCACTGTGATTAGCCCTTTACCTCAGTCTGTGATCAGCTGTGTCCGAAGGACACAGCGATCACAGAGTGTACCCAATGCATGCCCCAGGGGTGCACAGGGGGGTGGGGTCCTGGGATGATGTCTATAGACACCCTCCCAGAACTGGACGACCACTCTGCAGCCCTCTTTCGGTCGGCAAGTGGTTAAATACAAAAACAGAATTGTAATACTGTACAATATATCAGCCCATGATAAAGGTCAGAGCATTTAGAAATATGGAAAAGAACAGCTGAAACCAGCGGTACCAGGAGAAGACAATGAAAATCCAATAGATAAAATATTGTCTTTATTACACTAGTTAAAATTGTTTAACATACTTTTTCTAAAAGAAAACCATTAGCTCAATGAATATATAACATGTCAATGTCAAAAACCATGAAATCAGACCGAGACAGAAGTACAGTTAAATCACACTTGTTTAATAATAAAAGTAAAAAGAACAAATGTAGTCAAATGTAGTCAAAACATAGCCAAAGTTCAGTAACCGGAACGGATAGTCAGCCAAGCCAGAAGTCAGGGATCAATGTAATAGAACATCAAGCAGGATCTGGAGCCAGAAGGGATGTCAGCAAAGCAAGTCTTTAAACAGGAACGCAGGAGATAGGCTCTGTGATGTTGACCAAGGCGGAGGCAGGGATCCTTTGGGCTGGACGGCTTAAGTAGGCAGGACTGACAAGCAGGATATCATCAACAGCAGAGAAACTGTGGAGAGATAGGAGCTGGCAATTAGCCGACAGGTGAGCGGCCAGCTCTGAGAAGGAAGGGCTGAGCCCAGCCATGACAGTCAATTATTACTCTTATATGACTCTATTACTGCTATGTGAAGAGGTTGACGCGTTTCACAATTATAGCTTCCTCAAGACCTCTATATCTTGACCACAGATAGAGATGGCTTATCCAAAGAGAATATGGGAACTCCCATAAGGGAACTCCAAAAGCAGGTTGATATGTGTATTATGCTGATGTTTTAAAACAGTATGATTAACAGCCATGCCTTTCTCTTTGGATAGGCCATCTCTATCTGGGGTCAAGATATAGAGGTCCTGAGGAAGCTATAATTGTGAAACGCGTCAACATCTTGACATAGCAGTAATAGAGTCATACAAGAGTAATAATTGACATGTTATATATGCATGAAGCTAATAGGTTTTATTTTTAGAGAAAGTACGGTATGTTAAACAATTTTAACTATTGTAATAAAGACAATATTTTATCTATTGGATTTTCATTGTCCTCTTCTGGTACTGCTAAAGTCCATCAGCTGTTCTTTTCCAAAGTATCTTATAGGATGAGGTACCCATGTAGCCCATAATTCTCTAAGCTTAATGATCAGTGCATGTTGGGTACAGTTATCTTCACTCCCAACGTGTTTCAAGTAGAAATGTGTTGGGAGTAAGGGGACTTGTACCCAACATGGTCTAGTGTATTGTATTTTATCTATGTTGTTTTAACATGTTTATAACAAATGTCATTTTATAGATTGGCCCCTTACCCCGATGTGTGTGTATAAGCAGAATGCCTGAAAAGTACCATCTAAACATAGTAAGGTATATTTATAGATTCAGAGATATTGGCATTCATAATTGAGGTGTGCCACTTGGTTATTGTCTCTGTATTGCAGTTAAAGTTCCACTGCTGGGATCTTGATTGTAAATCTTCAATATGGCGGCGTTGGGCTCTAAAGTCTCTCTTGGGAAGGGGGGATGGGGAGTGGCAGAGCCAAAACTTGCATACTGATTATTCCAGCAGAATACCGAGAGTTTATTCTTTATTATTTGGTCCTCCATTTTCCTAGATCCTGGGGGAGGATATAAAAAATCAGGACAAGCTCTTGGTCCAGCCCCCAATTTATGAAGCCATCCAAGGCTCAGAACCGATAGGCAATATGCCTTAAACGGAGAGAGTTTATGATGCAAAAAAAAATGGATATTGGATTCAAAATCCGAATGTATTTTAGGCAGTACTAATATGTTTTTAGCATTTGGTTGGAGAAAAGTAATTTATTTCCTTTCTAAGTGAAACATAAAAAAAAAAAATAAAAAAACCCTCATCTCGTCGCAGGAGCTAGCCGATTGATTTATACACGGTCCGCTGGCTAACGCCAGGGCTGGTATTTTGGGATATTGCGGTTTGCCAGCAGCGGAAAAGCTGAAAGAGCTGAATATTCAGGAGAGTAATTATTTCCCGTGTATTTACAACAGTTTTGTCTAAGTTCATTACAAAACTGACAGAAGACAAAATCAGGTTCGCTTTCTGTAACAAGTCTGCCAAAGACTGACATTCATATTTATCAAAGGCTCTTTTAACTGAGATAAATATCACCGCACACATTAAAGAGACTCTTCAGTGCAAAAAAAAAAGGAGCAGTGTACCGGCAACTACAACTTTTTTTTTTTAATGAGTATCCAACTTCTCTTTTTACCAAGTGTCCCACTTGGCTATTTCTGTTAGTTTTCTGTGTCCCATGTGGTATAGGGTTGCTTTACCCTGAAAAGACTCACACCATCATTCGATCTCACAGCCAGACCTGGCCATTTTTGGGCAGATTGGGTCACAGTGTTGCCAATGGGAAACCTAAAAGGGCTAAAAGGCTAAAGTTACAGTTTATATAAAGCCCTTTTTTTTTTTTTTCAAGTAGGAAAGAATTTGGACTCCCTAATTTGTCTTTATTGCTAAGCAAGGACCTAAAAAAAAGCTCTACAATATGAGGGCTGTGTTGAAAGTAATGCAAAAGTTTTAAAACTTACACACGTTGGTAGAGTAACTCTTCCTCTTCAAACTTTGTCCAAAAATGGTCTTCAAACTTGTGGCATGTGGGCCAGATGTGGCCCTTTATCCGGCCCTTAAGGCACTTGTTCTCATACTGCTATAAGGCATCTTTCCTTCCACTGACACCAACGGTGGGGCACTATCCCTCCCACTGACACCAACGATGGGGCACTATTTCTCCCACTGACACCAATAATGGATCACTATCCCTCCCACTGACACCAATGATGGGACACTATTCCTTCCACTGACACCAACAATGAGTCACTATTTATCCTGCTGACACCAACGATGGGTCACTATCCCTCCCACTGGCACCAATGAAGGGGAAATATTTCTCCCACTGACACCAATGATGGAGTACTATTTCTCCCACTGACACCAATGATAGGTCACTATCCCTCCCACTGACGCCAATGATAGGGCACTATCCCTCCCACCGACACCAACGATGAGTCAATATCCCTCCCACTGAACCAATGATGGGGCACTATTTCTTCCACTGACACCAATAATGGAGCACTATCCCTCCCACTGACACCATCAATGGGTCAATTTCCCTCCCACTGAACCAATGATGGGGCACTATTTCTTCCACTGACACCAATAATGGAGCACTATCCCTCCCACTGACACCAACGATGGGTCAATTTCCCTCCCACTGAACCAATGATGGGGCACTATTTCCTTCACTGACACCAATAATGGAGCACTAACCCTCCCACTGACACCAACAATGGGTCAATATCCCTCCCACTGACACCAATGATGGGTCACTATCCCTCCCACTGACACCAATGATGGGTCACAATCCCTCCCACTGACACCAACGATGGATCACTATCCCTCCCACTGACATCAAAGATGGATCACTATCTCTCCCACTGACACCAAAGATGGGTCACTATTCCTCCCACTGACACCAACGATGGGTCACTATTCCTCCCACTGACACCAACGATGTGTCACTATCCCTCCCACTGGCACCAACAATGGGTTACTATTCCTCCCACTGGCACCAACGGTGGGTCACTATCCCTCCCACTGGCACCAATGATGGAGCACTATTTCTCCCACTGACACCAATGATGGGGCACTATCCCTCCCACTGAACCAATGATGGGGCAATATTCATCCTGCTGACACCAAGGATGGGTGACTATCTCTCCCACTGACACCAATGATGGGTCACTATCCCTCCCACTGAAACCAATGATGGGTCACTATCCCTCCCACTGAAACCAATGATGGGTCACTATCCCTCCCACTGAAACCAATAATGGGTCACTATCCCTCCCACTGACGCCAATGATAGGGCACTATCCCTCCCACTGACACCAACGATGAGTCAATATTCCTCCCACTGACACCAATGATGGGTCAATATCCCTCCCACTGAACCAATGATGGGGCACTATTTCTCCCACTGACACCAATAATGGAGCACTATCCCGCCCACTGACACCAACGATGGGTCACTATCCCCCCCCACTGACACCAATGATGGGTCACTATACCTCCCACTGACACCAACGATGTTTCACTATCCCTCCCATTGACACCAATGATGGGTCAGTATCCCTCCCACTGACACCAACGGTGGGTCACTATCCCTCCCACTGGCACCAATGATGGAGCACTATTTCTCTCACTGACACCAATGATGGGTCACTTTCCCGCCCACTGACACTAATTATTGGGCACTATTCCTCCCACTGGCACCAATGATGAGGCTTTATTCCTTCTACTGATGCCAACAGTGGGGCAGTATTCCTTCCATTAAGCCCAACTATGCGGTATTCTCCCTTCCACTGAGCCAAGCAATGGGGTACTATTCCTTCCACTATTACCAATGATGGGGCCCTATTTCTCCCCCTACTACCCCCACTGCCTACTAAGCCTGAGGTATTGTTTACTCCCATAGCTAATCGGCCTCTAACTTCCGCTTGTTCATTTAAGCTTTGACAATAAAAACTGGAAGCTGATTTGAAACCGAACACTAGGAAAAGTTTTCTCGGGACTTACACTTTAAACTTGAGATCTGCTCATGGAGAGGGAAAATTAATCTGAAGGTGAATGGCATATGGAAACAAACGACGTTACGCTGCCCTGTTTAAATTATTGCTCTGCATTTACTGAAAATTAAACTTAAGGTAACCCAAGGTAGGAAATATGCTGTCAACTTGATTTGTGCATTTTTGATTGCATATAAATGAATCCTATCCAGGTGCCTGAAAAAAAAAAAAATATGCGGCAGAACCATTTGCAAATAAATACAAATAATAAATCACAAACCTATGAGAGAAAATCGCTTTTTGTCAAACTCTGCGTGCAAGATGCATAACGAAAAATGAATTGCTAATAGTTGCAATTAGCCAGATAAACTTCCGCAGGTTTTGCCGTTCACGGGTTTGTTTTCCCCGAATATAAAATATATTTCGCTAATGGAAAGGGGCATTGCTGAAATTGATGCAGAGAGTAATGAGGAACCATACGTTCTCAGCCTGCCACCTGCATAATAAATCTGTTTGAAAGAACCAATTATTCAGTATTATGTGCTTTAAATGGCACGGGTTCAAGGAAAGGAAGATGAAGAATAGACGTATAAGAAGTTTGCTAAGAAGAAGGGGTCATCGTTACCCTTCGAACTCTAGACCAGCGTTCCTCAATCTTTTTTCAGTGGCGGCACCCTTTAAAAGTATACAAAATCTTGAGGCATCCCAGTCTAAAATGTAAAAAACTTAAATGTTACTTATCAATGGGAAACCTGAGCCTGGGACAAGGCACACAATGGCCTTGATTAAATTAACTTGGCATCAGAAGCCCCCCTTCATATCAGAAATCCCCCCTTCACATCAAAGGTTCTCCCATCCCATCATAGGTCCCTCTATTACATTACAGGTCCTCCTTCCCATCAGAGGTTCCCCATCACATCACACGTCCCTCCATCAGAGCCCCCCTTTAAAATATAGGCTCCCCATCATGTCAGAGGTCCCACATCACATCAGAGACCCCCATCACATCAAAGTCCCCCCCCCCCATCACACCAGAGGTCTCCATCACTTCAGAGGTCCTTCCATCTCACCAGAGTCACTCCTTCAGGTCAGAGACCCATCACATTACAGGCTCTCACATTTCATCAGAGCCCCCCTTCACATCAAAGGCCCCACATCATGTTAGAGGTCCCGCTTCACATTGGAGACACCCCTATCACATTAGAGGTCCCTGTCATTTCAGAGGTCCTTCCATCCCACCAGAGTCACTCCTTCACATCAGATACCCCATCACATCAGAGGTCTGAGGTTCCCCATCATGTCAGAGGTACGCCCTTCACATCAAAGTCACCCCTTCACGTCAGTGTCACTCTTTCACATCAGAGGCCCCTGCTTCACATCAGAAACCCCCCTCCCCTATCACCAACAAATCATCCGTCAAATTAGAGTTGCCCCTATACATCAAAGTCTCCTATACATGAGTCCCCCATCCCATCAGAGGTTTCCCATCACATTACAGGGCTCACCATCCCATTAGAGGTTCCCCCATCACATCAGAGGTCCCTCCATCCCATCAGAGCCCCCCTTCACATCAAAGACCCCCCATCATGCCAAAGGGTGCAATGGGCTCTTTTCTTGTCAAGTTTCAATTACTTTGTCTCATTCTTACTCGGTACTAAGAATGTAAGGGCAGATGCTTTGTCATGGCAATTTTCCGCCACTTCCAAGATGGAGTCGGTTTCGGTTCCTGTGATTACTCCTGATCGTATTCTGGCTAAGGTTCGCACCAGTCTCACTTCTCCTTTGGGTGAGTAAGACTCCACGACATCTTTCAGTGGGCCTCCTACAACCCATACCCAATAGAAAGAGGCCCTGAAACCACCTGTCTATGGATTTCATTGGGGAGTTACTCAACTCCCAGGGCAACACAGTTATCCTTGTGGTGGTTGACCGGTTCTCGAAAATGTCTCATTGTATTCCACTTAAGAAGTTGCCCACTCCTAAGGAACTGGCTTCCATTTTTTTCCCTTATGGCGAGCCTTTTGTACACAGTTGGGAATTCAGCTTGCTTTCTCCTCTGGGTATCACCCGCCGTCTAATGGGGCCGTAGAACGAGCCAAACAGTCCTTGGAGCAATTCCTACGTTGCTATATTTCTGACCATCATAACAACTGCTCAGACCTCTTACTGTGGGCGGAGTTTGCTCACAATAGTGCCTTAAATTCTGCTTCCTGATTGGCCCCGATTATGGTGAACTATGGTTTCCAACCTTCCATGTTGCCGGACTCATTTGTTCCGCAGAGTATTCCTGCATTAGAGGAGCATCTCTGTTGTCTTCGCTCCACTTGAGCACAAGTCCAGGAGGCTTTGCTACATGCTAATGATAGGTACAGACTCCATGCTGACCGCAGATGCCTACCTGCGCCTTCCTACCAGGTTGGGGACAGGGTCTGGCTGTCATCTTGCAACCTCCAACTTCGTGTTCCCTCTCTGAAGTTCGCACCTTGGTTTATTGGGCCTTTCCGTATTCCTCGCAGGATTAACCCAGTGGCTTACGCATTAGACCTTCATTCTAATATGCGTATCTCAAATGTATTTCATGTCTCTTTATTAAAACCTTTGGTCTGCAACGGCTTTACCACCTCGGTGCCATGTCCTCACCCTGTACAGGTTGAGAACCACGAGGAGTATGAAGTACGGTCCATTGTTGACTCCCATAGGTCTTGTGGGAGCATACAGTAACTGGTGCATTGGAAAGGGTAAGGTCCGGAGGAACGCTCTTGGGTCTCATCCTCGGACGTACATGCCCCTGTCCTCCTCTGTGATTTCCATAGACATTTTCCACTCAAGCCTGGTGGTCTTCTGAGGGGGAGGGGTCGTTGAGGAGGGGGTACTTTTACTGACTTGCCATGTTTTATTCTGTGCTGTGCCTTTTTGTGATGGCGACCATCTTGGCAGAGGCAGAGTTTTTATCTACCTTGTGTCAAAGCCTTCAGTTAAGGAGAACCATGAAGAACAATATACTCACAATAGAAGAACTCTCAATAAAACTTTTTGGTTGATAAGTACCCAGAGCCGTGGTCAGAAATAAAGTTGAGAATGTATATCAATCAGTATAACGCACACTTTGCCCTGAACCAAAATGTAGTAGAGTATTACAAGGGAGGGTGGGGTGCTGCACTTTTCTCAGGACTGTACCTTGGTGACCCCTCACTATACAAAGAGCAGAGTGGCCACATGACCTGCTATTAGGCTTTAAGCACTAGAGGGAACCCCACACAGGACTGACTTATCCTCTGCAGTGTGTCCTGGGCAGCTATTTTGGGAAAGCCTGTGCCTATTAAGACACAGGGTTCTCACAAGTTTTGGAAGCAATTTGGGCACTGTGTTTGTAAAGTGCTTGAATGAAAAGTGAGTGAGACTGCAAATGGGGAAGGAATAGTTGGCCTGTACAAGGGAGGGCACAGAGATGGAGTAGAGCTCTTGCGTCTCCCATTGGTTGGGTCTCTCATTAGTGTTTCTCTGGCCTGGTGAAATGTCAGCCCCTTTTACAGTGTGTTGAGCTACTGGGAATAGAGAAGCCTCTGGAGTCAAGGAGTTCCCCTTCTGATGTGTAATAATGAGCCATAGATATGGCCTGAGTTACCAGCACTCAACTTTCTAGAAAGCCCTTGCAGGATTCTGAGGTTCATGCCGTGTGGACTTTCCGGCAGAAAAGGTCAGACGGAATCATTCCGTCGCACATTCCAATCCTGTGTGGGCTTCATCGAACTTTTTCTTTCTAAAATTCTGACGGACCATAGAAATAGAACATGTTTCAAATCTTTCCAATGGTCTCAACCCCTATCGGGAAAACCGTTCGTCTGTATGCTAGTCTGACGGACCAAAAACGACGCAAGGGCAGCTATTGGCTACTGGCTATTGAACTTCCTTTTTCTAGTCCCGTCGTACGTCATCGCGTTCTAAACGAACGGACTTTGGTGTGATCGTGTGTAGGCAAGTCCGTTTCAGCGGAACTCCAGCGGAACTCCGTCGGAAAGACCGTCAGAGTATACTCTGATGGAAAGTCCGATCGTGTGTACGTGGCATTAGACTAACCTGCTGGAAGGGGCGGATGCAATTCTGACATATTCTAGTCACTGGGGTTGATTTACTAAAACCGGAGGGGGCAAAATCTGGTGCAGCTGTGCATAGAAACCAATCTGCTTCCAGGTTTTTTTGTCAAAGCTTAACTGATCAAGCTGAACTGATGAAGCCGATTGACTACCATGCTCAGCTGCACCAGATTTTCCACTCTCTATATAAGAGTGTTATAATGCTGTAGTCCGGTTCTGTTTGCTGCAGCTTCTAATGCACATTGTGCAATGAAATCAGAGGAAGCCATTTAAGTACAGGAGAGGAGCCGGTACAACTGCGCAAGACTGAAGGGAAAGCCGGAGTTCCCCTTTAACATGTTCATGCATAAATGGGATATTAGCTGTTGGGTTCACATCTACTTTGTATAATGTTCATGGAACTTTCCATCCAGAAAGATCTGCAGTGCTGCAAATGCAGCCTATTGAAGGATGTACTTGAAATCTGACCGCTTTTTTGCCGCTTTATAACTTTTTTCACAGCTAAGAGGTGAACGGCGCACTACAACTCAATTCCTAATTAACGCAGAGCGTGCCAGAACCCAAGACGCGTCCATTATTCCCTTCTTACACAAAAAAGCAGCATAAATAGTTCATTAACTCGGTCATATAGACAATGTATACTCCGCGGTTAATTGTGGCAGCGCAGAAGCCGGCAATAACAGGTTTTGTGGAATAATTACTCGACTGAAACAAGAATTCAAATGAGAACGTTCCTTGTTTGTGTTTTCCGCGCAGGTTATTAACAAAATCGATGGGAAAGCGTTTTTTTTATTCCTTTTATTCATCCAATAATTAAACCGGGGGGGGGGGTTTGGTCACATGACCCGCCTGGTCTTATTTGCTTTCTTAAACGCGTTGGATTTATTGCGGGCGCACAATTCTATTTCATCATCCGCCTCTGAGATACCATTGTGTTTCTCTTTGAAGGAGCAGAAGGTGGATGTTATCACGGCGGACCGTTTCAATGCGATGTGTTGGGTGCAGCGTCAGCGTTCTTCGCCCAGCCAGCTTATTAAGTGTCTTTTTACGCTCTCTGCTGTGTTTGCTCGGTCCAATAACAGCTCCATTTGCTCGCTCCGATGAACTTTTGCGGTTTTAACAATGAGCTATTATGCTTTGGAAATTTGTTTGCACGCTGCAAATTAAGTCCTTTGAATGCTGTTGCAAAACAAATGCTTAAAAGGAGCCGCAACGTATTTTCACTGAGTGCTTATTCTGATGTGCTATCGTTTTCCACACAGTTTTAATATTTTTATTTACCTCCTCGGGACTATTTCCCTGATCATTTTGCCTGCATGTGCCTTGAGAGCCTTTGAACAGCCATCTGCGCCAGACAGTGCAGTCAGCATCCCGGCTTAAAGTGGAAGCAAGGCTATGTTCACACTGATCCGACACGAAAGTCATATGACTTCTGATCTGACTTTGCCCTACGACTTCGTGTCCAACATTCATGTGACTTCAATAAACGGAATCCGACTTTGATCCAACCATACCAGGCCCTTTGAGTCTATTATGGATTTTGAGGGGGGGACCTCATGCCAAAATCGGAAAAAAAATGGCGTGGGGTCCCCCTCTAAGACCATACCAGACCCTTCGGCCTGGTATTGGTTTTAAGGAGAACCCCCTCCAAAATTTTAAAATAAAAACGGTGTGTGGGATCCCCCCCCCCAAAATCCATACCAGACCCTTATCTGAACATTCAGCCCAGCAGGTCAGAAAAAGAAGATGAGCAAGGGACCCCCTCCCCCCTTCCCTCCTGGACCATACCAGATCACATGCCCTCAACATGGGGCAGGGAGGGCCCCCCCACCGCAAAGCACCTTGTCCCCATGTTGAGCAAAAGGGCCTCTTCCCGACAACCCTGGACAGTGGTTGTGAGGATCTGCGGGCAGGGGGCTTATCGGAATCTGTAAGCCCCCTTTAACAAGGGGTCCCCAGATGCCCACCCCCTCCCTATGTGAATGGGTATGGGGTATACTGTACCCCTATCCATTCACCAAAAAAAAGTGTAGTGTTACAAAAAAACAAGAGTCCTTTATTAAAAATGAAGAATGTCCCACCGTCATAGCTCCGTGTCTTCTTTCTCCGGTCTTCTCCCTCCCTCTTGTGACGAGGGGGTGGGGTCTCTGCGTGACATTTCCCAGATGGCCACACCCTATGGCTATATAAAAATGGACACCAGACCTGACATAACAGCGGAAGCCAGTGTTGGAGCAAGACCGTGTCAGCGGAGGAAAAAGTAATCGGTGGAGGGAGAAAAACCGGTAGAAGAAGTGCAGGGAGAATAAGCAGAGGGAGAAGAAGCGGAGGAAGAAGACACAGAGCTGCGATGGAGGATATTCTTCATTTTTAATAAAGGACTTTTCCAAAACCGCCTCTTGTTTTTTGTAATACTACACTTTTTTTTTTGGTGAATGGGTATGGGTACAATGTACTCCATACTCATTCACATAGGGGAGGGCGCTGGGATCTGGGGGCCTCCTTGTTAAAGGGGGCTTCCAGATTACAATAAGTCCCCTGCCCGCAGACCCCCACAACCACCGCCCAGGGTTGTCCGGCAGAGGCCCTTGTTCCAATCAACATGGGGACAGGGTGCTTTGGGGTGGGGGGTACAGAGCCTCCCCTGCCCCAAAACACCCAACCCTCCATGTTGAGGGCATGTGGCCTGGTATGGTCCAGGATGGGGGGTGCTCGTTCGTCCGCCCCCTCCCCTTTCCTGGCCTGCCTGGCTGCATGCACGTATGAGGGTCTAGTACGGATCTTGGGAGGGACCCCACGTCGTTTTTTTTTGTTTTTTTGAGGTTCCCCCTCAAAATCCTCAGAGCACAAGTCGCATGCCACAAGTCGGATCAGTTAAGATGATGATCCGTCTTGGATGCGACTTGCATTCAAATCAATGGGCTGAAATTGTGCCCTCGCCGGACCAAAGTAGTGCAGGGTGCAGGGAGCATTTTCAAGTTGGACCAGTTAAAGCGGAGTTCCGCTTAAAAAAAAAAAAAAAAAATGAAAAGTCAGCAGCTACAAATACTGAAGCTGCTGACTTTTAATAATCGGACACTTACCTGTCCCGGGGTCCAGCGATGTGGGGGATCGAAGCCCCGCTCGTCTCCCCCTCCGCTCGGCGGCGCCGGCATTGTAACTGTGGGCGCCTGGCTGTGGCTTCACAGCCAGGCACCCACTGTGCATGCGCGAGCCGCACCGCGCGCCGTGACTGGCCGCGCAATCATCTGGGACCTGTGACGTGTCCCAGATGAGTTCCTAGAGGGAGGCGGGAGAGGTGATCTCCCGGGTGCGCCAGAAGGAAGTGAGAGTTGGAACCCTCTGAAAAGAGGGTATCCACTCCCCCACCAAAAAAAAATGACATGCGAAATGTGGCATGTCAGGGGTCACCTTCTCTTAAAGCGGAAGTTCCATTTTTGGGTGGAACTCCGCTTTAAGATGGCCCTCATAGGGAACCATAGATTTTGACATGTCGTGCGACATGTGCTCTGGAAGTTGGAGCGCATGTCGGACCAGTGTGAACCGGACCTAAGGGCAAAACATTTATTTTAATTTTGGCTAGAGTAAGGGAGGGTTATAACCCCTGTCAGGTTTTTTTTTTTTGGAACCTGTGTCCAGTTGGGGAGATTTCTCTTCACTTCTTGCTACCATCCTTGGTTGTTACCAGAACTAGCGTCCCCATTGGAAGATTTCCCCTCTATTCCTGTTCCCCCAAGTGCAAGTCTAACCAAGCCCTAACAGTAACCTTAACGCTAATCCTAACCCCAACCTCAGCGTTAACACCTTTACGACTGCCCAACACATATGTGCAGTGGCAAAAGAGTGGGCTATCACGCACACATGCCACTCATTTGTGTCGCTGGGTGGCTGATGTTTATGTGCTGAGAACGCAGCTCTCGGTCTTAAGTAAAGAGCGGTAGGCGGCAAGACTGGCTTCCGATCATGTGACCATGTGACAATGATCACATGATCGCCAAATCTTCTCACCCCCTACTGGTGTTCAGATCTATTTAAAGGGATGCCAAGGCAGGTGGGAAGAGGTTAATGTTAACCCCAAAGGTAACACTGATGCCAACCTTTCCAGCAGCTCTAACCCTTTATAAACAAAGTTATGTGATCACCTTCTCAACACTAACCAATTACTCTTCAGAGTGCATAGCGGTCCCTCACAGACCTTTTGAAGGAATGGTGGTTCACTGCTCCTCCTTTTTGAGTCTCTATTCTATTTAGACCTACAGAGAACAAAAGGCCTTCTATTTGGCCTATCCATTTATCTCTGAAGTTTTTCAGATGGGATGCTGTTTGGTCACATTTTTGGGGGTGTGTGTCTGATATGTGCAAAGAGAGATCACATGATTGTTATTATTATACAGGATTTCTATAGCACGGCGCAGGCATGTTCTGGCTGAAAAGAGCCCTGCCGCTGGGACCCAAAAGCGTATACAAAGTGTATACCAATTCACTAAAAAATGAGGCCGGCTGGCAACAATACAAACGCCCATGCAAACAAAATGTAAACAACACGGTGACGTGAGTACGTTGCTGACGTCACCGCGTTGTTTACGTCCCGTTTGCACGAGCGTTTGTATTGTTGCCAGCCGGCCTAATTTTTTATTGAATGTTTTATTGAATTGGTATACACTTTGCAAGGGATACTGCTTTTATATTTGAATAAACAACCATCTGGTTTTACCTATGGCGCTTTTCCCTGCCCTTTCTTTCTGAGCCGACATCGCCTCATCGCCACTCGTACCGTGTATGGGTCAACAAGCTTTACCTCCAGCCACTTTCCCAACCAAACGGCTTACTACGTCATATGACCAGATCAGACATCCGAAGTCTTTGGAGGAAAAGGCCCTGGCTGGGTATTAGCCACAAGTGTTTAAACTTGTGCAGCTGGTAAGCGCGCACCTTGTGTGGTGGTGGATTCACTGTGTTCATATTATAAAGTCACAAGATTTTCACTGAACTTTTGGCTGCTGGTCCGTTCTCCATTGGAGGAACCCTTAACGTTTTCAATGTTTATTGGAGGACTTTACATAAGTCACATGTTTCACTGTTTGTGGACTTTCTACTTTTTAAAATCATTTTTTCAATCACTTTTTATTCATTCATTATGTGTTTGCATATTTGGTTAACATATCACTTTAAGAGCGCTGCCCATTTTTTATCTATTGCTATTTGTGTGTATTTCACTTTGAGTTGCTGCTATAATAGCTAGGTTTGTTTCAAACGCAGTTTTCCTTTATATATATATATATATATATATATATATATATATATATATATATATATATATATATATATATATATATATATATATATGTATTTATATGTATGTATATATATATATACATATATATATATATATATATATATATATATATATATGTATATATATATATATATATATATATATATATATATATATATATATATATATATATATATATATATATATATATATATACTGTATATACAATAGCTAGGTTTGTTGTTTCCAGCGCAGTTTCCCTTTATATTTATATTTTATATATATATATATATATATATATATATATATATACTGTATATACAGTGGGCATTATAAGTATTGAACATGTCACCGTTTGTTTTTTTTCCAAATACATTTAATCCCCCCCTCCAATCTATTGCCCCGTACACACGGTCGGACTTTGTTCGGACATTCCGACAACAAAATCCTAGGATTTTTTCCGACGGATGTTGGCTCAAACTTGTCTTGCATACACACGGTCACACAAAGTTGTTGGAAAATTTGATCGTTCTAAACACGGTGACGTAAAACACGCACGTCGGGACTATAAACGGGGCAGTGGCCAATAGCTTTCATCTCTTTATTTATTCTGAGCATGCGTGGCACTTTGTCCGTCGGATTTGTGTACACACGATCGGAATTTCCGACAACGGATTTTGTTGTCGGAAAATTTTATAGCCTGCTCTCAAACTTTGTGTGTCGGAAAATCCAATGGAAAATGTGTGATGGAGCCTACACACGGTCGGAATTTCCGACAACAAGGTCCTATCACACATTTTCCATCGGAAAATCCGACCGTGTGTACGGGGCATTATACTAGTGCCCTACTACTTCCGCATTTCTTGCCTAATCAAGAGTGACTTATGCATTGCTCTCCCAATGCCTCCTGAGATACCTACGTCAGCTATCTCAGGAGGCATTGCTTTCCACCTCCTATAAATCCCCACCATATCTTGCTTCTGGCATGGCAACATATAAACAAATGACACAGCACTTGATCTTTGCGTTTGTGCAAGATCTGGTGCCATGAAATTGGTGGCCAGCCCCAAGTGCCAGAAGGAGGCAGCGAGGTCGCCATTGCGTACAATAGTAAGATGGCGCCACTATATGGGACTTGTAGTAGGCAAGGGGTGTAAATGAAAAAGGATATCACTGCATGCCTTGGGCTTGTGAGCAGGGCGTTGCTAGGTCTACAAAAGATCTGGGGCTAGACCCCATTGCAGCGTAGTAATGAAAGTCCTACGCTTGGGCAGGCATACACATCTATATAATATATGTGTCTGTGTGTATATATCCCCATAGAGCCCCCCCTTACATTAGGGTCCCCAGAGAGCCTCCCCTTAAATTAGGTCCCCAGAGAGCCCCCCCTTAAATCAGGGTCCCCAGAGAGCCCCCCACTTACAACAGGGTCCCCAGAGAGCCTCCCCTCCCCTTGGGGACCCCTGCAGAGACTCAGGGCTATGGGCCCCAGATTCGGGGCTATAGCCCCAAAAGCCACCTCCTAGCGACGCCACTGCTTGTGAGTATATTTAGCTAGCGTAACAACACCAAAGGCAACAGGCACATGGGCAGTTTTTTTTTACATTGGTAGGTAGATTCACTGTAATAAAATGGTCATCTTCCTGGCAAAAATGGAAATTGAAGCACCACACCACTGCTAAGAGGTCCAGGTACAACTTTATTTCAATAAAAGTCAGGGAGACAATCCAAAGGGTAGTCAACATGTTTCGGGGGTTCAATGAATGCCCCTTTCATCAGGGCTTGATTGACAGCTTCTGGAGTGAAGAAGCTGCCTGCCCAGGAACAAGATGATTTTCATCAGTGTAAATACTTTAAGATAGCAATACCACTGAAATAACTCTACGGGTCCAGCGTTATTTTTCCACATTCCACAAGTCTTCCTGACACAGTCCCCTCTGTACATAACCAAGAACAAATATTTATGCTGCAAATTGACAGTGACCATTCTCATTAGCTTTCACACCAAACAACGTTCAGCATCTTTAACCTTGGCCCTATCCGCCTCTGGATTTTTATTCCAGTTAAATGTATTTTTTTTTTATTTTGCTCAGGTTCAGGAGCAATAACTGATTAAATGAGCGCAGCTTCAACCTTTTCATCCTGGGAGATTTTTAACCGAATTGGAAATATATGTAATTATGTGAATTTTATTTTCCAGGTATCTTTCTCTTTTTATTGAGCATTGTTTCTTGTTAGTGCTCCCCTGATTGCATAAGTCATTAAGGCTTCAGTGCGGCAATCGTACGTATTTTTCACAGAAAAGGAGCATAATTGGCCGTACACAGGGAGGTGTGGGGGTAGGGGGAGTCGAAAAGGGACTGGCTGCAAAAACAAACCTCTAATTTATCCCAATTCCTTATTTTGCCGCTCTGGAACATGTACACAGTTTGTAATTGTTTCAGCCTATGGGGAATTCAGAGAAATATAGACCTGAATTTGCAAAGTAATCCGCCAGGAGATCCAGAATCACTTAAGCTTCAAACAACACATCTGTTCCTCAGAAATAGATCGGAGAATTTTATAATAAATGTTTCCCTTTTGTAAAAAAATATGATTATAATAATAATAATAACAATAATATTAATAATAATAATAAATAATGTGATCATTATAATTATTATTATTTTTATATTTGAAATTTAAATTACTTAATTTCCCTTTGACCTGGCATTATAATAACATAATAATCAATATAATTATTATTTTAAACATTTAAAAAAAAAAAAACAGTTAAAATGTGCCTTAAGATAGCAAGAATATGAATTAGGGTATAATATTACACTATTGTGGTTTTTTTGTTTTTTTTCAAAATTTAAATATAAAGGTGCACCTTTTAACCTGAGCTTTAGAAATAACATAATGTAATAAAAATTATTTTTATTAATAATTTAAAAACCCAGTTAAAAAGTGCACTGAGATAGCAGAAATTGGAATTTGGGTATAAATTATAAATATATATTCTATATATTATAAAGTGCAAGTTTTACTTTTACTTCCTTCAAGTGTCAATGGGGGATTCTGTCTCCTTTAAAGGGCCAGTCCATTGAAAAGTCATATTTTGGTTATTGGTAAAGTTTAGTGGGCTGAGTGAACTCTTAGCTTCTTATATGTCTTGGATTTACCAACAGCGAGACCTCACTGCAATAATTCCTGGCTTTGTTCTTACCCAACTGGGGGGTGTGATCTGGATCTTTCTGTTACATTCTCCAAGTGTTCCTGGCCACCTTTGGTGGGTCTATTTATCTTGGATACACCAACAAGAAGATCATTCCTCCATAATTCCTGACTCTGTTCTTGCCCAACTGGGAGGTTCAGTGGTTCCCACCCACCCTTGTGTGTTCCAGATCCTTCTGTTATATGCTCCATAATATAAAACAAAGGGCCAGTCCATTGAAAAATAATGTTTTTATTATAGCTGAGGCTTGGTGGACTGATTGTGCCCTTGGCTTCTTATATGTCTTGGATACACCAACAGCAGGACCTCCCTGTCATAAATCCTGATTCTGTCCTGGCCCACCTGAGAGTTTGGGTGTTTGGACTCCTCCTGCTACATTCTCCATCATATAAAATTGATCAAAACCCAGCAGAGAGAGAGGAATCTCTACTTTATGGCCAGGAGAGCGTAAGTAGAAGAAGCTGATCTCTTGAATACACCAACAGAAAGATCTTCCTGACCTAATTCCCAACTCTGTTCTTATCCAGCTGGGAAATTCTGGTGTTCCTGGGCACTTTTGTGTGTTTTGGATCCTCTTGTTGTATTCTCCATCTTACAAAATAAATGGCCAGTCCACTGAAAATTCATATTTTAGTTATGGTTTCAGCTTGGTTGGCTGAGTGGGCCCTTGGCTTCCCATTTGTCTATATGTCTTGGATACACCAACAGGCGGATCTATCTGCCATAATCTATGACTCTGTCCTTGCCCAGCTGGGAGGTTCAGGTGTTCCTGCCCATCTTTTTATGTTCTGGATCTTCATGTTACCTTTTATATATCATAAAATAAAGAGCCAGTCCCTTGAAAATTCATACTTTAGTTATGGGTGAAGCTTAGTGGGCTGAGTGAGCCCTTGGCTTCTTATATGTCTTGGATTCACCAACAGCAAGACCTCCCTACCATAATACCTGACTCTGTTTATACCAAGCTGGGGATTTCAGGTGTTCCTGCCTTTGTGTGATCTGGATCTTCCTTTTACATTCTCTAAGTGTACCTGGCCAACTTTGTGTGTTTCGGGTATTCAGTTCATTTAAAATTAATATTTTAGATATGGGTTCGGCTTGATGGGCTGAGTGAGCCCTTGGCTTCTTATATGTCTAAATGTCTTGGATACACCAACAGCAAAATCTGCCATAATCTCTGACTCTGTTCTTGCCCAACTGGGAGGTTCAGGTGTTCCCGTCCATCTTTATGTGCTCCGGGTCTTCCTGTTACATTCTACATAATGTAAAATAACAGCTGATAGTTATGGGTGAAGCTTATTAAGCTGATTTGGCCCAACTGAGGGGTTTATATGTTCCCGCCTACCTTTGTGTGGTCTGAATCTTCCTGGACCAGTCCATTGAAAAATCATATTTTAGTTATGGCTGATATGTATTAGGCTGAGTGAGCCCTTGGTTTATTATATGTCTTATATGTCTTATATGTCTGTACACCAACAGTGGGACATCCTTGCCATAATTTCTAACTCTGTTCTTGCCCAACTTGTAGGTTCAGGTGTTCCTGTTCATCTTTATGTGCTCTGGATCTTCCTGTTGCATTCTACATAATATAAAATAACAGCCAGTCCATTGAAAATTTATATTTTAGTTATGGGTGAAGCTTATTGGGCAGGGTGAACCCTTGGTTTCTTAGATGTCTTGGATTTGGCAAGACCTCCTTGCCAAAATTCCTGACTCAATTGAGTGGTTTATGTGTTCCTGGCCACCTTAATGTGTTCTGGACCTTCTTGTTACAATCCCTATAATAAAAAATAAATGGCCAGTCCATTGAAAATTCATGTTTTAGTTATGGTTGAAGCTCGGTGTGCTGAGTGCTCCCTTGGCTTCTTATATGTCTATATGTCTTGGATACACCAACAGGGAGATCCTCCTGCCTCGATTCCTGATTCTGTTATTCCCCATCTGGTAGGTTCAGATGTTCCCACCAAGCTTTGTGTGTTCCAAGTCTTCCTGTTACACTCTCCATAATATAATGTAAAGGAGCAGTCCATTCATAATTAATATTTTAGTTATGGACTGAGTGAGTCCTCAGCTACTTGTCTTGAATACACCAACAGCCTCTGATCTTGCCCTACGGTGAGGTTCGGGTGTTCCTCGTCCTTCTGTTACATTTTCCATCATATAAAATAAATAAAATCCAACAGGGAGAGTGGAAAACTCTCTTAATGGTCATGAGAAATTAAGTAAAAGCATCTGGAGGGGCAGCCTTTAAAAAAGAACCCATTTATTTGCCCTACATGACAAATTGATGACTTGTAAGGGCTTTTAAGGCATTGCCTTTGGGCAATTGGGTACCGAAGTTTGTCACAGTTTGATGGGCACATGCGATTTAAGGCTTGACATGTTTGGTATGTAATTACTCAATGCAATCTTAAATTTTATATTTTACCTACAAATTGGGTATATTGTGTTTTTGTGCATTAAATTAGCTTTACATATTTTGACTGAAAAAATACACAGATCCAACTAGTTCAACTAATAGAAAAAAATAAGTAATTAGAATGTATAAATAGAAAACCTCCACATACCGAATCGTGTACCCACTGTTGATCTACAGCAGTGGTTCTCAACCTGGGGGTCAAATGATGATTTGCCAGGGGTCACCGAATCCTGGGCTGTTCCTGAAGCCTGCACCGCTCTCCCAGCATCTTTGCATCCACCCAGCTGGGCTGTTCCTGGAGCCCGCAGCCACCCACTCAGCCTCTTCGCAGCCGCCCATTCAGTTCACGGCATGGCTGGGGGGGCAGAGACTAGAGGTCAGCTGACTGGTGAGGAATGTGAAGTGGGAGGGGCTGGAGGAGACCCTATCTCCTGATTTTGGCATAGGTGTCACTGCTACGAGACACCACAAAGTCGGAGACACAGCGAGTAACACTACCTGTGATTAGTCCCCACTACAGTTTTCAGATCAGCAGATGACCTTGCACCTTTTTTGCAATATTTTAGAATAAAGTGGTGTTTGGGCATCTTAAAAAATAAATCACATGACCTTGCGACCTTCACCAGGGGCACCTAAGTTGGCTGATCAGAACTCCCCCCAGCATTGCCACTGATCCCAACCCCCCACCAAGGAGTAAGAGAAGGAATAAAAATAGAGAATACATGGAAGGGAGAGGAAAAGAGGGGGAAGAACAAAGAAAAAGGGAGAGAAAGAATAAGAGAAAAAACAGGAAAGACGGCTAGAGAGAGGGTTGGGGAAAAAAACAAGAAATTAGGATAGAGAGAGATAAAAGGGAAAGAAAGGAGAACAAAGAGAAAAGTGGTACATCCTTAAATGTACCATAAGAGTTTTTAATACTATACGAGTCAGGGAGCGCTAAATGTCCGTGGGTTGGGGGTGCAAATTACTTGTCTTGCCTTGGGTGCTGACAATCCACGCTACAAAAAAAATTTTACTATTAGGGGTCCCCACAACTTGGGAAATTTTATCAAGGGGTCACGGCACAAGAAGGGTTGAGAACCACTGATCTACAGGAAGGCAAACATCTAATCTAACTACTCAATGCAACCTTATCTTTTTTATTTTACCAAATAACTGGGTATATTGTGTTTTTGTGCACTAAATTAACTTTACAAAGTTGGACTGAAAAAAGGCACAAGTCCAACTAGTTCAACCAATAGAAAAAAATAAGTAAATAGGATAAATAAATAGAAACCTCCATATACAATGCCTTGAAAAAGTATTTATACCCCTTAGAATATATGAATATATGGTTGGACAGTTTCCAGAAACAGACAGTACCTCCCAGCCCCTGATATGAATAGGATGTAGGGAAAGAGACACAGCTCTCTCAAGGGGGTTATGGGATCTTGAAGGGAGGTGGTATGTTATTAAGGTGAGCACCAGCAACATCAATTAGTATAAAAGTATAAATTTATTGATAGATATCAAATAATAATTTCCACGTGACTGATGGCGCTGGCGCATCAATCCCCCATAGGGCTGGTGCGCATGCGCATTTGCAGGGACGCCCAGACCGGAAGTGATGTCAGGGGTCATTGCCGACCCTTCACTTCCGGTGGGACCGTGCACACTTAAGATGGCGGCATCGGCGGCGTGACAAGAAGAAAGTCATTGTAGAAAGAAAACCATAAGAAGTCCTGTTTGCAGTTTGTGAGAAGCCATGTGGGGGACACAACAAACATGTGGAAGAAGGTGCTCTGGTCAGATGAGACCAAAATTTAAATTTTTGGCCTAAAAGCAAAACGGTATGTATGGCGGAAAATTAACACTGCACATCACCCTGAACACACCATCCATTTCTTCAGCAGGGACAGGGAAGCTGGTCAGAGTTGATGGGAAGATGGATGGAGCCAAATACAGGAAAATCTTACAAAAAAACGTATTAGGGTCTGCAAAAGACTTGAGACTGGGGAGGAAGTTCACCTTCCAGCAGGACAACAACCCTAAACATACAGCCAGAGCTACAATGGAATGGTTTACATCAAAGCATATTCATGTGTTAGAACGGCCCAATCAAAGTCCAGACTTGAATACAATTGAGAATCTGTGGCAAGACTTTAAATTGCTGTTCACAGACGCTCTCCATCCAATCTGACAGAGCTTGGGATATTTTGCATAGAAGAATGGGCAAAAATGTCCCTCTCTAGATGTGCAAAGCTGGTAGAGACATCCCCAAAAAGACTTACAGCTGTAATTGCAGAGAAAGGGGGTTCTACAAAGTATTGACTCCGGGGGGCGCCGTACAAATGCACCCCCCACACTTTTCACATATTTATTTGTAAAACATTTTGAAAATCATTTATCATTTTCCTTCCACTTCACAATTATGTGCCACCTTGTGTTGGTCTATCACATAAAATCCCAATAAAATACATTTACGTTTTTGGTAGTAACATGACAAAATGTGGAGAATTTCAAGGGGTATGAATACTTTTTCAAGGCACTTTACAATACCCTATACCCACAGTTGATCCAGAGAAAGGCAAACAAACCCTATAAAGCATGGTCCAATTTGCTCCAGCGGGGGGAAAAGTATATTCCTTCCTCACCCCCTTTTGTATAATTTTTAACTTAAAATATAGGTTTGATAAACCATTGTGCTATTATTGGGTGGAATTCGCAACTACCAACATTTTATTCTACCTGGCCTCTGCCTTCAAAAATTTTATAATGTTGGGAGTTTTGGCTTATCTCCAGGCCCAAAATATGCATATTAACCTGTGTGAAAAGTGTTAAAGCACAGGTGTCAAACTGGCGGCCCTCCAGCTGTTGTAAAGCTACAAGTCCCATGAGGCATTCCAAGGCTGATAGTTAGAAGCAGTGGCGTCGCTAGGGGGTGGCTTTTGGGGCCATAGCCCTGAATCTGGGGCCCATAGCCCCAAGTCTCTGCAGGGGTCCCCAAGGGGCAGGGAGGCTCTCTGGGGACACTGATGTAAGTGGTGGGCTCTCTGGGAACCTTGATGCAAGGTGGAGGCTCTCTGGGGACCCCAATTTTAAGGGGGAGGCTCTCTGGGGACCCTGATTTAAGGGGGAGGCTCTCTGGGGACCCTAATGTAAGGGGGCTCTCTGGGAACCCTGATGTAAGTGGGGGCTCTCTGGGACCCTGATGTAAAGGGGGAGGCTCTCTGGGGACCATGATGTAAGGGGGGGCTCTCTGGGGACTCTGATGTAAGTGGGGGGCTCTCTGGGGATACACACACACACACACACGTATATTACTGTATATACATGTGTATGCCCACCCAAGCATATGACTTTCTCTGGGGACCCCAATTTTAAGGGGGAGGCTCTCTGGGGACCCTGATTTAAGGGGGAGGCTCTCTGGGGACCCTAATGTAAGGGGGCTCTCTGGGAACCCTGATGTAAGTGGGGGCTCTCTGGGACCCTGATGTAAAGGGGGAGGCTCTCTGGGGACCCTGGTGTAAGTGGGGGGCTCTCTGGGGATATACACACACACACGTATATTACTGTATATACATGTGTATGCCCACCCAAGCATATGACTTTCTTTACTACGCTGCTATGGGCTCTAGCCCCAGATCTTTTGTAGACCTAGTGACACCCCTGGTTACAAGCGTGACTTCCACAGGCAGAGGCATGATGTAGTTCCGCAACAGCTGGAGGGCTGCCAGTTTTACACCCCTGGGTTAAAAGGTTAGGCTACCAGATGGACCAATAGGGAGGTATTAGGGGGTGGAGCCAAACACAACTCTTGCGGTATAAGTTTGCCTACATCGGTGACTCTATGTGCGTTTTTTTTTTCACTACAGGAGCTTATGTATTTTTTCATCATCAGCTCATTTTCAGTTGGTTTGTGGCAGGTTTACGTTAACCACTTCCGGACCGTCCACCGTCGTTATACGTTGGCTGTTTGAAGGAGGATATCGTTGTTATGGCAGCAGCCAGCTGCCATAACCCAGGTATCCTCTTCTTCAGTGAGCGGTCCGGTTTAAGATAAAAGCGGTCTCTGCAGCGGATTCGCCACAAGATCACTTTTATCGGCGGCAGGAGAGGGGCCCCCCCCCTCCTCCCGCCGCACTCTGGTGCCCTCCACCGCTTACCGGAGCCGTCGGCAGCAGCGGAGGCGATCGGGTCCTTCTCATGGCCCGACATGGAGATGAGTGAGGGGAAGATGGCCACCCATCTCGGTATCATTTTTATTGCATTTTAGTGTAAATATGAGATCTGAGGTCTTTTTGACCCCCCAGATCTCATATTTAAGAGGACCTGTCATGCTTTTTTTCTATTACAAGGGATGTTTACATTCCCTGAAATAGGAATAAAAGTGATAACAATTTATTTATTTATTTTTTTTTTTTAAAACAATGTAAAAATGTAAAAAAAAAAAAGGTAAAAATAAGAAAAAAAACCCCATTTAAATGCGCCCCGTCCCAACAAGCTTGCGTGCAGAAGCGAACGCATACTTGACTAGCGCCCGCATATGAAAACAATGTTCAAGCCACACATGCGACGTATCGCTGCGCTCAGTAGAGCGAGAGCAATAATTCTAGCCCTAGACCTCCTCTGTAACTTAAAACATGCAACCTGTAGAATTTTTTAAACGTCGCCTATGAAGATTAAGGGTAAACGTTTGTCACCATTCCATGAGCAGGCGCAATTTTGAAGCGTGACATGTTGGGCTATTTGCTCGGCGTAACATTATCTTTCACAATATAAAAAAAAAATTGGGCTAACTTTACTGTTGTCTTATTTTTTAATTCAAAAAAGTGTATTTTTTCCAAAAAAAGTGCGCTTGTAAGACCTCTGCGCAAATACGGTGTGACAGAAAGTCTTGAAACGACCGCCATTTTATTCTCTAGGGTGTTAGAAAAAAAATGTATAATGTTTGGGGGTTCCAAGTAATTTTCTAGCAAAAAAATAAACGTTTTTGATTTTTAAACAACAAATCTCAGAAAGAGGCTCGGTCCTTAAGTGGTTAAGGGCTCATGGACACAGGACATTTTTACAGCTGCTGTTAGGAGCATTTGACGTTATTTTTTAACTGCCTCTAAATGCCCCTCCATGTTAGCCTATGTGTCCATGCACACATAAACTGTCAGAGGCGTTTGGAGGCATAAGCGTTTAGGGACAGCCTGTGCTTCCAGGAGCAGTAAAAACAAACCGTGAAAACGAAAAACACCAAAAAACGAGTCTAGACACGGCTAAACGTGTCAAGCCGCGTTTGATGTTTTTTTACATTATAAAGAGTCTTTTTAATGAAAAAAAATGCCAAAAAACGCTAACGCCAAAAAACACGGGAAAATATGTAAAAACGTGGCTAAACGTGAAAACGCAAGTTTTTAGCACTGCCGTAGTGCTGCCGTTTTTAAAACTTCCTGTGTGCATGAGCCCTTAACCTAAATTATTTTTCACTTTAGCACAGATGCCGTGTTTCCTGGACAGTGTCAGCTGTTCACAGATGAAGGTTGGACAGCTAGAAGATCCTACAAATATTCTGCTAACAGAACCCGTTACATCTGCAAAAGACGCGAAAAATACGCACATCTTGTTTGGTATAGCAAGATTTCAAGACTAACAAATGCGCCGTTGTGTTATTTACTGGTGACAACACTGCATAAATATATAATACGTCTTTTTATATGTTTTTTTTTTTTTCTCCAGGAGCAGTTGGACGGGAGAGCAGGACGGAGTACAGGGTTGTGCATGAATTATCGCAGTGCAGCCGGGGATTATGAGTTGTGTTCAGAGCCTGCAGCCCAGTCACCAACAGGTTCAATATGTCAAAGCTCCAGACAGCCGGGATTGTACATGTCAGGGCACAGCGCACAGGAGAAGTCTGTACAGCAGTTGTATACCGCTGGGATAACATTGCAGAGGTTCTGTTAGGTCAGCTGTCTATAAAATAATACTGTAGCAGAGAACGCTACATATATTTGATGCCATAAATATATATATATATATATATATATATATATATATATATATATATATACACAGTATATATATATATACAGTATCTCACAAAAGTAAGTACACCCCTCACATTTTTGTAAATCTTTTCTTCTATCTTTTCATGTGACAACACTGAAGAAATGACACTTTGCTACAATGTAAAGTAGTGAGTGTACAGCTTGTATAACAGTGTAAATTTGCTGTCCCCTCAAAATAACTCAACACACAGCCATTAATGTCTAAACCGCTGGCAACAAGATGGAGGAAGATGGAGAAGACCGGAGGAAGAAGCGGAGGAAGATGGAGGAAAAAGCCGGGGAAAGAAGACATTTTTAATACAGGAATTGTCAAAAACCGGCTATTGTCTTTTGTCACATTTCATTGCTTTTTTTGGTGAATGTGTAGGGGTACAATGTACCCGTAACCCATTCAAATGGGGGGGGCGGGATCTGGGGGTCATCCTTGTTAAAGGGGGCTTCCAGATTCCGATAAACCCCCCGCCCGCAGACCCCCACAACCACCGGGCAAGGGTTGTGGGGATGAGGCCCTTGTCCCCATTAACATGGGCACAAGGTGCTTTGGGGGGGACCTTAAAGCACCCTCCCCATGTTGAAGGCCTGTGGCCTGGTATGATTCAGGAGGGGGTGGGGGGGGGGGGCGCTCGCTCGTCCCTTCCCTTTCCTGACCCGCCAGGCTGCTTGCTCGTATAAGGGTCTGGTATGGATTTTGGGGGGGACCCCTACACCATTTTTTTTTAATTTTGGGGTGGAGTTTCCCTTAATATCCATACCAGACTTGAAGGACCTGATATGGACTGGTGGGGGGGAGCCTACGCCGTTTTTTTCTTTGACTTTTACTCTATATTGCCGAGAACCGGCAATACATTACAGCCGCGAGCAATTTTAAATGAAAATTTTTCCTTTAGAAATGTCATTTTGCTATGGTACTGTAATAAACACGGGAAAGGTGCGCTTATTTACAGGCATACTAAGGACACCCCCCAGGCACAATATTTAAAGGAATTTTTAATTTTTATTGTTTCACTTTAAGCATTATTAAAATCACTGCTCCTGAAAAAACGACCGTTTTAAAAACATTTTTTCCAATTAATACATGTCCCCTGGGGCAGGACCTAGGTCCCCATACACTTTTCATGGCAAAGAACTTGCATATAAAGTAAGTTGTGATAGTGCCATCGATCTATGAAACCGGAATTGATGCCCACATCCCTGAAAATTGAATACAGAATCACCAATCCCATAAGTCACCAATTCATTTTTAAACTTTTCTAATAAAATATCAATATATTTTCATTACATTTATTGTCAATGAATTTCTGCCTTTAAAAGTCCCACAGAGGAACCTGTTTGATTTTGTATTGAAGAACTTGCATATAAGCCTTCAGTGAGAACTTTGGATTTTGCAGGTTTGAGCCCCATTGACTTCCACTATTCCCGCATATGTGATCTAACAGCCATGTTTGCCGGCAATAGCGCTGCTTTCCATTTGCATTAGCGCCCTGTTTCTGAAGTTTTAATTGGCTTTAATTGGGCCCTATTTTCTTTGACTGCAGGATCATTTATCGGCGCTATAGTAAAATGACCCCCAAGGTAGTTATACTGCATCAGCAAGGTCTCTCCCAGGCAAAGATTTCGTAGCAGACCGGGGCATTCAAGATGTGCTGTTCAAGCTCTGTTGAAGAAGTACAATGAAACGGCAGAGTTGAGGACTGTAGACGCGATGGTCGGCCAAGGAAACAATGCAGCAGATGAAAGAAACATCATGCTTATTTCCCTTCAACATCAGAAGATATCCAGCAGTGCCATCAGCACAGAACTGGGGGATGCCAGTGGGACCCAGGTACACTTATCTACTGTCTGAGGTGGTCTTCATTGAAGAATTGTGGCCAAAAAGCCAAACCTCTGACATGAAAACAAGGCTAAGCGACTCAACTATGCAGGAAAACAAAGGAACTGGGGTGCAGTAAAATGGCAGCAGGTGCTCTGGACTGAGTCAAAATGTGAAATATTTGGCTGTAGCAGGAGGCAGCTTGTTGGTGAAGGGCTGGATAGTGGTACAATAATGAGTGTCTGCAGCCAACTGTGAAGCATGGTGGAAGTCCCTTGCAAGTTTGGGGCTGCACTTCTGCAAAGGGAGTTGGAGATTTGGTCAGGATCTATGGTGTCCTCAATGGTGAGAAATACAGGCAGATACTTATCCATCATGTCATACCATCAGGGAGGCATCTGATTGGCCCCAAAATGTAATCTGTAGCAGGACAATGACCCCAAACTTACAGCCAATGTCATTAAGAACAAACTTCAGCGTAAAGAAGAACAAGGTGTCCTGGAAGTGATGGTTTGGCCCCCACAGAGCCCTGATCCCAACACCTTGGAGTCGATCTGGGATTACTTGAAGAGACAGAAGGATTTGAGGCAACCTACATTAAGAGAAGATCTGTGCTTAGTTCTTCAAGATGTTTGGAACAACTTACCTGCTGAGTTCCTTCAAAAACTGTGTGCAAGTGTACCTAGAAGATTTGATGCTGGTTTGAAGGTAAAGGGTGGTAACCCTTTTTCTGTGCTGGGCACTAGGTACCTCACCTTTGCATCCTTCTTCTGTGATGGGCACTAGGTACCTCACCTTTGCACCCTTCTTCTGTGATGGGCACTAGATAGCTCATACTTGCACCCTGCTTCTGTGAAGGACACTAGGTACCCCACCTCTGTACCCTTCTTCTGTGATGGGCACTAGGTACCCCACCCTCGCAACCTTCTTCTGTGATGGACACTAGGTACCCTACCCTTGCACGCTTCTTCTATGCTGGACACTAATCTATGCTGGAGCTTAATCATGGGGATGGCTAAGTACCCCACCCTCGTACCCTTCTTCTATGCTGGGCACTAAATACCTCACCCTCGCACCCTTCTTCTGTGATGGGCCTAGGTACCCCACCCTTGCACCTTTCTTCTGTGATGGACATTAGGAACCCCACCCTCACACACTTCTTCTGTTATGGGCACTAGGTACTCCACTTTTGCATCCTTCGTCTGTGATGGGCACTAGATACCCCACACTTACACCCTTCTTCTGTGATGGACAATAAGTACCCCACCTTCGCACCCTTCTACTGTGATGGGCACTAGGTACTGCACCTTTGCATCCGTCTTCTGTGATCGGACTAGGTACCCCACCTTTGCATCCGTCGTCTGTGATGGGCACTAGGTACCCCACTTTGCACTATTATGCTGTGATGGATGCTAGGTACCTCACCCTTCTTCTGTGATGGACACTAGGTACCCGACCCTTGCACCCTTCTTTTGTGATGGACACTAGATACCCCACCCTCCCTCTTTTATTCTGTGATGGTTGTTAGGTACCTCACCCTCGCACTTTTATTCAGTGATAGGCACTAGGTTCCTCACCCTTGCACTCTTATTCTGTGATGGATGCTAGGTACCCCACCCTTCTTCTGTGATGGACACTAGGTACCCCACCCTTGCACCCTTCTTCTGTGATGGACACTAGGTACCCGACCCTCACACCCTTCTTCTGTTATGAACACTAGGTACCCCACCCTTGCACCCTTCTTCTGTGATGGCCACAAGATACCCCACCCTTGCAGCCTTCTTCTGTGATGGACACTAGATACCCCACCCTCGCACTCTTATTCAGTGATGGGCACTAGGTACCCCACTCTTGCACTCTTATTCTGTGATGGATGCTAGGTACCCCACTCTTCTTCTGTGATAGATACTAGGTACCCCACCCTCGATCTCTTATCCTGTGATGGACACTAGGTCCCCCACCCTCGCACCCTTCTTCTGCTATGAACATATGAACACTAGGTGCACCACCCTTGCACCCTTCTTCTGTGATGAGCACTAGATACCCACCCTTGCAACTTTATTCTGTGATGGGCACAAGGTGCCCCACTTCGCTGCTTTTCTTCTGTGATGGGCATAAGGTACCCCACTTTGGGATGCTTTGACTACTTTAGTTGTAGAAAAAAGGCTTTTTTTTTCAATTTAGAAACACATTAAATTTGGCCGAATAGTCTCATCCATGTTAAACACAGAGGTCACACACAAGGCTTCATTTATAGCTCTAGACAAATCCTATCTATGCTGTGACCAATATTAAACCCAAGCATGGAAGTCACAGGACTCATTTGATGGGAGGTGCCCCCTCGGGAGCATGGAGGTCGGAGTTCAGCCTTCACACTGATTGATTAAATGAGGCTGCAGTAGAGGTCCGGGGTGGATGAAAAATCCATTATTTGCTTTGATGTGCCGCAATCTGATGTGTGGATAGGAAGCTCAGTCATGGCATAACTCTGCTGCTTCTCCCTTAGGAAATGCTAAGTTGATAGGACAGACTTGTGTCCTGCCAGGAGCCAGCTGCAAGCCACCTTATCGGATCATCAGGTATAACCATAGAGAGGGATGTATCTTAAAATACAGCCGTTGGTATGGTCCAAACTATAAAGGAGAGTGATGAGAACAATTAGGGATAATAACAATGGCATTCATTCACAAAGCCATATGAGTTGTGTTTTTTTGAGTTCATTGGTTTATCTCATCACATTTTTTTGCATCAAAATGTTTAAATCTCAAAAGGTAAATACATTATTTTTGCACATGAAATCAACATTTGACAGTTGGAAGCCTCTGTCTCTCACGAAATGGTATTTTATCTCAATAGCTTACTGTTAAAATTTAAAGCAAATGTCTGATTTAAGAAACTACATACCACCTCCCTTCACTGAGGACCCCACTTCTTCTAAAAAACAAGTAGTGAGATATTTTACAAAGAAGAATGGGCAAAAATGTCCCTCTCTAGATGTGCAAAGCTGGTAGATACATCCCCAAAAAGACTGTGATTGCAGTGAAAGGCGGTTCTACAAAGTATTGACTTGGGGGGGCTTAATACAAATGTACCCCACACTTTTCACATATTTATTCGTAAAAAATGTTGAAAACCATTTATCATTTTCCTTCCATTTCACAATTATGTGCGACTTTTTGTTGGTCTATCACAGAGATATGCAATTAGTCCTATAGGCTGCAATAGATGCAGTGGTACATGCCCCCCCATGACGGTGCCCTTTTTTTTAAAAAGTGAGAGTAAACTCCCATGCATGACTTTTACCTATAGGTAAGCCTGTAGCATACTAACTAACTTTAAGTTAAGTTAGTTTCACACAACCTGCGAACATGCAATGCATACTAGCACATAATGCTTTTACCTTTCAGGTTTCAAGAGAAAAACAAAACAAAACAGCGGCTTACAAATTGTAAAGTAACAAGATTCGCCTCCCATAGCCTTGGGGTTCGGGTTTAGCAAATTTTTTTTTCTGACCCTCCTGTGACCTGTACTTTGACCTAAGGAGAAACGATTTTTGATTATCATGTGGCATAGATACTGCACCACATCCCTTAATAGATAAGTATACAATTCCAGAAATATTTGGGGATTTTTAGGGTGCACACTTACAACAAAATAATTAATAGAAAAAAAAGAAATTTATTAGAAAAATATTAAAAACAAACATTCAAAAATAGGTATTGATATTACAGTACATTTTACAAGTGCAAACTGATTTCATCTCTACATGTTTCGCCTTGATTATTGGCTTCTTCAGGGTTCGGGTTTAGCAGACTTTTTTTTCTGACCCTCCTGTGACCTGTACTTTGACCTAAGGAGAAACAATTTTTACTTATCATCTGGCATAGATACTGCACCACATCCCTTAATAGATAAGTATACAATTCCAGAAATATTTGGGGATTTTTAGGGTGCACACTTACAACAAAATAATTAATAGAAAAAAAGAAATTTATCAGAAAAATATTAAAAACAAACATCCAAAAATAGGTATGGATATTACAGTACATTTTACAAGTGCAAACTGATTTCATCTCTACATGTTTCGCCTTGATTATTGGCTTCTTCAGGGTTCGGGTTTAGCAGACTTTTTTTTCTGACCCTCCTCTGACCTGTACTTTGACCTAAGGAGAAGCAATTTTTGCTTATCATCTAGCATAGATGCTGCACCACATCCCTTAATAGATAAGTATACAATTCAAGAAATATTTTGGGATTTTTAGGGTGCACACTTACAACAAAATAAGTAATAGAAATATAGAAATTTATTAGAAAAATATTAAAAACAAACATCCAATAGGTATTGATATTACAGTACATTTTACAAGTGCAAACTGATTTCATCTCTACATGTTTCACCTTGATTATTGGCTTCTTCAGGAGAATTTATTGATATCAGGCACAGTAAACACTGGAAAGAGAAAGAATTTTTAAGAAAAATAATATAACAAACAATCACAATGCATCATAAGTATATGACAAAAAGTTACAAATTTAAACATTCATGAATTGGCAAAATGCATGGCACCAAAACCACAAATCGGTCATATAGATTACTTGTATATTCAAAAGCTATTTGTATGTATGTTGAGGCTTCAGAGTCATAGAGGTGTAAAAAAAATCGGATCATCAGGTATAACAATAGAGGGAGGGATGTATCTTAAAATACAGCCGTTGGTATGGTCCAAACTATGAGGGAGAGTGATGAGAACAATTAGACCTCGGGGGAAAAAAAAGGTAATCCCCAAATCAATTTTCATTGAAATCCCAAAAGGGTAAAATAATCTTTAACTTTACCCCAAGGCTTTAAAATGATCGATCATTTCCAATCCCAAGGGAAATGGATAACATTACAAAAGATGGTGAGAGCAATAAGATGAGATGATTTCTGAAATTTCATAAAGTCAGATCACGACCCCTGAATCAGAAACATAATAAAAAATTGCAGTCACTTTTGTTGTAAGTGTGCACCCTAAAAATCCCCAAATATTCCTTGAATTGTATACTTATCTGTACTTTGACCTGTTTTGTTTCATAGGTTGGACTTGATGGACTTTTGTCTTTTTTCGACCTCACCTACTATGTAACTATGTAAAGACTTTGCGGCATTTGGAATATATTGGGGCTGATTTTATCTGAAAGTTTCCTTGAGCTTTAACAAAGAAAGCGTCACCGTTGTAATCTCGCCTATAAAACTTTAATGTCGTTCTATATTTTATCGTAACAAGAAAAAATTGAAAAAAAAAACATTTTAACCACCCAGCGAACGTAAAACGAAATCATTAAGTCGCATTTTGACTTTCATTGCCAAACGCAAAAATCAATAGCTATACCCCGCGCCTAACTTAGAATGCATTTCACCGGCGGTAATATCACGCAAACCGTGCGGCTCACAGGAACGCAAGCCGCTGCTGAGCTTCAACCCACCCGTGTCCAAAAAAGGCGAGACGTTTGCTAAATATTTATGGAGCGCCCAACGGGAGTACGTTAAAGAACATTTCAGTAATGTGAATTTAGTTTTCGCATCGCTTCTATAAAATCTCAATTTGCTTCTTTTGAAGCCTTCGAGTAAACCGCCGACTGCGCGGATCTGAGGCTGAGATAACTCATTTAGAGGTAACTAAATAGAATGACACTGTTTTGCGCTCTCCTCGGCTGCGCGGTGATATAGGACTTCGGCGGGGGAAAGACATTTTTTGGTATGTGACACCTGTTTTCTGGGTCCTGTGTAGAGATTGAAAAAGAAGACACTCGCTTTTATAAAATAAAATACAAGATACTTGAGGAGTCCGCCGCGTGCCGATGTTGTTGGCTGTTATTTTTTTCCAATAAATTATTTGTTGCCTTTGGATAACAGTTTCAAAGTCTTTAAAGGCCGTTATTTCTGGTCTAATGATACGGCCAAATTCTCAGACTCTGAAGGGAAAATCCACTTTCCCATCCTGTACTTTAGCTAAAGTTTCCCCCCGATGTGGGTGTCACATGGACGCATAAACAGAAATAGAACAGAAAGATACGGCCAGTTCTTACAGTATAACTTTACTAAGTATACCTAACATTTTTTTTATGCATGTTAAGTAATGTGCATAGGTGTGTGCAGCCTATTGCATTAGGGTGTGCACCCTAAAGCTCAAACACACATACGTATGTACAGTATCTCACAAAAGTGAGTACACCCCTCACATTTTTGTAAATATTTTCTTATATCTTTTCATGTGACAACACTGAAGAAATGACACTTTGCTACAATGTAAAGTAGTGAGTGTACAGCTTGTATAACAGTGTAAATTTGCTGTCCCCTCAAAATAACTCAACACACAGCCATTAATGTCTAAACCGCTGGCAACAAAAGTCAGTACACCCCTAAGTGAAAATGTCCAAATTGGGCACACAGTGTCAATATTTTGTGTGGCCACCATTATTTTCCAGCACTGCCTTAACCCTCTTGGGCATGGAGTTCACCAGAGCTTCACAGGTTGCCACTGGAGTCCTCTTCCACTCCTCCATGACGACATCACAGAGCTGGTGGATGTTAGAGACCTTGCTCTCCTCCACCTTACGTTTGATGATGCCCCACAGATGCTCAATAGGGTTTAGGTCTGGAGACATGCTTGGCCGGTCCACCACCTTTACCCTCAGCTTCTTTAGCAAAGCAGTGGTCATCTTGGAGGTGTGTTTGGGGTCGTTATGTTGGAATACTGCCCTGTGGCCAAGTCTCTGAAGGGAGGGGATCATGCTCTCCTTCAGTATGTCACAGTACATGTTGGCATTCATGGTTCCCTCAATGAACTGTAGCTCCCCAGTGCCGGCAGCACTCATGCAGCCCCAGATTTCTTTTTAAATGTTTGTAAGGATGTAGTGGGCAATTCTGATTGATCGAAGCGTCCAAGAAAATACTCAAGGTCGATCCGATCTATCAGATCTGGGGGATCATTTTCCTCCAGTAATTCAATTAAATTGTCTAGAGCAGTGAGTTCTTGGGATTTGAATCCAGGTTGTTTTGGTACATCTTTAGAATACATCTGTTTAAGGACGGGTTTTCGTGCGAAGAGTTGAATATCTTTGGTCACCTCAAACTTGTCCATGTCCTGATTAGGATAAAAACTCAAACCACATGCCAGTACTCGTGTCTCTGATTCACTAAGGTTAAAGGGGGAAAGAATAATTACATTAAGGTTATTGGAAATTGATGATTGTGGTTGGGTGGGTAGCTCATGTCGGTGTGATCCTTGATCGGTTATGTCTCGGCATTGTCGATCGGTTTGACTAAAAAATTGTCCTGTGTTACATTGAGTGGCTGTGCCGTGTTGCCTGATACCATTAGTCTAGGAAGAAGAGTGTTAGTGTCTAAGTGAGAAAAAGAAGAACCACCACCGGCTATGTTACCTGACACCAAGTGAGGGCTGTACGATCCCGATGCCGTGAGCGATTCAGTGATGCGTTTTTTAGTCGACTTCTCATGTGATCTGTTTCCTTGTGAATTCCTTTTGGATTTCTGTGATTGCTTGTGTTTCGTTGACCCTTTAGAAGAGATAGAGGACATGGACGGATAGCCCCGAATTAGTTTTAATATTTGGTTGGTACTAAATTTTATTTTTTGGAGTATTCTTCCAAATATATACTTTGCTTTCCTGAAATGCATTTTTATCTCTATCAACTTTATTTTCTTTTTTAATCAAGATTTCCCTATTGAACTGTTCTAGTTGTTCATTAAGATCTTTATTGTACTTTTCGTATGATGCATGATTTTTGAAAACTGACAATTGCTTAAATATGGACTCTAATTCCTTATCAACTTCCCTGAGTTTTCTCTGATATTCATCTGTGAGTAGAGACATCATACCAGTAGAACACGTAGAGAGATTTTTCTCCCAATCATTTTTGAGGGTCATACTCATATTTTCCAAAAAGGGAAAGATTTGAATACGTAAAACGAAAGGGGTTCATATTGTTTTTAATATATTGTTGAAAAGAATGTATGTGCCAATGATAGGAAGATTTCTTCTCTAGCATTTTTCTAAGATTGAAAAATATGGATGATAACTCAGTATCCTTTTGTTCCTTCTGAGTGAAATCTTTGTAGAACCCTAACATTGTAGAGTCCCTCTCAGTACCCACATAATTAGTCATATTAAAGTAGGTTAAACATAGATGGGTAAAGTTTCACGGATCTGTAGCACACAAGATGAGGAGTGGGTATCTACTACCCGAAAAGTAATGTATATTATGGTTGTGCCATAGATCTATAGAAAAGGAATTGCTGCCCACATCCCTTAATTTAGATATAAAATAGAACAACTTCCTCTATGGGACTTTGGAAGGCAGAAACTCTGAAAAATGATAATGTTGCCATATACTGTAACATGCAGGGCTTTTTTTCAGCAGGAACTAGGGGGAACTCAGTTCCACCACCTCTGGCTCAGGTCCTCTGTTCCCTGCTCACCACTATCACTTGGTAACACTGAAGTCCAGCTTCTGTATTTACAAGTGATAGCTTATCTCCCAGTAGCTCCCACAGGTCAGATCTCCTGCGCAGATCCCACTGAGTGCCGGACAGGGACAAGGGAGATACAGAACAGGTGCACCCTAGGTGGTCTCCATTTTTTCCCTGGTGACCAATTGTTGATGCTCCTACTGCATGATCTCCCTTGCAAGTGACTGTAGTATAGTATAGTATGTTGCAACAAAGGTAAGACATATGACAGATGGTGGAGCTTTTAAGGAGGGGGGGAAGATGAGGGCAGTGGAGGGAGGGGATGTATGCAGAGGGAAGAGCTACTATTTGGTGCCATTTGGCAGGTATGTGTGTGTGGCGGGCATGGTTGAGTTCCTGCACCTTTTCTCTGAGAAAAAAAAGCCCTGGTAACATGTCAGTAATTTATACATATAGACTGAGAGTAAATGGGTTGGGTTCACACTGGTACAACAAACGCTCCGACATTGGGAGCTCATGACGTGTGAAAATCAATGTTTCCCTATGGGAGCCAGCTTAACTGGTCCAACACAAATGGGTCCGACTTTGAAAATGCTCCCTGTACTACTTTGGTCCGACTTTGATCCTACTTCAGCCCATTGAATATCAGTGAAGTCGGATCAAAGTCGGATCGCCGTCCTAACTAATCCGACTTTGGCATGCGACTTGTGCTCTGATGATCTTGAAGGGGAACTCCACGCCAAATTAAAAAAAAAAACGGGATGGATTTCCCCTCCAAGAGCATACCATACCCTTCGGTCTGGAATGGATTTTGAGGGGAACCCCCCCGCCGAAAAAATGTTGTGAGGGTCCCCCCAAAATTCATACAAGACCCTTATCCGAGCACACAGCACAGCAGGTCAGGAAAATGGGTGGGGACAAGCGAGCCCTCCCCCCTCCTGAACCGTACCAGGCCGCATGCCCTCAACATGGGGGGGTGGGTGCTTTGAGGCAGGGGGGCCCTGCGCTCTCCCCACCCCAAAGCACCTTGTCCCCATGTTGATGAGGACAAGGGCCTCTTCCCGACAATCCTGGCTGTTGGTTGCCAGGGTCTGCGAGCAGGGAGCTTATCGGAATCTGGAAGCCCCCTTTAACAAGGGGGCCCCCAGATCCTGGCCCCTCACCCTATGTAAATGAGTATCGGGTACATTGTACCCCAACCCATTCACCTAAAAAAAGTGTTACAAATAAAACACAGTACACAGTGTGTAATTTATTATGGCAGCTCTGGTGTCACTTCCGACTTCTCCCCTCTCCGGCTCTTCTGCCTCCTCCGCTGATGTCTTCTGCTGGTTCTTCTCCCCTATCCGGGTCTTCTCCGCTCTCCGCTGATGTCTTCTAGCCCCCTCCGGTCCTTCTCCCTCTGTCCGCTGTCTTCTGCCTCTGCCGGGTCTTCCCCGCTATCTTCTCACTCTTTTGACGGGTCTTCTCCACTGTTTTCTGCCTCTATTCTTCTTCCGATGTTGGGGGGGGGGATTTGTTCTAGGAGGGGTGATTTTTTTGGGTGGGGCGCATTTGTACTGGGGGGGGATTTGGGTGACTGGGGGAGGATTTGTTCTGGGAGGGGGAATTTCAGCAGGGGGGTGGATTTGTACTGGGAGAAGGGGCAATTTAAGGGGTAAGCATGCAGATTAGGGTTACAGTTTGGCACGTTCGCCCTGGGCTCTAGATGGCCTTGTTTCAGCACTACTACTACTTTTACAAGGTTAAGACTGGGTTTGCAAAGGCATTTGGTGCTGATGTGGCGAGGAAAATATTAAAAAAATATTTTTTTGTGCCTGGAGTTCAGCTTTAAACTTTTAAAACTTTGTAGTTATCCTGCATGTGTTGTGTAGGCAAAACAGGGAAACACTTTCAAAGAAATTGCTTGGATTGCTAACAGTTAATAGCATGACCAGAGATGTGTGTTTTACTATTTAATGTCCATGTTTTCATCTACAAAGTTTTGCATACTTGGCCATCCCAAGGCTAATATCTGGCTAGCCTTACTGCTGGCAATGACATGGCTTAACCTCTTTATGACCAGAGGTACCCAATATTACCAAAAGTATTAGGACGCCTGCCTTTACACACACATGAACTTTAATGGCATCCCAGTCTTAGTCCGTAGGGTTCAATATTGAGTTGGCCCACCCTTTGCAGCTACAACAGCTTCAACTCTTCCGGGAAGGCTGTCCACAAGGTTTAGGAGTGTATCTATGGGAATGTTTGCCCATTCTTCCAGAAGCGCATTTGTGAGGTCAGGCACCACTATGGACCAAGCCTGGAGATCACGTTGTCCAAGTTCTTGCAATCCAAAACATGAGAGCTTATCTCTGGGCCTTCGGGCACAATAAATACAGTACGGTGCAATGTCTTGGGAGAAAAGCAAGCTGGTGGAGTAAGTGTGTGCTTCACGCAACTTTCTTAATCGTATGTCGGGGAAGGTAGGAACAGGCCATGCCACCGACTGAGGAGGAAAATGCTGTAGTTCTGTAAGTGACTGGGGCCCAGAAGTACAGCATGGTCAAGGCCTGTTGGTGGCACCAACTCACACGGAACTGAGATCATGGCGAGTGATAGGGCTTATAATACTCTTGAGGTGCCCCTAGGGGGCGACAGTCCAACCCTTCCAGATATTGACATTTTATGTTTGCCTCTCTTCAGCTTTGTTTCACTCAAATGTAGACAAAAAAAAAAATTTCCCTCTGCTCCCCATTTCCTCCTAGAATTATATTTATATATTTCCTGTTAGATAAAAAACTGAATTTTAAATTCTCAGAATTTTCTCCCTTCAGTAAAAAAATCTGGAGTCTGTCTATTTTACCGTGTAGCCGGAGTAGAGAACCTTAGCTGAAGGTTAGACGAAGGCAAATTTATTTCTATTATTTAAGATTTTGACAAATGCCGTAAAAAACAAGTCCTTGTGAATAAACCGCGGGATTCTGAAGTCATAAAGGAAAATCCATTTTATGGCAGTAAAATATTTTTCCGTTACTTCTTTAATACCTAATCAGATTTTTAGCAGCTATAAGTGCCTTGCTTAGAGGTATTATTTCAGGTCCGAAAAAAAAGTCTTTGTTGAAAATTGATCCTGGTGTTCTATTCATTAAAGGAACTTCATTCAGAGATGTGGGGAACTGAGCTAGACACAAAACATAATAACTTTAGAACATTTGGGAGACTGTGGTCCTTTCTGCAAAAATAAGCATAACCGTTTTGTTAGCAGGAGCAGTTAGCTAGCTTGCCACCAGATGGCTCTGTTATACTGGGATAGGGAAAGAGGTAACTGGGTGTTAGGTCCCTTTTAGAGAACTTCCTCTAGTGATTTTATGGGTGGAGTTAGTGCCCATATATATGGCAGGATGGGGGAGGCCATGTGGGATGAGCCAAACACACCAGAGCCATTTGGATGTAGTCAGCTACTGCCAAGGGCCCCCTAACAAGTCTAAAGCCCCAGGCGAGGAGGTTAAACACTCAGAAGGAACAGTTATAGTTGTCCTGACTGCTTTATGGTCTTCTGCAGGCTGTAAGCGGGATACAAAAGGCCATTTAGGCCTTTCTAGAGTCCTCTGAAGTGAATACTACTACACTTGTGTGTGAAAGTGCCATCTAGGAGCGTGCTTGGCTGGGCAGACCTATAGAAAGGAACATTGGGAGAGACTGTTATACTGATGAGGACACCTTGATTGTACTCGATGATGGAAGCCGAATGCTGTGGACTTAGTATACATGGAGAAGCTGTGGTGCTCCCAAGGACAGAGGAGGTAGAGCGTGAAGATGGTCTACAAATTATGTGCTGGTGTTCTGCTCTTAAATGACAGCTACAGAATATCCGCTCTTGGGTATGGCACTTCGCTCTAAAGAATTCTGTCAGTATGTCAATATAATGGCAGATGTCACCGCCATCTCTAAGAAGTTACAGTAAAGTGTGGAAAAAATATTTCATATATGGGCATTCCTTTATTCTTGAATATAAAAGTAAAAATCTGGTCTAAACCTAAGCTTAAATCTGCGCATTACAAGTCCTATACTAACTAGCCTGTAAAGAAAAGATGTGTATACTTACCTAATCTAAGGGTGCTCCAGTCCAGTCACTTTATCTCCCCAGCAGCCAGCTTCAGGGGTGTGAAGGGACAGCCGACAATGGATGTAATGCCAAGCCTGTAAGAGTAGGCAGGTGGTCATCACATCCCCCATTTTTCCCGCCTCGTTGGGCACCAAGCAAGGGTCACATGAGAAGTCTACCCTGGAGTGGGTTCTTCTGGGCTATGCTAGGCACTTTATACAGGGTCACTTTACTACACATGGGCTTTACTACACATGGTGTGCCTTTGCTTTGTGCGATCTTCATCAATGCCCTGGGAACAGGCTGAGGCTGCCTTTTGGGAATACTTGACCTTAAGGCGAACCTCTACAGTCCTGAACGTACACCATGTACACTTGCACTGCAACTGTTCTCCAGTTAACTCTCAGTTGCATGTGAGAACGGACACCTTCTCTGTAATCTGCATTTAGTACGGACATGGTGAGCTCTGTCCACATCCACCTGTCCAGTGTTTTCCACTACTACTCCCCAGTAGCGGAGTGCCGCTGCATACTCTGCGCGGGCTCCACGCTTGCACTTTAGCGGTTTTAGATGCCTGGAGGAGGGGTTTCTGAACATGTGACTGCTGTGATTGACTGTTACAGGGAGATCACATGATCGGAAAGCTTTTCATTAGCCGCCGGTAACTGTGTCGGGAGCGCACAGGGCTCACTGGGGGTTCTCCACTTACCGAGCCATTGTCCCATATCTATATATCACAGGACTAGTGGGCCGGACCCAGAGAAGAACCTGCCAAAAAAGACCAAAGAACCAAGAAAGGCATTAACTCCTACTCCATACCCCCCAACATTTTGAGATTAGAATGAGAGACACCTACTAGCAAACGAATGTAGGCATAGGACACATCCCCTGCCACGCCCTTAAAGGGGGGGAGTTAAGTAAATCCACAAGTGCTATTACCACCACTACTATTCCTTTATATTGGCTTTTAAAATTGACAAGTGCAGCAATTTAGAGTTTGCATAAAAGGATTAGCACTGGGAAACACTTTTTGAAAGATAAAAAGTGCATTTTTATACAACTATATAGATCAGACCAAAATGAGGGACAGATGAAGAGGAAAGAGGGACATTGCTCCAAATTAGGGACAGTCCCTCGAAATCAGGGACAGTTGGAAGCTATCTGGCTAATTCAACCCGCTTACATCCCTCCCCCCTTAGACACAAGCCATCTTAGTTGCGTCAAAACAGGAGAAAAAACTTTTTATTACAATGGCTTTAGCAATACAGTAAAGTGCACAAATATGTAAAACACAACGGCAGCAATTCAAACATAATAGTCTGGATCGGGCAGGAAGTGGGGAGCTCCGAGTTGGGGTGATGACCATCAGGCTTTACTATCCCTACCCGGTCCATCTAGATATGACGTCCGATGTTATAGTACTTGTGGGACTTGTTTAGCAAAGCTCCTCATGTGTTCAGGAACAAGCATTTTCTCCCACACGGCTCTACTGTAAATCTTTTGGCATTTCTTCCTCCATTTGCAAAAACAACTATTCAGGCACATAAAGAAATGTCCTGCGGTATCAGGCACTTACGTACTTTTTCATATAGTGTTGTAATTGGGCCAAGTGTGTAATCTGTGTTTTGTAGTGAAGGGACCCCTGTGGCAGATAGGCATTGGGTGGCTAATAGTATTTGAACTCAGTACGCTCTATCAGGGCTAAAGCAGCAGCTTGAGGTTCCCGTGGAAGAGGGGGATGTGGACGAGGGACCTCGGGCTCCGGAGACCGGGGTAACTCCTCATCCAGGTCAAAAATCAGTCTCTTCAAGGAGCTTCATCTTGGACAGCTCCAGGAGGGCGCTAACTTAGGAGCAGGAGCAGTCTGTGGCTGTGGCTTATCTTCCCGCAAGGGGTACAGCAGACAAATCCAGTGGTGGCAAGTCCAACAATGGGTGAAAGCTGTATAGTCCTTCCTCCTCATCACCAGAGTCAATGATGGGCGGAGGTGGGAACTCTTCGAAGGTAGCCTCCAAAGGGCAGCTTGATTTAACCCGGGCGGGTGCAGGCGTCGTGGGAGTGCTTCGGCATGGCAGCTCACCCCAGTTTCCTCAGGGGAGGCCTTCACTGCAGGCTATACTGTAGGATCTTCGTGTGAGGCTCAGAGGCGGACTCCTCTCTGGAAATAGGGGATCGGTCATAGGCAGGCAATCAGGTCCAATCTCACAGCGGGGTTCCTCCTCCAAAATCTGGTGAAACAGCAGAACTCTGCACATGCCACTGCAAGCCAATGGAGACATGATGGCAAGGTGTCTCTTGCAGCTGGGGCATAGGACTCGCAGCTCCTCTTGACCTCCTGACATCCTGATGGCGAACCCGTAGGCAGGTTGATACTGCTTAAAGGTGTCCAGTACGGCTGGCATTCGCTTCCATGGAAGTTGACTGGCTAAGGTGGCTGGCAGAATCGCACATGGAGCATCCGTGCTTCATCCTGGTTGTGGTTGCTATATAGGTCCCTTATCAGGGGATCCTCCAATCAAAAGACAGAACCTTCTGCAGGAGCCAATCAAGAGACAGTCATGAGTTTTTTTACAGAAAAAAAGGTTGCTAGGCAAGTCTGAGCAAATTCTAAATAACTAGCTAACGACATGGTCTCTTGGGGGTTGGTCTTCAGATGTATGCAGTAGGTGCAGTCCCACCTTGGGCACAAAGTGTAAGGGTAGGCATGTGGTTGGTCATCACGTCCCCCATGTTTCCCTTCTCGTTAAATGCCAAGCAAGGGTCACAAAAGAGGCCCTGCGTGCTAGAGTACCTTTCACCCTGCACATGCTTATCAATGCCCGGGACCAGGCAGCAACCGCATTCATGCGGGGAATCAAACATTTTGCTGATCCCCCCCCCCCGCGTAGAGATGAGCTGTAGACAGTGTACCGCAATAAAAATACAGAGTCCTGCTGTAAGAGTGCTGTCCCAGTAAGCTGGTCCTTTTTTTATAAAGTTTGGAGACCCCTGCCTCAGATCATTAACAGTAACATAACAACAGTACAGTACACAAAATATAAATGCATACTATTCATATACATCAGCTCTCAAGTGTTGGAAGCAAATTTGCAAAATGTATTTTAGCATTTTCCTTTCTCCTGGCGTCGCTTGTTAATTCCAGTGGAAACCTCAGTTGCCCCGCCAGGTGTGTTTTAGCATCACAGTCATAATATCAACTGCTTGTTGAGTGCCCTTTAGCAGTTCTACTGCTGAGCCCATGCCCGCTCCACCAGTCCAGCGTACCTCTGCCACCTCACTCCTAGTTACAGAATGGAGTGTGAACCTAGTGTGGACCTCATGGATGCACTTACTTCACTTAACTCCTTCCACTCTTCCGTACCATATAGCCAGGTTCATGAGGTCCCTGTACCTCAGGTTTGGTCCCAGATACTTTTGGGCAACCATCCCCTAGGTAGGGAACCAGAACACCAATCTCCTCTGTACCGGAAGACCTGTGACCTACACCAAATAACACGCTTCATGATTGGCTGCAATGTACCTTGCATAAGTTACTGGTTACCCAAAGCCACTGCATTCCTCCTCCTGCTTGTCTTGCCAAGTAGACATTTTGTAGTGGCTTTGCTTCATGCCCCACAAGTGCTTTACTGACCCTGTTCTGTCATACGCCAGAAACCATCATGCACCCCTTTGAATGACTTCAGACCAGGCTTCAACAACTTTTACTATAAAAATACTTCTCATAGCAAAACAAACAGAGCGAGTGGGACATAGTCCAAAACCTAATTGTCTGATGGGGGTGGCTGTCAAAGCTGACGCTCCCCAATGACTGGTAGTGTCCACCGGAACACCGGCATCTTGTGCTGATCACATGCTGATTCCTGTGTCTTTTCCTTCTAAGAACTGTGGTGTTTCTTCATCCTCTTAGCTGCCGTCAAACTCCCAGCTTTCTCCCAAGCCCACAAACCGGACCTTCACCCTATTTATGTGGCTAGGGTTGAGGTCTGATTTTCCCAAGTTTACTGACTGGTACTTTTATACACTTTTTTTTTTACTTTGATTGCATTATTGTTACTTCACTGTTTGGTTTCGCAATTTTTCTGTTTTTGAGGTATATATATATATATATATATATATATATATATATATATATATATACAACCCCATGCAAAAATTATGGAATCACCAGTCTCTGAGGATGTTCCTTCAGTTGTTTATTGTTGTAGAAAAAAAGCAGATCACAGACATGGCCAAAAACTAAAGGCGTTTCAAATGGCAACTTTCTGGCTTTAAGAAACACTAAAAGAAATCAAGAAAAATAATTGTGGTGACCAGTAACAGTTAGATTTATAGAAGAAGCACAGGGAATAAATTATGAAATCACTCAATTCTGAGGAAAAAATTATGGAATCACCCTGTAAATTTTCATTACAAACACTAACACCTGCATCAGATTAAATCTGCTTGTTAGTATGAAGGTAAAGAGGGTAAATCAAGCGCTGCGTAAACTGTAAGCGCTGCGTAAACTGTCGGCGCTATATAAATCCTGTATAATAATAATAATAATAATAAATAATAATAAATCATCACGCAGTGTTGCACAAGATGTTGGTTGTTCACAGTCGGCTGTGTCTAAAACATGGACCAAATACAAACAACATGGGAAGCTGGTTAAAGGCAAGCATACTGGTAGACCAAGGAAGACATCAAAGCGTCAAGACAGAAAACATAAAGCAATATGCCTTGAAAACAGAAAATGTACAACAAAACAAATGAGGAACAAATAGGAGGAAACTGGAGTCAACATCTGTGACCGAACTGTAAGAAACCGCCTAAAGGAAATGGGATTTACATACAGAAAAGCTAAAGGAAAGCCATCTCTAACACCTAAACACAAAAAAACAAGGTTATAATGGGCTAAGGAAAGGCAATCGTGGACTGTGGATGATTGGATGAAAGTCATATTCAGTGATGAATCTCCAATCTGCATTGGACAAGGTGATGATGCTGGAACTTTTGTTTGGTGCCGTTCCAATGAGATTTATGCAGACGACTGTCTGAAGAAAACATGCAAATTTCCACAGTCAATTATGATATGGGGCTGCATGTCAGGTAAAGGCACTGGGGAGATGGCTGTCATTAAATCTTCAATAAATGCACAGGTTTACACTGAAATTTTGGACACTTTTCTTATCCCATCTATTGAAAGGATGTTTGGGGATGATGAAATCATTTATCAAGATGATAATGCATTTTGCCATAGAGCAAAAACTGTGAAAAAATTCCTTGAAGAAAGACACATAAGGTCAATGTCATGGCCTGCAAACAGTCCGGATCTCAATCCAATTGAAAATCTGTGGTGGAAGTTAAAGAAAATGGTCCATGACAAGGCTCCAACCTGCAAAGATGATTTGGCAACAGCAATCAGAGAAGGCTGGAGCCAGATTGATGAAGAGTTCTGTTTATCACTCATGAAGTCAATGCCTCAGAGACTGCAAGCGGTTATAAAAGCCAGAGGTGGTGCAACAAAGTACTAGTGATGTGTTGGAGTGTTATTTTGTTTGTTTTTCATGATTCCATAATTTTTTCCTCAGAATTGAGTGATTCCATAATTTATTCCCTGTGCTTGTTCTATAAATCTAACTGTTACTGGCCACCACAATTATTTTTCTTGATTTCTTTTAGTGTTTCTTAAAGCCAGAAAGTTGCCATTTGAAATGTCTTTAGTTTTTGGCCATGTCTGTGATCTGCTTTTTTTCTACAATAATAAACAACTGAAGGAACATCCTCAGGGACTGGTGATTCCATAATTTTTGCCAGGGGTTGTATATATATATATATATATATATATATATATATATATATATATATATATATATATATATATATATATATTTATATTTATATTGGTTTTGCGCATTTTTTTTGTATGTTATTTGTATTTCAAGTTTAATGCAGAAAAATGGGTAAGAAACAGTTTCATGAAAAATAGATTACAAACGTAAAAGTCAAAGTACACAAATAACAATCGCATACACAAAAAGAGGGAGGAAAAATTTTTTCTTCTCCCCCCACCCCCCCCCGTGTTTTTTTTTTTTGTTTTTGTTTTTGTTTTTTTTAATTACTTTTGTTTCTTTATACTTATTATCACATTATTGTAGAATATGTTTTTTGTCTCTTCTGTGTTTTTGTTGTTGTTCTTTTTGCATACCTCTTATTGTGGGTATTTATATTATACATTTTTTAATAAAATTAGATTGAAAAAAGAAAAGGAAAAAAAAACTGAAATAAATAAATTAATCCACCTTAGATATACCCCTAACCCATCCAAAAAAGAACTAAAAAAATACATATTAACAAAAAAATAAATTTGGGCAAAATTGATAATTTTGTAAAAAAAAAAAAAAAAATTCCTATAATCACGTTACATAGTTACATAGTTACATAGTAGGTGAGGTTGAAAAAAGACACAAGTCCATCAAGTCCAACCTATGTGTGTGATTATGTGTCAGTATTACATTATATATCCCTGTATATTGCGGTCATTCAGGTGATTATCTAATAGTTTCTTGAAGCTATCAATGCTCCCCGCTGAGACCACTACTTGTGGAAGGGAATTCCACATCCTTGCCGCTCTTACAGTAAAGAACCGTCTATGTAGTTTAAGGTTAAACCTCTTTTCTTCTAATTGTAATGAGTGGCCACGAGTCTTATTAAACTCTCTTCTGCGAAAAAGTTTTATCCCTATTGTGGGGTCACCAGTCCGGTATTTGTAAATTGAAATCATATCCCCTCTCAAGCGTCTCTTCTCCAGAGAGAATAAGTTCAGAGCTCACAACCTTTCCTCATAACTAATATCCTCCAGACCCTTTATTAGCTTTGTTGCCCTTCTTTGTACTCGCTCCATTTCCAGTACATCCTTCCTGAGGACTGGTGCCCAGAACTGGACAGCATACTCCAGGTGCGGCCGGACCAGAGTCTTGTAGAGACGTTGCTCATCCCTAATCACAATTGCATAGTTTAAGCCTTTAATATTAAACAGGAATGTGATATTGATGTATGTCAGGGGGGTACTTGCATACGGACTTAGAACAATACATTTGTATAAATTTGCATAAGCCGTTGTCGGACTCTCCGGACGATGTATGAATATTCAGCAAGCACCGGCTCCGGAGCGAAGGGCAGCTCTCTGCATGGACAATCATAAGAAACTGAAATTAAGTTTAATTTACAAAGTGTAGAAAACCTCATTACAGCATGACGGAAGCTGCCTGTATACGAGGCATTAGATGCTTCTGAACCGAGGAAGTGAGAAAACCGTCCCGGTGTCAAGTATTGCATTCTAATCAATTCGGAAGATTAAATGTAATCTGCATTTTCTTTGGTATATTAAGTGCTATAAGATGGCAACTCAAAACAAGCATGATATGATTTCATCTCCTAATGAAATATATTAAGTGTTAACTCGGTAAATGTCAGTAAAATAAAGCGCAGATTATTTTGTGAATTGACATTAAAAAAATGCCGCGTCATGGGAGGGATCAGCTAATGCTCCTTATTGGAATGTCTCACACTGCAATACACAAAGAGAGCACTCTGGCCTTATACAACATTTCAATAAATAAATTAAAACTTTATTTTAAAAATAAAATTTTCATACACAGGGTCTTTAATCCTTTTTCCGCTAGAGCCATTTTTGTGGTTTTTTTGCATACATGCACTGTATTACCAAAAGTATTGGGACGCCTTGCCTTTACACGCACATGAACTTTAATGGCATCCCAGTCTTAGTCCGTAGGGTTCAATATTGACTTGGCCCACCCTTTGCAGCTATAACAGCTTCAACTCTTCTGGGAAGGCCGTCCACAAGGTTTAGGAGTGTGTCTATGGGAATGTTTGACCATTCTTCCAGGAGCGCATTTGTGAGGTCAGGCACTGATGTTGGATGAGAAGGCCTGGCTACTGCCCCGTTTATAGTCCCGACGTACGTGTTTTACGTCACCGCGTTCAGAACGATCGGATTTTCCGACAACTTTGTGTGACCGTGTGTATGCAAGACAAGTTTGAGCCAACATCCGTCGGAAAAAATCCTAGGTTTTTGTTGTCGGAATGTCCGATCAATGTCCGACCGTGTGTACGGGGCATACTTAGTTAATGCAGGGTCATGTGATAGACCTATACTGTGTATAAAAGTGGTTGTTACTTTTGTGTAAACCAGCTATGAGTAAGCGCTCTGTAAGAGCGTGAAACGCGTTAGCGGTCATGCTGTAATATTCCAACAGTGCTATGTACTGATTTTATGCCATGTCATTAAATAAAGAGGATTTTATTTTACTTGCCTATTCCGGAGTGCGGCTGTCCAGATTTTTCCTTCTGCACGTATACCATTGGAACAGCAATTGCCTGCACCTGAGGCTCTCATTTCTTCTCACACAGTGGAGGACGGGAGATTTAAACCCGGACAGCCTTGAGCGGTGGTAACTATCTTGTTTAAACACATTAAAAGCCCCTGCAGGTCATCACTTTAGAGTTAACCTTATATAATAGCCCAAGAATTATTGCTGTCACTCATTTGTAATTTGTAACTCACATTTGTAATATGTGTAACGGCAAGCCACATTTTTGGTATGTAGGCCCACAAAGGGTGTGTTTACATTTGTATGTGCATGTACATGGGAGCGGGACAGGCTTACATTTTGTGGGTGGGTGGAGAGAGGAGAGTTAAGTGCTTAGATGTAGCTTTATTTTTTCAGTAAGCTTTTATTTATATCTAATAGGAGACAAAAAGTCCCTGTGATATAATGTCTTTGTGACAGAATCTCCTTAGGAGACATCAGGGGTCTATTAGACCCCTGATATCTCATCTGCCCTCTATTTAAGCACAGATTGCACTCCATTAGTTTCTTTCCCAGCCAGAGAGGATGGGGAAGGAGACACCCGATCTCGGAAGTGATATTATACATGTTTTTCCGTGTTTTTGGCAGCTAGGGGAGATCAGCAAACTTGGGTCATTGTCATGCAGGTAGACCCATCCATGGCTCATGTTCAGTGTTCCGGCTGAGGGAAGAAGGTATTCATCCAGGAGTTTACAATACATGGCCATTGTCTATTGGCCCCTCAATGCTGCAAATTCGGTCTGTACCTTTAGCAGAGAAACAGCCCAAAGCATCATGTTTCCACCTCCGTGCTTGACTGTAGGGATGGAGTTCTTAGGGTCATAGTCAACATTTTTCTTCCTCCAAACATGGCAAGTCGAGTTAATTCCAAAGAGCTCAATTTTGGTCTCATCTGACCACAGCACTTTCTCCCAATCCTTCTCTGAATCATTTAGATGTTCATTGGCAAACTTCAGATGGGCCTGTACATGTGCCTTCCTGGGGGGGGGACCTTGCAGGGGCTGCAGGATTTCAATCCATGTATTGTGTTATCAATGGTTTGTTTGGTGATTGTGGTGCCAACTGCCTTGAGATCATTCACAAGCTCCTCCTGTGTAGTTTTTTGGGTTGATCCCTCACTTTTCTCATGATCATCCTCACCCCATGAGGGGAAATCTTGCATAGAGCTTGAGAAAGAGGGCGATTGATGGTAATTTTTTATTTCTTCCATTTGCGAATAATCGCTCCAACAGTTGTCTCCTTCTCACCAAGCTTCTTGCTGATGGTCTTGTAGCCCATTCCAGCCTTGTGCAGGTCTACAATCTTGTCCTTGACGTCCTTTGACAGCTCTTTGGTCTTGCCCACGATGGTGACGAAGTTTGAGGCTGGGTTCACACTGGTGCGACACGACAGCCGTCCTACTTTGGATCCGACTTTGCCCTGCGACATGAAGCCGGCATGTGTCCGACTTTCAATGAACGGGGATCCGACTTGGATCCCCGCCAATGCCGGCACTGTGTTTGGTATGAATCTTTAGGGGGGAACTCCGCGCCAAATTTTAAATAAAAAACCGGCATGGGTTCCCCCTCCAGAGGCATACCAGGCCCTTGGGTCTGGTATGGACCTTGAAGAGAACCCCCTACGCCGAAAAAACGGCGTGGGGGGTCGCCCCAATCCATACCAGACCCTTATCCGAGCACGCAGCCCGGCCGGACAGGAATGGGGGTGGGGACGAGCGAGCGCCCCCCCCCTCCTGAACCGTACCAGGCCGCATGCCCTCAACATGGGGGGTGGTGCCTTGGGGGAGGGGGGCGCGCTGCGGCCCCCCCACCCCAAAGCACCTTGTCCCCATGTCGATGAGGACAAGGGCCTCTTCCCGACAACCCTGGCCGTTGGTTGTCGGGGTCTGCGGGCGGGGGGCTTATCGGAATCCGGGAGCCCCCTTTAATAAGGGAGCCCCCAGATCCCGGCCCCCCACCCTATGTGAATGAGTATGGGGTACAACGTACCCCTACCCATTCACCTAGGAAAAAAGTGTCAATTTAAAAAAAAAACACTACACAGATTTTTAAAGCATTTTATTAGACAGCTCCGGGGGTCTTCTTCCGACTTCGGGGGTCTCTCCGGTTCTTCTCCACGCTCTCCGGATCTTCTGCCGGGCTCCTCCGCTCTCTTCTGCTCTTTTGCCGCTCTTTTGCTAAAGCGGAGGAGCCCGGTCTTCAATCTTCTGCCTTCTGCCTTCTGCCTTCTGCCTTCTGCCTTCTGCCTTCTGCCTTCTGCCCTCTTCTCCTGATGTTGACACGACGCTCTCCGGGGCTAGAATGCTCTCTGTGCGCTCTGCTCTGACTTATATAGGCGGTGACCCCGCCCCCTTATGCCGTCACAGTCCCTGGGCATGCTGGGACTGTGACGTTTTAGGGGGCGTGGTCATCACCCGATGACCACGCCCCCTAAAACGTCACAGTCCCAGCATGCCCAGGGACTGTGACGGCATAAGGGGGCGGGGTCACCGCCTATATAAGTCAGAGCAGAGCGCACAGAGAGCATTCTAGCCCCGGAGAGCGTCGTGTCAACATCAGGAGAAGAGGGCAGAAGGCAGAAGGCAGAAGGCAGAAGGCAGAAGGCAGAAGGCAGAAGGCAGAAGGCAGAAGGCAGAAGATTGAAGACCGGGCTCCTCCGCTTTAGCAAAAGAGCGGCAAAAGAGCAGAAGAGAGCGGAGGAGCCCGGCAGAAGATCCGGAGAGCGTGGAGAAGAACCGGAGAGACCCCCGAAGTCGGAAGAAGACCCCCGGAGCTGTCTAATAAAATGCTTTAAAAATCTGTGTAGTGTTTTTTTTTTAAATTGACACTTTTCCTAGGTGAATGGGTAGGGGTACGCTGTACCCCATACTCATTCACATAGGGTGGGGGGCCGGGATCTGGGGGCTCCCTTATTAAAGGGGGCTCCCGGATTCCGATAAGCCCCCGCCCGCAGACCCCGACAACCAACGGCCAGGGTTGTCGGGAAGAGGCCCTTGTCCTCATCAACATGGGGACAAGGTGCTTTGGGGTGGGGGGCCGCAGCGCGCCCCCTCCCCCAAAGCACCAACCCCCCATGTTGAGGGCATGCGGCCTGGTACGGTTCAGGAGGGGGGGGGGCGCTCGCTCGTCCCCACCCCCATTCCTGTCCGGCCGGGCTGCTTGCTCGGATAAGGGTCTGGTATGGATTGGGGGGGACCCCCACGCCGCTTTTATCGGCGTAGGGGGTTCCCCTCAAGATCCATACCAGACCCAAGGGCCTGGTATGCTCTTGGAGGGGGAACCCATGCCGGTTTTTTATTTAAAATTTGGCGCGGAGTTCCCCCTCAAGAACATCTCAGCACAAGTCGCGTGCCAAAGTCGGATCATGCAAGACGGCAATCCGACTTTGATCCGACTTCAATGATAGTCAATAGGCTGAAGTAGGATCAAAGTCGGACCAAAGTAGTACAGGGAGCATTTCTAAAGTCGGAACGACTTGTGTCGGACCAGTTAGGACGGCTCCCATAGGGAAACATTAAATTTCACACGTCATGCGACATGAGCTCCCAATGTCGGAGCGTTTGTCGGACCAGTGTGAACCCAGCCTAAATGGAAGAAAGATTTTGTGGACAGGTGTCTTTTATACACATAACGAGTTGTCGTTAGGAGCACCTTATTATATTGACAGGACTAATCTGTGTACCACATGAGCACCTACTGTAGCCAGTCTGTGGGAGCCAGAATTATTGTTGGTTGGTAGGGGATCAAATACTTATTTTACTCACTGAACTGCAACTCCATTTATAAAATTTGTTGTATGTGTTCTTTCTGGATTTTTGGTTGATATTCCCTCTCTATCATTTAGAATACACCTATGATAAAAAAATATAGACCCTTCATTCCTTTGTAAGTGGGCAAGCTTCCAAAATCTGCAGGGGAACAAATAATTATTTTCTTCACTGTATAGAAAGAAAAAAACAGAGATGATATGTTACGCAAGTTTGTCTTCAATGTTCTGTTTCCTAGCTGGGCTCAATGAGAAAGAACAAGGCTGCTGTTAGACATAACGGGGCCCCATACAGCCTACCTGACAGCCCCCCCCCCCTTCTCCCCGGCCGAAAGTGACTGAGGACATAGATTTATCAACCCCTTTCTCTACAGCCTCAGATGCACAGATGAATGAATAGGAAGCACTCTGAGGCTTCCTGTTCATTCACAAACTGAAGTGTAGTAAACACAATTTACTATGCTTCAGCGATGAATTAGACACAGTAATTGGTACCTATCGCTCACTGTGTTCATTCAAGAAAGGAAGGGACCAGTAAATGACATCCCCCCCTGTGCACACAGCAGCTGTAGGTGGGGAGATGAGGGAAGCCGGCAACGATGCAGGGGAAAGGGGCTCACAAGAGGGCCCAGACAGCAAATGGAAGGGGTGCATGTGCTAGAACCAATCCCCTTGCAGTGCAGTCGGAGGAGGAGAAGCTGGCAGCATTGCAGTGGGAAACAGAAGAACCTTGGTGTCTACAATAAGACAGTACAGCCGGCCCTCCTGCCTACTGCCTGGGCCCCCCATTTGAACTGATGGGGTCCGGGCCCAGTACAGGAGGGCTGGTTGTACTGCCTTATCAGCGGCCCTGAGAAAGAGACCGTTCATAAATGGCGCTCGCATTTTTAAAGCACTCACAGACACAACCCATGCAAACATCCTCTGCCCGCGGCTGGGTTTTTTTGTGGAAGCACCTGCTTAGAGTCGTGGGCTCTAATAGCCTTCCAAAATGGTAAACAGCGGGAGAAATGCTGTGCGCTGTAAATTGCTTTCCCAACACTGACCCGCCTCTCAGCCATTCAGGTGCTCGGGTCTGGTTACCTGTCACCTGATTGGCTGAAGAAACAGGCGCTGTGATTGGACGCCTGATAGAGAGGACCGGAGACATCGAGGAACGTGGACGTGGAGGACACCAACATGACCCGCTGCGAGACAGGTAAGTCCCGACTCCTGGGCAATGCACACTGGCAGCATTTGATGGAGCACAGTAGCGGCAATTGATGGGGTACAGTAGCAGCAATTGATGGGCACACTGGCAGCAATTGATGGGTACAGTATCTGCGTTTGATGGCACAGTGGCGGCAATTTATGGGTACAGTGGCTGCATTTGATGGGCACAAGTGGCTGCGCTTGATGGGCACAGTGGCTGCGTTTCATGGGCACAGTGGCTGCGCTTGATGGGCACAGTGGCTGCGTTTGATGGGCACAGTGGCTGTGTTTGATGAGCACAGTGGCTGCGTTTCATGGGCACAGTAGCTGTAGTTCTCTTACATCAAGGTTTCCTTTAACGTGTTTTAGAGTTGCGGTATTGGGGGGGGGGGGTTCAGAGCTGAAAGCGTATAATTGTAATTGTATTCTTTCCAGATACCAATAAGGAAAGAACAGTGTGGATTCGCAGTGTTTGCAGACATAAAGCACCCGTATTATGCACTGTGGCGAATGTCTTCAGGGAAAGCCGTTGAAATCAGCAGTATTGCCTCATAAGTTCTTAAAGTTTTCCATCCAGCGAGACGCTTTCACAGCTACCGGAAAGAGTCAGGAACTCGCCTCTAAATTAAAAAGCAAATGAGTAAAAAAGGAAAATGGAAAAAGCAGGACAATAAAAAAGATATTTATTGTGCAAATAACTGTGTTTGCATGAAGCGCGTATGCTCGTTCCAAGAGATTATTGGACTTCTGACAAATTTCCCCGGCCTCACCGCTCGTATTGGTTATTTAACTTTAAATACTAACAGCTAATGTGTCAGGTATAATCTTACTTTTATGACGTTTATTTCTCCTGATATATTTTGGGTTTTTTTTTTTTTTAGAGGCTTGGGGGGATGTGCGACCTTCTTTCAGGTTTATAGCTACTGTGATATATTTCACTACTTCAGCAGCTCTGGATGTATCTAGATCTTAAATAAGCAAAATAGGAATGTGAAGAAAGCGGGAGCCAAATGTTATGTATAGTTTAGATTATTGTTCTATATCCCGAAGGCACTCCTATCGGTTGCGTGTTACTTGGTACCCATTTCTAATACTAAATAATAGGGTTGCACCGATACCCATACTAGTATGGGTATTGGTGCCGATACCAAGTATTTGCAAGAGTACTTGCTCCCGATGCCTAGTCTGATACCTGGACACTCAGGGATGATCGGTGCGGCAGCGGGGGAAGTTATAATCACTGATCTCCCTGTGTGACTTTCAATAAAGCAGCTGACAGCTGCTTCTCCTCCCTTCCACGGCTTGCAGCTGCTTTATTAAAAGTCAAACAGGGAGTTCGGTGATTATAATTTCCCTCACCGTCGCACCGATCATCCCTGAGTGTCCTCTGTATCCTCCTCTGGCTCCCCTTTGTGTCCTCCCCTGTGCTCCTCCATGGGCTCCTCCGGTCCCCCCCTGTCCCCCTCCTTGTGCTCCTCCATCCCCCCCCCCATCCTCCACCGGCCCCGCCCACCCATCCTCCTCCGGTCCCCCCCCCATCCTCCTCTGGTCCCCCTCCATGTGCTCCTCCGACCCGCCCCCCCCTCCTCCTCCACCCCCTTGTCCCAGATCTTTCAGGATGGAGAGCAGAGGAAGGAACCGGTAAATATGTAGTTTACCGGCTCCTTCCTTTTCTGAATGAATACTGAGTGATCACTGACTCTGTCCATTATGTATAAAAAGAAAATAATTGCGCTAGGTGCATAAAACTATGAATAAATTGTGAATGAAAGAGGATCCTGCTGCTGTGCACTATAACCCCGATATGAGGGCACAAAAAAACAAATGTAGTATAGGAAGTGCAGCACTGGACCGATTAATGAATGTGAGTGGTGAAATTAATAAACCAATTATTATAAGTGGTAAGGAAACTCTCTAGGTCAATATATCAAAATAGTGACAAAATCTTACGTGGTAACTGTATAAAGTGCTTCACAATACATGAACACACAATACTATAAATAAGTGAAAAAAATAAACAAAAAAAATATAAAGAAGTGAAAAGGCATAAAAACATAAAAGTCCAAAGCAGTGTATTTTATGTATTCTCTGCAAATTTCAGGGGTAAATCTTCACTGTTCAGTGTTAACCCACCACCGGATAGGTAAAATGAAGGCTTACCAGAAAGCCTGTGACCGCCTTTATTCAGGGGGGTCAAACCAAGCTTAACAGATGTAAGTGGACCACCACAAGGATACTTCAAAGGATACCGCTGGGCCGATACGTCAGGACTCCTTCCCGGGCAGCCAACCAACCGATAGCAGCTGTGGATGTTTTCCAGGATCCTGTCCTGGGGTATCCTCTCATGGGGCAAGCATAGTAACATCCATGGATCCAGTATAAAAAAGTTGATGTTGTGGTGCCAAAAAAAGAAAAGGGAGATGCTCCGCTGATGCAAATAACTTTTTGGCTTGTTAATTTAGCGCATGCGCGATTTCAATTTAAACGGCGGTAGTGTCGTTTTTTATCCTTCTTGTTTTTTATTGATGTTTTTACCAAATTCTGCTAAATAAACAAGCCAAAAAGTTATTTGCACCAGCGGAGCATCTCCCTCTTCTTTTTTTGGCACCACAACATCAACTTTTTTGTACTGGATCCATGGATGTTACTATGCTTGCCCCATGAGAGGATACCCCAGGACAGGATCCTGGAAAACATCCACAGCTGCTATCGGTTGGTTGGCTGCCCGGGAAGGAGTCCTGACGTATCGGCCCAGCGGTGTCCTTTGGAGTATCCTTGTGGTGGTCCACTTACATCTGTTAAGCTTGGTTTGACCCCCCTGAATAAAGGCGGTCACAGGCTTTCTGGTAAGCCTTCATTTTACCTATCCGGTGGTGCAGTAGTGTATTTAGGTCTTGTGCTGCCCTAGGCCTGACTATACTCGTGCACCCCCTAATTTAAATATGACCCATCCCTACCTGTCAAGGCCACACCCCCCTGAAATTTTTTGAGTGGGGACATTAGTTCTGAGGGCCTGGGGGGGGGGGGTCAATGGATTCCCCCCAATTTGCATAGATTTCCTCTCACTTCCTGTTTGGCTGTGGGGTAGGAAGTGAAGGGAAATCTCTGCAATGGGGCAGGGATGGTAAAAAAAATAAACATCGCAAGCCGGCGGGGACTCTTTCCGTGCTGCCCCCTGCAAAGTGCTGCCCTAGGCCTGAGCCTTGTCGGCCTAGGCCAGGATACAGCATTGCGGTGGTGGGTTAACACTGAACAGTGAAGATTTACCCCTGAAATTTGCAGAGAATACATCAAATACACTGCTTTGGACTTTTATGTTTTTATACCTTTTCACTTCTTTATATTTTTTTTGTTTATTTTTTTCACTTATTTATAGTACTGTGTGTTCATGTATTGTGAAGCACTTTATACAGTTACCATGTAAGATTTTGTCACTATTTTGATATATTGACTTAGAGAGTTTCCTTACCACTTATAATAATTGGTTTATTAATTTCACCACTCACATTCATTAATCGGTCCAGCGCTGCACTTCCTATACTACATCTGTCCATTATGTGTCCATTCACATAACTGAACTTTGTTTACGATGCTTCAGTTTATGAATGGTGAGAGGAACCTCTGTCTCCTGGCCATTCATGTTCAGTGCAGCTGAGGCTACTGAGAAAGGGACTGGGGAATCTCTGTCCTCAGTCCCTTTCTATGTCTCAAAGGGGAGATGTCAGGGGTCTGTTTACACCCCATCTCACCAAAGCCCTCCTACCCCCAACAGGGTTGAATAAAAAAAAAAAAAGAAAAGAAAAAGTAAAATTGGAAAAATAATTTAAAAAAAACACTGACACTGACTGTCCACTCCCCCCTCAAACCCCAACCCAAAAAAAAGAAAGCATTGTAATGTAATATATATATATATATATATATATATATATATACACACACACATATACACACACACACACAAATTAATTGTAAAAAATAAAATTGTTAAAAAAAAATAAGAAATAAAAAACTACTGACACAGTCCACGCCATATCAGCGCTGCATATTAGTGCCACTGTCACATGACATTAAAAAAAGTATCGGTAATCGGTATCGACGAATACTTGAAAAAAGTATCGGTACTTGTACTTGGTCTTAAAAAAGTGGTACGGGTGCAACCCTACTAAATAATCAATACAGGTAGGAAGGAAAGGACACTACTAAGGGGGATATGATCACCTTGTATAAATAAATCACTTATTTATTATGTGTGATGAAAATTTGTTCACTTTAGTGACAGATGCTTCTGGGGCTGCGGTTAGCGAGGAGATGAAATCCATATTTGTGCTCCTGCCGCTGTCTCGTGGGTTTTTGGTCAAGGGTCTTTGGGCTCCTGTTCACCCTTATCCACGTATCTATCTGCAAGGACACCGAATTTGCCTTGCTCCATAGCCCGATCCTGGGCCTCTTCTCCTACCAGCAGAAATTAGCCACTTATCTATTTATCGCATCTAAACATGCAATAGCCAGGCCCTGGAAAAAGCCGGCTGCTCCATTTACAGAGGTGAAGAGCGCCTTGAGGACCTTTATGATTCATGAAGAAATGAGGAGTGTACTCCATGACACTTATGCTAAATTTCTTAAAGTGGGCCCCATTGTGGTCTTATGCTCTCCCAACCTTACACCCGACTAGCGTAGGCCTCCCAAATTGACCTACCCCTATCCCCAACCTGGTGGTACCCTTCTCCCCCTTCCTTTTCTTTACTCTTTGCCTATGCCCCTCTTTCCTCTCCCACTACCCTTCCTTTATGCCTGTTTCTCCAATCTCCTTCCCATTCTCTCCCTATGCTATTCCCCCCCCCCCCCCTCTTTTTTTTAAACCCCCCCATGTTTAGTCTGGTTTTGTTAACCCCTTTTTAGCGGGTGAATCCGCTCCCTCCACCCACCTTTAGCCCCTGAGCTTGTGGGCTCAGGCATTTGGCCTTGACCTGGAGGGTCTTTGTTCATAGTTCACACACTATGACTGTGTCTTTTTGCCAAAAAATAATGTGTCAAATGCTCATATCCCCTGCATGGGAACTTTGCATTTGTTCTCTTTTAATTTCAATAAAAACATTGTACAAAATATTTGTTCACTTTAGGATCATCGCAAAAGGGCGCACTTTGGAATTGGAGGGAAAAAAAAGGTTGAACCACCACGTGCAGAAGGGGGTCTTTGCTGTAAAAGCTGTAAAAATGTAAAATGGTCTTTTGCAGGAGCAAACTCTAGTCAACTCAGTTAATTACTTTAAGAAAGGGCTGCATGTGTTTCTAAATGGCCAAAAATATCAATGGCTACTTTTGTGAAATAAGAAATAATATTGTAGAATGGTGATGGAAATCCAGAGATCATCTATAGCAACCATTCTCAACCAGGGTTCCGTGGAAATCTAGTGTTCCCCCAGAGGTTACTAGGGGTTCTTTGATCTGTGGCTGGTTGACCTTCCATTTGTTGGTGTCGGCATAGATCCCGGGCCAACAACACCTGGCAGAGTCAGCAGTATGACAATTATCTTTTTTAGGATTATTTCTACCTTTCTTTACAATCTTTTTTGTTTTTGCATGATTCCTACTGACGGCCAATGAAAGGGACCATTGACTCCTAATTAAATGGTTTTAGTAAAAGTTCCATCAAGATCTGAAAATTATTTGAAGGGTTTCTCTGGGCTAAAGAGAGTTGAGAAAGGCTGATCTGGAGTGTCTGGTCAGCCCTTTGGGTTCATGAAGCAAATTGCTCAAATTTTGAGGGTGCAAGGTATTTTTTTAACTAAATGGCCAATTATCTTTTTACAACTTTAGACACTCTTTAGACACTCTGTAGTGTTGTGAAGAAGGAAAGAAGGAGGACTAGGAAAAGAAGGGGAGATTGAAAGAGAGACAGAGAAAACGAAACAATGAGAAAAAACAAGAGAATGAGCAAGAGAAACAGTGAAAGAGCTGGAAAGAGAAAGAGTAAAAGAAAGAGAAAGTGAGAAAGTAAGGGAGAGAGAGCAAGAAAGGAGAGGAGGCCTTCTGCCTCTCTTCCCTTGATTGATAATGCATACCTTTTCCTTTCTTGCTATACGAGCACTTCAGATTGTGTAAACTATACAATACTCAAGTGAAAAATTTCAATAAAAATATTAAAACAGAAAGGAGAGGAGGAGAAAGAGGAGAGGAAGAGAAAGAGGGATAGGAAGAGGAGAGGGAGAAGAGAGAAAGAGAAGAGAGGAAGAGTGGAATAGAGGAGGAGATGAGAAGAAGAGAGGAAGAGAAGAGAGGAGAAGAAAAGAAGAGAGGAAGAGAAGAAGAGAAAGCGGGGGGAGGGGAGAAGGAGAGGGGAGTGGGAGAGGAGAAAGAAGAGAAGAGAGGGAGAGGAGGAGAAGGAGAGGAAGAGGTGAGAGGAGAGGGAGAGGAAGAAGAGAGGAGGAGATGGATATGGAGAGGGAGAAGGCGAGGAGAGGAGGGGAGGGGAGGGGAGGGGAGGGGAGGGGAGGGGAGAAGGGAGGAGGAGTTGATAGAGAGGAGGGAAGGGAAAAGGAAGAGAGGAGGAGGAGATAGAGGGGAGAGGGAGAAGAGAGGAGGAGATGGAGAGGGAGAGGGAGAAGGTGAGGAGAGAAGGAGGTAATAGAGAGGAGGGGAGGGGAGAGGAGAGGAGATAGGGAGGAGAGGGATGAGAGAGGAGAGAAAGAGGCGATAGAGAGGAGAGGGAGGGCAGGGGAGAGGAGAGGAGAGGAGGAGGCAATAGAGAGGAGGGAAGGGAAAAGGCAGAGAGGAGGTAGGTAGAGGGAGAAGAGAGGAGGAGATGGAGAGGGAGAAGGCGAGGAGAGGAGGAAGCGATAGAGAAGAGGGGAGGGGAGAGGAGATAGAGAGGAGAGGGAGGCAAGGGGAGAAGAGAGGAGGAGGTGATAGAGAGGAGGGAAAGGGAGACGAGAGGAGAGGAGAGGGCGAAGGGGAAAGTAAGAGAGGAGGAGATAGAGGGGAGAGGGAGAGGGAGAAGAGAGGAGGAGAGGAGAGGAGAGGAGGGAATGGAATGAGAGGCTAGACCAGTGTTTCTCAACTCCAGTCCTCAAGGCGCCCCAACAGGTCATGTTTTCAGGATTTCCCTCAGATGAAACAGTTGTGGTAATTACTAAGGCAGTGAAACGGATCAAAACACCTGTGCAAAATAATGAAAAGCCTGAAAACATGACCTGTTGGGGCGCCTTGAGGACTGGAGTTGAGAAACACTGGGCTAGACGAAAGGGTACTATACTGTATGTGTCAGGAGAAAGAAGAGAATTTAAACTGATGTGACCATAGATTTTAAAAATGCATAAAACCCACATAGTCATTACAGAACTTTATAGAGGATAGTTAGGAAAGCCTCAATACCTGGGATGGCCCTGGACCTTTAGAACTAAAATTCTCGAATGAAGAGCGGTAGACACGATATAACTCCATCCCTCTCCAGTTCCTCTTTCTGCCATCATCTCCAGCACTTATCTTACCTGTTCCGCATTATGTATAGATAACAAACCCACAATACTGTTTGATGTGAGTAGATCAGTCTGTTTATTTTCCGCTGAATAAAAAGCACCCGCTTCTCCTTCCTGACTGTATGTTGCTCTGGTAACCAGGTAATTACATGTATACTGAAAACGATTTCTATGACAGTAACCCTTTTTTTTTAAAATAACGCTATTATTGGTGCAACTCTCTCCAATTTTTGATGTTGTAGATTTCCTTTAGAGGAAACTTCATTGTAACATTGTTTCAAAACATAATCACTAAAATCTCATATAATCTTTCACTTATTAATATCATTTCAAAAGTTGTTATGATCTGTCTTTTTAAATCTGCACATTTCATTAAAACAATCCCTGCTGATCCTACGCACGTTGCTCGGGTATGGTCTGCCATTGTCACTGTGAGCAATGAAGTGAGGCTGGAGTGAGTGCATGTAGACAGGAAGTTGCTGAAATAGCCAGGAGGAGATCAACAGCAATGAGAAGGGAAAAAGGATGGAATAGAGGTAAAACAGTGTTTTACGGGGGAAAAAAACATGCTTATGGTGTCTCATATATGGATGGATCTCTGGAATCCCCTTGGTTCTGGTAGGAACGGACTTCTACTTGGATAGACCGTGTCACTCAGATCAAAAACATAGAGTATGTGGAAACAAACTAAGTAGCTGCACATAGTGTAAAATCATTATAAACAGATTGTATTTCAAAGTACAGAACACTTACAGAAATGTATACGGTGCTTGTTGTATGGAATGACCTTGGCTGAAGCTCCTCCCATGAACCTCCTATTTAAGCATGCATTTGCACTTTCCTGTTTGCCAGATTATTGTGCTCTCTCCAGCCAATATCTCGCTCTTGTCACTCCTGCAGCCATCCGTATCCCTGCTACCACCCGTTCCCAACTTTTGGCTTGTTTCTTGACTACACTTCTACTTGATTCCAAACTGCAACCACTTATTATCAAACTTTGCTTGTTTACTGACTACATTTCTGCCTGGTCCCTACCTGCTATATCTGCTATTGGACCCCGACTTGCTCACCTCCTGATTGGGAGATCTTGAGGACTGCGACCTGGTACTAATACTCAGCACCGCGACCTGGTACTAATACTTAGCCACCATCAGTAGATTTGGTGAACACCGGTTAGTGCTTAGACCCTGCACCTTGGGTGAGCCATCCCGTTAGGGTGACCTGTTTGTATACTTATCCAGCTGGTCAGTGGGAGCCTCTCTACTGCTATAGCTACTGGCCTCCAAGCCTGACCGTGACACTTGAACTATATTTAAAGTCTGTGAATGAGGGGAGAGGTGGTTTCCCTACCATACCTTTTGTAGGGTACAGGCTCAAATGTGCCCGATGTAGTTCCCTAATTTGGCCACTAGATGTCGCCATAGTTAGGAACCCTGTAGTGAAGTATAAGTAGGTGCCTAGGTAACTGCAAGAGAGTAGCAAGTGGGTCCCCTGCCAGTGTGGGGCATCTTGGGTAGAGGGTTTTGTACAAATAGGCTAATGGAAGTCCACCTGAGAAGTTGGTTATGGGAAACAGTGCATGGACCAGGGAATGCAAAAATGTAATTTTTGAGGTTCTAAGCTCTGAGAGCTTCCTCTTTGGATGGAAGCAAGGAAAGAGAGGCGCTGGACTAATGAGACTACTCACATCCCTTTGGATTGGGATGCAGGACTCCAGCAAAACCCTTAACGGGTTGCTGCTCTTTGACTCGACTCCCAACTCTGCAGTGGGATGACGAAAAGGAGGTTTATATGTGAATTAACTGTCCTGGTCCTTGCACTGCTTCCCATAACTCCCCAGGTGTACTCCCGCCAGATTATTTATACAGAGCCCTCCACCTGAGATGCCCAATGACCAACTCCATCAGGCTATTTGTACAAAGCCCTCTACACAAGACGCACCACATTGGCAGGGGTAGAGCTATCACTTCCTCACTATCCATTGTATTCCCCACCTTTGCTCTGGGTACCCCTTGCGGCTTCCTAGGCACCTACACTGATGGAGTTGGTCATTGGGCATCTTAGGTGGAGAGCTCTGTATAAATAAATAACCTACACTGCCTACCCTTCACTACAGGGTTCCTAACTATGGCAAATTTTACTGGTCAATTTGGGGAACTACAGTGGGCACCTCTATTCTCCTACTATAAAAGAGGTATGGTAGGGACATCACCAAATCTCATCCCGTATTTGCTGAGACCAGCATTTTGAGGCCTTAGATGATCTCACACTGCAGTTATATAGCTATGAGTCCAATGCATTCTTAGGTCATTTTTGGGGCAAACTCAAGACAAAAGGTCGATTTTTCCTGGTGATGCTTAGACACAATGATCATTTCTCCAATGTTCCCCATAAGATAGCAAATGTTTACAGGTTCAAGTGCACTTTAAATCCCAGTAGACTGGGAAAGGGATGTCCAGTTAAGCTTTTTTTTTGCCGTGTATTGAATAAAGCTCTCACTGTCTCAGACAGAGTGTCCCATTAGCTGCAACATGATTAATCTGTACAATAATTTATGAGGCGACTGACCTTGTGTCAGCTCAGTTATTAAACAAACATCAGCCTCAAGTCACAAACCTTATTAGAACAAGCAGCTCTCCTCTGTACATAAAACAATGAGGCATCGTGCTGCAAATTCAGGAGCCCTGAGAGATCCGGGACAGAGGGGGGGGGGCTGTGAGAGGCCTGAAAATCCAACTACAAGTGGGAGCCTTGTTCACTTAGTAGCATGAGATTAAAGGGGGATTCCACTTTTTTCAAAATAAATAAATAATGCACCCATCTTTATTAATTGTATTTTTATTTGAGCCTGAAAAGCATTATGCCCCGTACACACGGTCGCATTTTCCGACGGAATACGTGTGATAGGACCTTGTTGTCGGAAATTCCGACCGTGTGTAGGCTCCATCACACATTTTCCATCGGATTTTCCGACACACAAAGTTTGAGAGCAGGCTATAAAATTTTCCGACAACAAGTTCCGTTGTCGGAATTTCCGATGCACAAAGTGCCACGCATGCTCAGAATAAATAAAGAGATGAAAGCTATTGGCTACTGCCCAGTTTATAGTCCCGACGTACGTGTTTTACGTCACCGCGTTCAGAATGATCGGATTTTCCAACAACTTCGTGTGGCCGTGTGTATGCAAGACAAGTTTGAGCCAACATCCGTCGGAAAAAATCCTAGGATTTTGTTGTCGGAATGTCCGATCAATGTCCGACCGTGTGTACGGGGCATTAGAATTGTGATTAGCGGATGGCAGGCGCAATGCTCTGGCCCCTGCAGCCTATTCCTCCAGTTCCTGGTCCCTACGGAGGTGCAGACCTTCCACTCTGGAGCTGGAGGAAGTATCAATGGGTTGCCAATACTGCCACCGTTCTCCTGAGAACTACAGTCCCTCTTGCTGCAGTGGTAGATGGGACTTCCTGTGAATGAATGAAGCGGCTGTGCGGCGGAGCCATGCACTGTTGCGTCAATTTTGAAAAATGACAGGAGACATCGGTTACATGCGAATAAAGCCTCCGCTGACCCTGGGCGTAGACGGTGTACATCCAGGGTCGGGATTTTTGCTGAGTTTTGGCCGCAGTTAATTACCCGGAGTGCTGCTGCATTCAGAAGTGGCGTTTAGCTGCCTCTGAACTCAGCAAACTATCGGCGGCTAAACTGCAAAGTGAATGTAGCCTTAGGGAAGGGTTGGAGCAACCATGTTGGATTTTTACAGCTATCTTGGGCTCTGTTATGCCCTGCACACACGATTCCGACAACAAAATCCATGTTTTTTTTTTCCGACGGATGTTGGCTCAAACTTGTCTTGCATACACACGATCACACAAAGTTGGTCGGAAATTCCGAACGTCCAGAACGCGGTGACGTACAACTTGTACGACGAGCCAAGGAAAATGAAGTTCAATAGCCAGTGCGGCTCTTCTGCTTGATTCCGAGCATGCGTGGAATTTTGTGCGTCGGAATTGTGTACACACGCTAGGAATATCCGACAACGGATTTTGTTGTCGGAAAATTTGAGATCCAGATCTCAAATTTTGTGTGACTGAAATTCCGATGGAAAATGTCCGATGGAGCCTACACACGGCTGGAATTTCCGACAAAAGGCTCCCATCGAACATTTTCCATCGGAAAATCCGACCGTGTGTGCGAGGCATTAGAGAGATTTAACCCAACTTCCTGTCCTGCTGACAACAGTTTCACCAGACAGGAAGTGAGAGGAAATCTGTCAAGGGGACACAGACAGCAATAACATGCTTACCAATGGTATGGTCCTATGTGTGTGTGTGTATGGTCCCATGTTATGGTCCTGTGTGTGATTGTGGGGGCTCTGTGATGGAGGACTGAGTAATTGGGGGGCTCTGTGATGGGGGGACTCTGTGATTGGGGGGCTCTGTGATGGAGGACCGTGTGAGTGGGGGGCTTTGTGATGGGGACTGTGTGATTGGGGGGGCTCTGTGATGGAGGACTGTGTCATTGCGGGCTCTCTGATGGAGGACTGTGTGATGGGGATTGTGTGATTGGGGGCTCTGTGGTGATAGGGGGACTGTGTGATTGGGGGGCTCTGTGATTGGAGGACTGTGTGATTGGGGGGGCTCTGTGATGGGGGACTGTGTGATTGGGGGGGCTCTGTCCTGCTGACAACAGTTTCACCAGACAGGAATTGAGAGGAAATCTGTCAAGGGGACACAGACAGCAATAACATGCTTACCAATGGTATGGTCCTATGTGTCTATGTGTGTGTGTGTATGGTTCTGTATTATGGTCCTGTGTGTGATTGGGGGGGGCTCTGTAATGGGAAGACTGTTTGGGGAACTGTGTGATTGGGGGGCTCTGTGATGGGGGGCTTTGTGGTGGGGGGCTCTGTGATGGGGGACTGTGTGATTGGGGGGCTCTGTGATTGGGGGATTGTGTGATTGGGGGCTCTGTGATAGGAGGACTGTGTGATGGGGGGGGCGCTCTGTGATGGAAGGACTCTGTGATGGGAGGACTCTGTGATGGGAGGATTTCCTGATTGGAGTACTCTGTGGTGGGAGGACTGTGTTATTGGGGGGCTCTGTGATAGGAGGACTGTGTGATGGGGGGGGGGGGCTCTGTGATGGAAGGACTCTGTGATTGGGGTACTCTCTAATGGGAGGACTCTGTGATGGGAGGACTGTGTGATCGGGGGGCTCAGTGGTGATGGGGGAACTCTGTGGTGGGAGACAATATGTATAGGGGCTCAGTGAAGGGGGACTCTGTGGTGATGGGGAAGCTCTGATGTGATGGGGGACCTCTGTTTTGGGGGTACTCTAATAAGATGGTGAGCTCTCATGTATAGGGGGACTTCTGATGTGATGGGAGGACTCCGGTGTGAAGAGGGGCTCTGATGTGAAGTTAATTTCTTAAAGGTGGTTGTGTTCATTGTCCCAGGCTCAGGTTTCCTATAAGTAACATTTATGTCTTTTACAGACAGGGATGCATGGAGATTTTGCATGCTTTCAAAGGATGCCACGACCGAAAAGAGGTTGAGAAACTCTGGCTTAGAATCTCTGAGGGGGCGGAGCTAACATCCCCTTCTTATCTGTGTCAGAGACTTGTGGGGTTTTCTTTAACCATCAAGTTACTGACTTCTAAAGTGTTTTACAAAACTAGTATTCTAGGGCATGTCAAAGAAAAAAGCAGCGCCCCCTACATGTGTTCTTCTCCTAAATTTTGAGGTTGGAGTGGAGAGTCCCTTTAAGCCATTCCTCTCTGCAGAATCTACAGCTCTACAGAACATCAGATACCTTCCTAGAGCCGGGGAGGAAAATAATAATTGTAATATTTATCACAGAGCTGCCTCTCCCCCTTCCATATTCTGAACAGAATCTCTTTGCTGTGTTATTTAATCATGATACAATATAAAAAAGGAAAACGCATACTTAAGGCACCAAGCCATTGTACATGATAGAAGCAATTTGTAATAATTGATTTATTAAAGCCGCACTTGTGGAATAATGTGGTTTTTGAGAAGCCATGAGCCACGCCACCGAACGTACTCAAAAGTGGTCATTTATCAAAGCTAAAGAACGACTCTCGTGCTCTGGGATGCTGATTATAGAACACTCCGAGCTTTTATTTATTAAAAGAGAAAAAGCTACTTGTGTACGGCTGAAGAACTTCAATTTCTAGAAGTGATTTTTTTTCCTAGTACACCTATGCTGCATTGCTGTACTGGGCTGTGGACATTAGGGGGCGACAACCATTTCACCATAAGAGGAACTACAAGGGCATTGTCAGTTAAAGTGGAATTATGGAAGAATCTAAAGACATACACTATATTGTCAAAAGTATTGGGACGCCTGCCTTTACACGCACATGACCTTTATTGACATCCCAGTCTTAGTCCGTAGGGTTCAATATTGGCCCACCCTTTACAGCTATAACAGCTTCAACTCTTCTGGGAAGGCCGTCCACAAGGTTTAGGAGGGTGTCTATGGGAATGTTTGACCATTCTTCCAGAATCGCATTTGTGAGGTCAGGCACTGATGTTGGACGAGAAGGCCTGGCTTGCAGTCTCCTCTCTAATTCATCCCAAACTCGCTCATCCGTGTCTTTATGGACCTTGCTTTGTACACTGGTGCGCAGTCATGTTGGAACAGGAAGGGGCCATCCACAAACTGTTCCCACAACGTTGGGAGCATGAAATTGCCCAAAATGTCTTGGTATGCTGATGCCAGGACTGTGTTTTGGCCTAGGCCGACAAGGCCTAGGCCTAGGGCGGCACTTTGCGGGGGGCGGCAAAAAAAGCCACCCCCCGCGCATGAGAGAAAGTCCCCCCACACGATTCCCGGCTCCCGCGGCCGCCCCCCGCACACATGCAGCCCGCGGCGGCCGCCTTGCTGTAGCGGCGCTGTTGTGTATGGGCGTGCTTGGCAGAGGGTGGAGGGGCGTATGTATGGGCGTGCTTAGCAGAGCTCACGCCCCTCCACCCTCTGACAAGCACGCCCATACACAGCAGCGCCGCTACAGCAAGGCGGCCGCCGCGGGCTGCATGTGTGCGGGGGGCGGCCGCGGGAGCTGGGAATCAGGAAGACGGGTGGGGGGACTTTCTCTCATGCGGGGGGCGGCGTGTGACTCACGCCCCCATAAGCGGCCGATGACTGGCGGAGGTGGAGCCTTATGCTCCGCCTACCCTCCTCCACACTGCTTGACCCTTCTCCTCGGCACTGGGGCAGGGTCTGGCAGTGACGTCAGGAAGAGATAAACAGAGAGAGAGGCACAAGGGAACCCCGCAGAACAGCAGGTAAAGTTATTAAATAAATTATAAGAGTTTTATGGGAACAGTGTTGGCATTTGATGGCACAGTGGCTACAATTGATGGGGCACAGTGACAGCGTTTGATGGGGCACAATGGCTGCGTTTAAAGGCACAGTGGCTGCAAATGATGGGGCACAGTGACAGCGTTTGATGGGGCACAATGGCTGCGTTTAAAGGCACAGTGGCTGCAAATGATGGGCACAGTGACTGCAATTGATGGGCACAGTGACAGCATTTGAGGGCACAGTGCCTGCAATTGATGGGGCACAGTGGCTGCGTTTGGTGGGCACAGTGGCTGCGTTTGATGGGGCACAATGGCTGCATTTGATGGGCACAGTGGCTGCGTTTTGTGGGCACAGTGGCTACGTTTGATGGCACAGTGGCTGCAATTGATGGGCACAGTGGCTGCAATTGATGGGCACAGTGGCTGCGTTTGGTGGGCACAGTGGCTGCAATTGATGGGCACAGTGGCTGCAATTGATGGGCACAGTGGCTGCAATTGATGGGCACAGTGGCTGCAATTGATGGGCACAGTGGCTGCATTTGGCACAGTGGCTGCGTTTGATGGCACAGTGGCTGCGTTTGATGGGCACAGTGGCTGCAATTGATGGGCACAGTGTCTGCGTTTGGTGGGCACAGTGGCTGCGTTTGATGGGGCACAGTGTCTGCGTTTGGTGGGCACAGTGGTTGCGTTTGGTGGGAATAGTGGCTGCGTTTGATGGAACAGTGGCTGCATTTGATGGGGCACAGTGAGGCTGCAATTGATGTCTTTTTTTCTGAATTTCTTAGTTTGTTTGCACCCCCCCAAAAATTTTGAGCACCAGCTGCCACTGGCATGTGCAAAGTGCTCCATGCATGCTAAAATCAATGCAAACCCTTTAAACAGTCCACATTTAGTTGCAGTCTCCAGGGAGTGGGGAAGGGTACCTGTCAAAAACAGGTACCTGTTCCCCCCTCCCCCCTGAAAGGTGCCAAATGAGCCTAAAGAGGAAGGGGTGTGGTTTACAGATGATAGGGTGGGTCTTAAACAGGAAGGGGTGTGGCCTCAGCAGCAAGGGGTGGGTCGTATTTAAATTAGGGGGGTGCATGAGTTTAGTCAGGCCTAGGGCAGCACAAAACCTAAATACACCACTGGCTGACGCCTTAAGTGTTCCCTTCACTGAAACTAAGGGGCCAAGCCCAACCCCTGAAAAACAACCCCCACACCATAATCCTCCCTCCAGCAAATGATTTGGACCAGTGTACAAAGCAAGGTCCATAAAGACATGGATGAATTTGGGGTGGAGGAACTTGACTGACCTGCACAACCCAACAAAACACCTTTGGGATGAATTAGAACCGAGACTGCGAGCCAGGCCTTCTCGTCCAACATCAGTGCCTGACCTCACAAATGCTCTTCTGGAAGAATGGTCAAACATTCCCATAGACACACTCCTAAAACCTTGTGGACGGCCTTCCCAGAAGAGTTGAAGCTGTTATAGCTGCAAAGGGTGGGCCAACTAAATGTTGAACCCTACAGACTAAGACTGGGAGGCCATTAAAGTTCATGTGCGTGTAAAGACAGGCGTCCCAATACTTTTGGTGATATAGTATAAATGGTAAAGACTGTAAGTAGAATCAACACATTGGGGGGTGATTTACGAAAGCCGCGCGGCATCAGTAGAGCTGTATGGTGGGGCACAACGCACATTTTCATATTTATGAAACGGTGCGCCGGTAACAGAGCTCGAATCCCCCATTTACTATAGTGATCTCGGCACACGGGAGAATGCAATCTGTGCGCCACTATGGACATGGCATCTCCAATGCAATATTGACAGAAGATGGTGGTGCCAATATTATGGGGTGATGTGAGGAAGTTTAGTAACAACTGCCCAAGTAACAAATATGCCCAAAATAGAATGCAAGTACGTTTAGAACTTCGTGAGATCAATGTAAGTACTGCGCATGCGCAAGCGGCTCTTGTGCTCGTTCACATGAGTTTGTTCACTGCGCCCAAAATCTTAGCAAATGTTAAGCAACGTACATGCAATTGCATGGTTGAACAGGCGCACCTCTAAACTTGACATATGCGTAACTGATTTTCTGAGCCACACAAAGATGGGGGAAGGCTTGCGTCCTTGAGCATGTGTGGGAAACCAGTGCAGATGGTCAGGGGAAACCAGTGTGTGCCGAAGAGCTCACTCAGGACCTAAAACCATGTGGCAAACCCACACTCGCGCAGGGGGCAGGGAGAAAAAAAATAATGTCCAATTGTGAGAGAGGAAGGGGTAAGAGGCGGAGCAACATGACATGACCTTTAGAGTGAAGGTTTGCTTTAATTTACCAAGTTTAGCCACTCCAGGTCAACTGTCCTATGGCTACAAATACCGTATTTATCGGTGTATAACACGCGCCGGCGTATAACATGCACCCCAATTTAAGAGGGAAGTTTCAGGAAAAAAAAACTTTTTGTGTGCCCATCTGCAGCCTATTGTGTGCCCATCAGCAGCCTGTTGTGTGCCCATCAGCAGCCTGTTGTGTGCCCATCAGCAGCCTGTTGTGTGCCCATCAGCAGCCTGTTGTGTGCCCATCTGCAGCCCGTTCTGCGCCCATCTGCAGCCTGTTGTGTGCCCATCAGCAGCCTGTTGTGTGCCCATCAGCAGCCTGTTGTGTGCCCATCAGCAGCCTGTTGTGTGCCCATCAGCAGCCTGTTGTGTGCCCATCAGCAGCCTGTTGTGTGCCCATCAGCAGCCTGTTGTGTGCCCATCTGCAGCCTGTTGTGTGCCCATCTGCAGCCTGTTCTGCGCCCATCTGCTGCCTCAATGCAGCTCACCATATCTCGGATGAAATCACCAAGCCGTCATCTGTTTCCTCGCTCCCAGTCGGCAGTCACATACACAGTCCCGCCTCCGCCATTGGACCAGCTCCCGTGATAGACAGAACACTGGTCCAATGCCGGTGGCGGAGGCGGGACAGCATGTCGGAGAGCCGAGTGGAGAGGAGATGACGGCTCAGTGATTTCCGGCGGCACTCGTCCCCCTCCTTCCTGCCGAGGTACGCTGTCGGCGTATAACACGCACCTGTGATTTTCTCCCTATTTTCAGGGTAAAAAAGTCTGTGGTATACGCCGATAAATACGGTATTTATTCTAAAGTAAAAAGTCAAGTAGAATTCAAAAAATAGTAAATGCATGAACAAAAAGAGGAGGCTGGAATGAAATGGGTATGAGAGGTAGTGTTTCAGTCCCAAAACATATTGAACAACAACTTATTTAAAGCCCATGGGACCTTTTGAGTCACACCTCAAACACAGGTAAAATATACAAAAATGTATTTAAAAAGCAACAAGTCATACATGTATAGCAAAGATAGAAGTAGGGCTGGGAGATTTTCTTAAAAAAAAAAATCTTTGACTCTCTTAAAAAAAACTCGATTCACGATTCGAATCGAGTTTGTTTTTTTTGGAAACCGCGCCGGTCCCGAGGCGCTGCGGGCTGCGCTTTTAGGTGAGGCCGCGGCTTCGGCCTAGTCCATGGCATCCGGCCTTGCGGACTAGGCTGAAGCCGCGGCCTCACCTAAAAACTCCTTGCCCGCAGCTCTTCAGGCCCGGCGCGGTGTCCGCGCCGGTCCGGAGGCGCTGCGGGCATGAGTTTTTAGGCGAGACCGCGGCTTCGGCCTAGTTTGCGGCGTCCGGCCGTAGCCGCGGACTAGGCCGAAGTCGCGGCCTCGCCTAAAAACTCATGCCCGCAGCGCCTCGGGATCGGCGCGGTGAAAAAAAAAATCTAAGAAAATCGATTTGCTTAAATTTTGAATTGATTTGACCTATCAACTCGATTCAAGATTTAAATCGATTTTTTTCCCAGCCCTAGATAGAAGTTCATTCTAAATACTGTACAGTTCAATCACTGAAACTTTTGCATAGAACCTATATGGTCTGTATTGATATCCACCATCAGCCTGGAAAATCTGTGCTGGTATTCTCAACGCGTTTCGCAAATTCAAAACCTCGCTTCCTCAGGAGAAAGCACAGAGAAAATAGTTGTGAGAGTTGTGGCCAAATCCCAACTTGATATAATAGTATGGCAAGCAGATTATTGAAATCAAATGTCTTCCAAGTACAGTATGTACAAAAAGGAGAGGCCAGGATGAGACAACCCACAGGTCCACTATTTTCTAAGCAGAAGTTGTGGAAAGTATTCATATCGCTTTACTCTTTCCACATTTGTTTATGTTACGGCCTTATTCCAAAATTGATTAAAATCATTATTTTCCTCAAAATTCTACAAACAATCCTCCATAATGACAATGCGAAAGAAATTTGTTTGAAAGCTTTGCAAATTTATTAAAAATAAAAAAACGAAATAATCCCAGGTACATAAGTATTCACAGCCTTTGCAATCAAAATTGAGCTCAGGTGCCTCCTGTTTCTACTGATCATTCTTGAGATGTTTCTACAACTTGGTTGGGGTCCACCTGTGGTAAATTCAGTTGATTGGACATGATTTGGAAAGGCACACACCTGTCTATATAAGGTCCCACAGTTATCAGTGCATGTCGGAGCTCAAACCAAGCCATGAAGTCCAAGGAATTGTCTGTAGACCTCCGAGACTGGATTGTATGGAGGCACAGATCTGGGGAAGAGTACAGAAAAAATTCTGCAGCATTGAAAGTCCCAATGAGCACAGTGGTCTCCATCATCTTTAAATAGAAGCAGTTTGGAACCACCAGGACTAGGGCGGCCAAACTGAGAGATCGGGGAAGAAGGGCCTTAGTCAGGGAGGTGAACCCGACCTGACCGAGCTCCATCGATTCTCTGTGGAGAGAGGAGAACCTTCCAGAAGAACAACCATCTCTGCAGCACTCCACCAGACAGGTCTGTATGGTAGAGTGGCCAGACAGAAGCCACTCCTCAGTAAAAGGCACATGACAGCCCACCTGGAGTTTACCAAAAGGCACCTGAAGCACTCTCAGACCATGAGAAACAAAATTCTCTGGTCTGATGAAACAAAGCTTGAACTCTTTGGACTGAATGGCAAGCGTTATGTCTGGAGGAAACCAGGCACCGCTCATCACCTGGCCAATACCATCCCTACAGTGAAGCATGGTGGAGCAGAATCATGCTGTGGGGATGTTTTTCAGCAGCAGGAACTGCGAGACTAGTCAGGATCGAGGGAAAGATGAATGCACCAATGTACAGAGACATCCTTAAAGAAACCCTGCTCCAGAGCGCTCTGGACCTCAGACTGGGACAAAGACCCTAAGCACACAGCCAAGATAACAGAGGAGTGGCTACGGGACAACTCTGTGAATGTCCTTGAGTGGCCCAGCCAGAGCCCAGACTTGAACTCGATTGAACATCTCTGGAGAGATCTGAAAATAGCTGTGCACCGACGCTCCCCATCCAACCTGATGGAGGTCCTGCAAAGAAGAATGGGAGAAACTGGCCAAAAATAGGTGTGCCAGGCTTGTAGCATCATACTCAAAAAGACTTGAGACTGTAATTGGTGCCAAAGGAGCTTCACCAAAGTATTGAGCAAAGGCCATGTACATAGGATTTTTAAGTTTTTTATTTTTAATACATTTGCAAAGATTTTAAACAAACTTCTGTCATGTCGTCATTATGGGGTATTGTTTGTAGAATTTTGAGGAAAATAAATGAATAAATAATAAATGAATTTGATCCATTTTGGAATAAGGCTGTAACATAACAAAATGTGGAAAAAAGTGAAGCGCTGTGAATACTTCCCAGATGCTCTGTACATTGACAGACAAATGATTGCTGATCTCATTCACATAACTATCTAAAGATAATAAAGATTACTGCGGTTCCCCTTTAAAAATATCTATAAATTCATCAATGTAGAAATAAGGTGAGATATTACACGAAAAGCTATCAACATCGAGAACCCGGGGCCATGTCCTGATGCTTGATCATGCTTTTAGGAAGCCTGAGAGTGTCTGCGGGAATCAATACTATTTAGAAGGAAAGGTCATATCTGCAGATTAGATCTTCAACATCCTAAAAAGTTCTCAGATGATATCAGCAGAGATGAAATGTAACGGGAGCTCAAGGGAAGAAGGGGGGAGAGGTTTCAGCTTAGTAGTAGTCTTCTCTTGTCACTCATCATATGGACAGGGTAAGATGGACATACTGTATCATTTTTAACAGTGCGGGGACAAAGCATTAAATCTCCCCTTCTCCCAGTACATATCCACCCCCCTGCCGAAATCCCCCCCCCCCCCATCCAATAAACATACCTACCACAAATGCGCCCCACCCAAAAAAAAATAAAAATCACCCCTTCTAGCACAAATCCTCTACCCCCTCAAATCCCCCCCCCCCCCCCCCTCCGAGTACACATCCTCTCCCCGCCCTCCAAATTCCCCCTCCCAGCACAACCCCCCCCTCCCATCCCTCCTCCTAGAACCAAAAAAAACCCAATAATCCCTACTAGCACAAGTCCCTCCCCCCAAAAAATGTCCCCTCCTAGCACAATTCCCCTACCCCCTCTACCATTTCACCTCTTTTAGCAGAACCCCCCCCCCCCCCAGCACAAATCCTTCTCCCCATCTCCCTCCCAAAACAAAGCCCCCTAAATCACCACTCCTAGCACCCCCCCCCAAAAAAATTTCCCCTCTGGTAACAATTCTTATCCCCTGCTGCCCCCCAAATTTCCCCTCCAAACATAAACCCTCCCCTCCAATCACCTCATGGCACCCCCCCCCCCAAATTCACACGATACCACAGTACCCCTCCTGCCCACCCCTTGTCCCCGCCCTGGTTTTAAATGGACTTCAACCTCTTCCCGCCCAGCTCAGCATCCTTTTAACTAGGTCTCTACTCCCGAAGAAGTTTGGAAAAGAATGTCCAGTCATGTGACCACTGTGATTGGCTGGTGTATCCAACTGGCCCTCGATCATTACTAGGGTCTGTCTATGACAACTCGGTCACTGTGCTAGGAGCATGCGGTGAGCGCACACCTTAGCACAGAAGAGCATAAGAGCCCACCCTCTTTGTGGCCACACATATGCATCACATAAGAGACACAGCCTAACTCCACATAACACTTTTTAAGCAGTTACAGCAACAGGTTCTGTTTTTTTTCTTTGGAAAAAAGGGTTTAACCGCGTATCTGCTTTTTCTGACTGGCTGAAGCAAACCGGTATTGAATAGTTTCGATCAAAGACAATGTACAGAGCCGATCTAAGTGTCTCTGTGCCATGTGATCGATGGTAGGACTGATCACAGTGATCACAAATGTAAACTGTTAAGGTGGAAGGCTCAGATCAAAGAATACGTACAGAGCCGATCTATGTGGCTCTGTGCCATGTGATCGATGGTAGGACTGATCACAGTGATCGCAAATGTAAACTGTTAAGGTGGAGGCTCAGATCAAAGACAGTGTACAGAGCCGATCTATGTGGCTCTGTGCCATGTGATCGATGGTAGGACTGATCACAGTGATCGCAAATGTAAACTGTTAAGGTGGAGGCTCAGATCAAAGACAATGTACAGAGCCGATCTATGTGGCTCTGTGCCATGTGATCGATGGTAGGACTGATCACAGTGATCGCAAATGTAAACTGTTAAGGTGGAGGCTCAGATCAAAGACAGTGTACAGAGCCAATCTGAGTGGCTCTGTTCCAAGTCGGGTGACTATTCACAGTGATCACAAATGTAAACAGGGTTGTGTTTACATTGCACTGTTTACATTCATTCCCCATTTCAGGATCAGAGGATTTTAAGGTTGTGGGATAATTTTTAATCCTCTTCTCTCCTCTTATCTTATCTTAGGATGTAACGTAATATGCTCCAATCAACTCATATGTATTTGAGCTTTGGGGTGCACACCCTACTGCAGTAAGCTGTGCACACCTATGGGTATGATCATGGCAAAAAATTTGATCAGCTTGTGGTGTCTAAGCAAAACTGTTTTTTTTTATTATGGTCTGTTTTTTGTTTTTTTTTCATTTGAAACTGAAAAAAAAAAAAAAAAAAACAGTGGATATTAAATATAAATACATCCAAAAAAAGCTCCATATGTCTCAAAAAAATTATAGAAAGTTCATTTGGTTACAGAGTTGCATGACCAAGTCAGTAGCAGTCAAACTATCACAGTACTGGAAAAATGAACAACGGTCTGAATATTAAATATTAAAGGAAGGCTGTTGTAAGCACCCCTGGCAGTGTTATATGGTCTCTCCCAAACATGTACTTGTCACCAGGGGTGTACATTTAGTGGGCACAGGGGTCACAATAACGACCCAGCCCCATTCTTCGGGATGGCCATGCAACCCTCTGTACACCTGGATAGGTGGGGTTGGCGGGGTGGCATGTAGAGGAACCGCTCCCCTCCATTTTCCTTCTGCAGCCTTTCAGCAGCTGCAGGAAAAAAATGGAGAGGATCAGTTCCTCTACATGCCACCCGCCAACCCTCCTATCCACCTCTTGCTGCCCCGAGCATTTTTGTACTCCGCTGTCCCCCCCCACCCCATCCCCTACAGCGCTTCCGGGTCCCCCCCCCCACCCCTCTCCCCTTAATGTGGGGATGTCAGGATGGAAAGTGTCTTAATGACAATCCGTAACAATCACTGACTCTATCCATTCATAACTAAGGCATAGTAAACGGTGTTTACTAGGCTTCAGTTTGTGAATGAACTGGAAGCTTTGTACAGAGCTATTCCTGTGCATTCAGTCTGTACAAGTAAGGCTGAAGAGATGGAGATTGAGGGCTGTGTCCTTAATCTCATTTCTCTGTCTCAAAGGTGAAACATCAGAGGTCTGTTTGGATCCCTGATATTCCACCAAAGCCCCCCAACGGGGCTCTTAAAGGATATCTAAAGGTTTGTTTTTTGTTTTTGTTTTTTAAAACAAACATGTCATACTTACCTCCTCTGTGCAATTGGTTTTGCACAGAGTGGCCCCGATCCTCCTCTCTGGTGGAAAGACCGGGTTCAGGTAAGTAAAAGGGGGGCTTTGGGGGGCTGCTGCATCACAGGAGGTTTTTCACAGTATCTCACAAAAGTTAGTACACCCCTCACATTTTTGTAAATATTTTCTTCTATCTTTTCATGTGACAACACTGAAGAAATGACACTTTGCTACAATGTAAAGTAGTGAGTGTACAGCTTGTATAACAGTGTAAATTTGCTGCCCCCTCAAAATAACTCAACACACAGCCATTAATGTCTAAACCACTGGCAACAAAAGTGAGTACACCCCTAAGTGAAAATGTCCAAATTGGGCCCAATTAGCCATTTTCCCTCCCCGGTGTCATGTGACTCGTTTGTGTTACAAGGTCTCAGGTGTGAATGGGGAGCAGGTGTGTTAAATTTGGTGTTATCGCTCTCACTCTCTCATACTGGTCACTGGAAGTTCAACATGGCACCTCATGGCAAAGAACTCCTTGAGGATCTGAAAAAAAGAATTGTTGCTCTACATAAGGCCAGTGATGGCGAACCTATGGCACGGGTGCCACAGCTGGCACGCAGAGAGCTCTCTGTGGGCACCCGAGCTAAGTCGCCAGATCCAGGGCCGGCACTTCCATAAGGCAGCTTAAGTAACTGTCTTACGGCGCCAGCACCACCAGAATAGGAGGGGTGGAAATCCCCCAGCTAGGCAGTCACTTGCACTGGCTGTGCCGGCACAGAGGAGCAGGCTTGCTTCCTCACATCAGTGAGAGTGAGAGGCGGGTGGGCGATTTGTTTAAATCCCTCCCTGCATGCACTGAGGGCAGCCCAGTGGAAAAGACTTACACTGAGTGCCTGCTGCTGTAATGCCTCTGTAAACCGAGGAACAGAAGAGTGACTCCTCCCTTCCTGGACGTTGAGAGCAATGCCTGTGCAGGGGCTTGGGTGCTAAAGCATGACCATGTGGAGCACTGTGGACAGGTAGGACACTGCTATGGGAGTGAAGCCAGAGGTCACTGCTATAGGGGAAAGGGAGGGTGTGTGTGTGTGTGTGTGTGTGTTGATGTGAAGGGGCAGGGGACACTGCTATGGGCAGGGCCACCCCCATAGCAGTGTCCTCTACCACCCTTCACATCACTCCCCCCAAAACGTGCATTCTGAGTGCAACACACTCCTGATCCCTGCATTCTGAGCATAAAGAACGAAAAGGTTTTGGGCAGAATCATAGGTTTTTGTCCCTTGGGGCTCATTCAGAGGGGTGATTAGTCCCATCCTCTGTGCAGAGCTGCTGGAAGGTTTAATTTGGTGTTGGCACTTTTAAATAAATAAGTTGGTTTTGCGTTGAAATTTGGGCACTCGGGCTTAAAAAGGTTCGCCATCACTGGCCTAGACTATAAGAAGATTGTCAAGACCCTGAAACTGAGCTGCAGCACGGTGGCCAAGACCATACAGCGGTATAACAGGACAGGTTCCACTCAGAACAGGCCTCACCATGGTCCACCAAAGGAGTTGAGGTCTCAGCGTCATATTCAGAGGTTGTCTTTGGGAAATAGACGTATGAGTGCTGCCAGCATTTCTGCAGAGGTTGAAGGGGTGGGGGGGTCAGGCTGTCAGTGCTCAGACCATACGCCGCACACTGAATCAAATTGGTCTGCATGGCTGTCGTCCCAGAAGGAAGCCTCTTCTAAAGATGATGCACAAGAAAGGCCGCAAACAGTTTGCTGAAGACAAGCAGACTAAGGACATGGATTACTGGAACCATGTCCTGTGGTCTGATGAGACCAAGATAAACTTATTTGGTTCAGATGGTGTCAGGCGTGTGGCGGCAACCAGGTGAGGAGGACAAAGACAAGTGTGTCTTGTCTACAGTCAGGCATGGTGGTGGAAGTGTCATGGTCTGGGGCTGCATGAGTGCTGCTGGCACTGGGGAGCTACAGATCATTGAGGGAACCATGAATGCCAACATGTACTGTGACATACTGAAGCAGAACATGATCCCCTCCCTTCAGAGACTGGGCCGCAGGGCAGTGTTCCAACATGATAATGACCCCAAACACACCTCCAAGACGACCACTGCCTTGCTAAAGAAGCTGAGGGTAAAGGTGATGGACTGGCCAAGCATGTCTCCAGACCTAAACCCTATTGATCATCTGTGGGGCATCCTCAAATGAAAGGTGGAGGAGCGCAAGGACTCTAACATCCTCCAGCTCCGTGATGTCATCATGGAGGAGTGGAAGAGGACTCCAGTGGCAACCTGTGAAGTTCTGGTGAACTCCATGCCCAAGAGGGTTAAGGCAGTGCTGGAAAATAATGGTGGCCACACAAAATATTGACACTTTGGGCCCAATTTGGACATTTTCACTTAGGGGTGTACTCACTTTTGTTGCCAGCGGTTTAGACATTAATTGCTGTGTGTTGAGTTATTTTGAGGGGACAGCAAATTTACACTGTTATACAAGCTGTACACTCACTACTTTACATTGTAGCAAAGTGTCATTTCTTCAGTGTTGTCACATGAAAAGATAGAATAAAATATTTACAAAAATGTGAGGGGTGTACTCACTTTTGTGAGATACTGTGTATATAGATAGATAGATAGATAGATAGATAGATAGATAGATAGATAGATAGATAGATAGATAGATAGATACATATATATAGATACCGATATCTATATATCTATAGATATATATCTATATATAAAAAAATGGTAATAATAAAAAAAAGAATAAATATTTTATATATATATATATATATATATATATATATATATATATATATATATATATATATATATATATATATATATATATATAATCTACATACAGTATATATACATAAAATGGTAATAATTAAAAGAATAAGATAACAAAAAGAAAAAAATACTGACACCAGTGACAAAACTACCAGGTTCGCAAAGGTCGCACTTGTGACTGGGCCCTGGAATTCCGCCACCATAGGGGGCCCAGCTGGGCGTCAGGGGGGCCCTTTATGGTTTCTTGCACCGGAGCCCAGAAGTTTCTAGTTACGCCTCTGCTTGTCACTTTACTGTAGCTGGACAGTTTGGCCCTTTAAAGGAAGTAGAAAAAAGACTGATTTACTGGTAGGATCAACAGACAATAAAAAATATATTATAGGGCAGTCCATAATGGGTGCAAGGGCACCGCACCCCTAGTTTGCATGCGGGGCGCCGAACTCAGCTTTCTATAAGGTTTTTTTTTTTTTGTCAAGCACATGATTAGAGACACCCGCTTGTGACACTAGCGAATTAATATTCGCTATCGGTTCCTGCCTTCTCCTCCCGGGCAAATCAGGACAGGAGTCGGATCTTAAGAAGACCGAGTTAACCGGGAGGAGAAGCCGGGAAAGGCGCGGCGCTGCGACCCTGGAGGGGTGAGTCTGCACCTCGGAGGGTTTGTTTGCTGCCCCCCCAAAAAAAGTTTAGCACCAGCCGCCACCATTACAGGAGGACTTATACAAAAAGAAGCTGCTGTTTTAGTTAATGTCAATGACAGGCTACATCATATACTGTATATCATTTCTGATTTTGCCCAGTTACATATGTTGCAGAATAATGTTATTCATTATACAGCAGAACATCAAAAAAAAAAAAAAAAAAGAGCTTTCCACTCATTGATATTCATCTGACAGTCATTGCCTGATAAAATCATAAGTTAAACTGTTAAACTGTCTATTATGCCTGGCACAACACCTTTAATCACAGAGCCGATTCCTGCCAAAATCCCAATACGGGTTAATAAAATCCCTTGTGATTACATTAGTCCCGTAGATAAGAAAATTTAAGAGAGGATAAGAAAACAGAATACTCCTTCATAGCCCGGCAAGCGTTAGGAACGCACATAGTAAATGTCAAAGCATTAATATTTAACGTGACGGCGATACAAACGGCCGAGGGAGAGAGGCTTGTAGAGACTTTAATTCAAAATAAGTGACGGATAAATCAGCAGAATAGGCTGCAGGTGAAAATTCTTTAACATAATAACCAAAGCCGATCGTTATCGCTCCTTATCCACTGTCAGCGCCCAATAGAGACCTAATGAAAACTTTGACATTCCCTGCCGACTTCCCTGCCAATACCAACGCAAGAGCGGGGCCTATGAACGGGGAAGAAGTTATTCGCCGTCCGCAACTGCTACAGTACATGCCGCTGTCAGCTCTGAAAGATAAATAGAATAAAGATGTCACGCTTACTTTTTTATTTTAGATTTTTATATTGCACTTAACCACTTCAGCCCCGGAAGGATTTGCCCACCTAATGACCAGGCCATTATTTGCGATACGGCACTGCGTCGCTTTAACTGACAATTGCGCGGTCGCGCGACGTTGTACCCAAACAAAATTGACGAACAGAGCTTTCTTTAGCTGGTATATTTGATCACCTCTGCGGTTTTTATTTTTTTGCGCTATAAACAAAAAAAGAGCGACCATTTAAAACAAAAAAATATATATATTTTTACCTTCTGAGAAAGAGATGTCACTGCTCCAGGCAGGTCAGATTGGAATGAACCTCTCCTCTTGTTTGGAAGCCAAAGGTGCTGGCAATGCATATAGCAATGAGGTTTTTAGAAAAATTCTGGACAGCCGCACTTCTAAAAATGTATTTGATCTAAAAATATGTAGAAGAATATATATCGGCCTAAACTGATGAATAAATTTGTTTTTTGTTTTTCTGGATATGTATTATAGCAGAATGTACAAATAATGAGATTTTGAGAAAAATTCTGGACAGCCGCACTCCAAAAATTAGCCTTTATTCGTTAAAAGGAATAAAAAAAATACATGCCACAGCAGAACGGACAGAAGAGCTGACGCGTTTCACACTATCAAACAGTGCTTAATCATAGCTCATGATTAAGCACTGTTTGATAGTGTGAAACACGTCAGCTCTTCCGTTCTGCTGTGGTATGTATTTTTTGATTCCTTTTAACGAATAAAGGCTAATTTTTGGAGTGCGGCTGTCCAGAATTTTTCTCAAAATATCATTATTTGTACATTCTACTATAACACATATCCAAAAAATATATATATATATATATATATATATAAAAAATGTATTCATCGGTTTAGGCCGATATATTTTCTTCTACATATTTTTGGTAAAAAAAAAATCACAATAGACGTATATTGATATTATATACATATATATATATATATATATATATATATATATATATATATACGTGTATATATATATATATATATACGTATATATATATATATATGTATATATATATATATATATATATATATATATATATATATATATATATATATATATATATATTTGCGCTGAAGTTACCACATCTACAAAAAACGGGATAGATTTAGGGACTTTTATTGTCTTTGCTGCTAATGTCGGCAATCTGTGATTTTTAGCGGAGCTGAGACATTGCGGCGGACAAATCTGCCCCCAAATGACACTTTTTGGGGACCAGTGACATTGTTACATTGATCGGTGCTATAAAAATGCACTGATCAATGTAAAAATGACACTGGCAGGGAAGGGGTTAACACTAGGGGGCGATCAAGGGGTTAAATGTGTTCCCTGGGTGTGTTGTAAACAAATTTCTTCATAAATTTAGGCCAATATGAATTCTTCTACATATTTTTGGTAAAAAAAAAAAAATCGCAATACGCGTATATCGATTGGTTTGCGCAAAAGTTATCGCGTCCACAAACTACGGGATAGATTTATGGACTTTTATTTATTTATTTTTTACTAATAATGGCGGCAATCTGCGATTTTTAGTGGGACTGCGACATTGAGTCGGACAAATCTGACCCCAAATGACAATTTTTGGGGACCAGTGACATTATTACATTGATCAGTGCCTTTAAAAAAAATGCACTGATCAATGTAAAAATTACACTGGCAGGGAAGGGGTTAACACTAGGGGGCGATCAAGGGGTTAAATGTGTTCCCTGGGAGGTGTTCTAACTGTAGGGGGATGGGCTGCCAGGGACATGACAGAGATCGCTGGGAATAGAAGATCTCTGACATGTCATTAGGCAGAGCGGGGAATCGCCTTGTTTACATAGGCAGCTCCCCGTTCTGCGTCTGTACACAGCGATCGCGGGTCGCCGGCGGACATCAAGTACTCCGGTTTGTGCAGGAGAGCCGACCTGCCGCAGTATATCTGCGTGAGCTGGTCACCAAGTGGGTAAAGTGGAACTTCACTCTCTCAATCAACATTGACTGTTTTTAATCCGTATCCTAATACTAGCAATAATAAATAGATAGGAACAGAGGCGTAACCAGAACCTTCAGGGCCCCAGTGCCAGAAACCAGGAAGGATCCCCCTGGCCCCCCGATCGGGGCCCTTCCCACTGATCCCCGGGGCTGTATACTCCCATCGTGAGACTCTTTATTACGGGCCACATTGCCGCCATCTTGGGGTCCCTCCCACGGTGGGAGAACGCCAGAGCCCAGTTGCGACCCTGGTAGTTCGACCACTGGTGTCAGTAGTTTTTTATTTTCGTTGTTATTATTTTTTACCATTTTATTTTCTTTTCTACCATTTTATTTTTTATAATTTTTTACATATTTTTTTAGGACCCCCATTGAGGGGCTTTGGTAAAATATCAGTGGTCTTAACCGACCCCCTGATGTCTCACTTTTGAGACAAAGGAAGGGACTGAGGACAGATTCCTCAGTTCCTTTCTCTGCAGCCTCAGCTACACAGAATGAAAGAACAGGAATAGCTCTGTACAGAGCTTCCTGTTCATTCAAAAACTGAAGCATAGTAAACACAGTTTACTAAGCCCCAGCTATAATTGAATAATAATAATTAAAAAAAAGTCAGTAATCTGTACGGATCACTGATGCTTTTAATTAAAACAAGGAAGGGGCCAGTAAATTACACATTTACCGGCCCCTTCCCCTCTCTTCATCCTGACAGTATCCCCCGCAGCAGGCAGCAGGAGATGGGAGGGGGAAACTCAGCATCGTTGCAGGGGGGCAAGTGGGGGGGCCAAGGAAGCACACAGGGGCCTGGGGCAGCAGAACAGGGATAAGGAGGGGGCGGGAGCGGCATGTGTGGGAACCAATGCCCTCCATTTCCCTCCTAAAGGTGCTGAATGTCTGCAGGAGAGAGAAGAGAAGCGTGCATTCAGTGGCTACATTGAGGGATTGGTTCCTCTACATGCTGCCGCCCCTGCCGTCCTCCTGTCCAGGCCTACATGGGGGCCCCAGGGGCCCCCTGGAGCATGGGGCCGGGTCGCAATAGTGACCCCTGCGACCCTTGTATGTACGCCCCTAGGTAGGAAAGTATATCATATTTACTTGTTTTAAAACATTTTTTTACATTTCTTCAGTTACTTCCTGGTTTCTGGCCTAAGCTAAAATGATGTCATACATCCCAGGAGTCTTCAGGAGGGGAGGAGGGGCTTTATCAGCAAAGCTCAGCCTCCTCCCTGCATGCCTGAGCTAAGTGCTGATGGTTTCCAGGAAGTAAATGCTACATGAGTCATCTGCCCTTACTTAAGATGGCCACGGCTAGAAGTGCTAGGAGGGTGTTTTTCAAAGTGATTTTTAAGCTAAATAAAGCATAGATACATGGATGGATGGGGGGGGGGAGTTTGCTTTGAAATTAAAAACTAATTAAAGCGGAGTTCCGCCATATTTTTTTTTTTTTAGTCAGCAGCTACAAATACTGCAGCAGCCTGTCTAGGGTGCCCGCAATGTTGGCACCCGAAGCCGATCTTTCCCTCGGCTCCCGGGTGCTCCTGCCGCCATCTTCAGTAAGAGAAGCCTTGCGGCTTCACTTCCTGGTTCCCTACTGCGCATGGGCGACTCGCGTTGTGCAATCCCACTGGTCCCTGCTGTCTTCTGGGGACCCGTGTGTCTCTCAGAAGGCAGCACGGGGGAGGGGGGGTGGAGAAGGCGCCGGAAGTGGCGTAAATACCCGCGGGTGGCTCAAGTATCTGTACCCGGAAGTGGGAGCAAAATACTTGTACTAGACAGGTATCTGCTCCCCCCTCCCCCCTGAAAGGTTTTAAATGTGACACCAGAGGGGGGGAGGAATCAGAAAAGCGGAATTTCCGTTTTTGGGTGGAACTCCGCTTTAAATAGCGTTTTTGGTTTGTGGTGCTCAGATGCATTGTAGTTCCGCTTTAAGACACCTTTCACACTGGAGGCGTTTTTCAGGTGCTACAGCGCTAAAAATAGCGCCTGAAAAAAGCCTCAGCTGCAAACCCAGTGTGAAAGCCGGAGTGCTTCCACACTGGGGCGCTGCGCTGGCAGGACGTCACAATAAGTCCTTCTTTGCAGCGGTGCAGGAGCGGTGAATACACCGACACTGCTCCTCCACCGCTCCTGCAGCAGCGTTTTGCAGGCGGATTTAACCCCTTTTCGGCTGCTAGCGGGGGGTTAAAACCGCCCCACTAGCGGCCGAATAATGCCACTAAAACGGCGGTAAAGCGGCGCTAAAAATAGCGCCGCTTTACTGTTGACGCCTGAGGCGGCTCAGTGTGAAAGGGGTCTAAGTGCTTAAAGGTCTGCATGACTCAATATACAGTAACAGTATTATTTAAAAGGAAAAAAGCTCCACCCTTTATCATTAAAAAGCCACTCCTCAGTAAAAGTCACATGACAGCCCACCTGGAGTTTGTTAAAAGGCACCTGAAGGACTCTCAGACCATGAGAAACAAAATTCTCTGGTCTGATGAAACAAAGATTGTACTCTTTGGCCTGAATGGCAAGCGTCATGTCTGGAGGAAACCAGGCACCGCTCATCACCTGGCCAATACCATCCCTACAGTGAAGCATGGTGGTGGCAGCATTATGCTGTGGGGATGTTTTTTAGCGGCAGGAACTGGAAGACTAGTCAGGATTGAGGGAAAGATGAATGCAGCAATGTACAGAGACATCCTTGATGAAAACCTGCTCCAGAGCGCTCTGGACCTCAGACCGGGGAGAAGGTTCATCTTCCAACAGAACAACGACCCTAAGCACACAGCCAAGGTAACAGAGGAGCGGCTACGGGACAACTCTGTGAATGTCCTTGAGTGGCCCAGCCAGAGCCCAGACTTGAACCCGATTGAACATCTCTGAAGAGATCTGAAAATGGCTGATGGAGCTTGTGAGGTCCTGCAAAGAAGAATGGGAGAAACTGCCCAAAATTAGGTGTGCCAAGCTTGTGGCATCATACTCAAAAAACTTGAGGCTGTAATTGGTGCCAACGGTGCTTCACCAAAGTATGGAGCAAAGGCTGTGAATACTTCTGTACATGGGATTTTTTATTTTTAAATAATGTGCGTTGTCACATGTTGTACTGCAATGCAAATTCATTGGCAAGGTTAGTTGCGGTGCCAGTCTGAATGAAAGGCATCACACCAATGCATTTAGCGCATGATGCCATAACGCGTCCGTCGCCACGTCACAATGGCGTGAATGGGCCGCCAACTTCCATTTCCTATTATGGCCTCTGGTAAATCTCATGCTCTTTGTCTGATTTTGTTGTCGGCTGCTTTATTTATTTATTTTAGCATTCAGTAAAATACGCAGCTGCGGCGTCCCGCGCTGGCCGCCTTCTTGATATAATGGGCTCTCTGTTAGTTTGTTGCAGTGTGTTCCTCTTTTATCACCGCCGTGTAATTGAAAAGTCAATAAAATACTATTAAAAACACAGCCGGTCTAATCTACCTGCAGATTGTCTGTGCCCGGCGTCTCGCAGGATTGGACATTTTGGAAATGGCAAAAATATTGTCTGGAGATTAATGGCACTAAAGGTAGTAAAAGCGGGCGGTGAATAATGGCGGGATTGCGGGACGCAATCAATATTTGCTTTTCGATTGTTGTTGTCCTGCGCCGGTTTGGACGCTGATTGGTGAGCGATCTATATTCCTTCAATTAATTCTGATGGGTGTTCGTCAGATCGAGCCTCTCCATCGTGCTGATAAAGATCTCTCGCTCGGCTTTTGTCTTTCGGAAACTGCGCGTTCGGTTTCTATCTACTGTGAAATGGATTGATCTGGGGGGGGGGGGGGGGGGAGTTTAGCCCTTCATGGTATTTGTTTTATTGGAGAAATATATAAATTAGGACAGAGCTGAGGATGGATCCGAATAGAACAGCTTAGTAAAGTAAAACAATCAGAATCTATAAGAGCTGGATAGAGAGCACAGAGCCCACATTCAGGCTCTGTATTCATTGGGAGCTACTGAGGTATGGGGCACTCTGTACCTCATCCCAGAGTTGTAACTAGAACATTCAGGGCCCCAGAGCAAGAAACCATGAAGGCAGCAGCGGTGGTGATGGGGATGGGATCAGTCCACTGAGGGTGGTGGGGGGATGGGATCAGTGGCAGCGATTGTGGGAGGGATGAGATCAGTGGCAGCAGTAGTGGCAGAGGTGAGGGGGTGAGATCAGTCCACCGATGGTGATGGAGGGGATGGGATTAGTGGCAGCGGTGGTGGTGGTGGGGGATAGGATCAGTCCACCAATGGTGGTGGAGGGTATGGGATCAGTGGCAGCGGTGGTGGGGGGATAGGATCAGTCCACTGATGGTGGCGGGGGATGGGATCAGTGGCTGCGGTAGTGGTGGGGGGGATAGGATCAGTCCACCGATGGTGGTGGGGGGAGGGACCAGTGGCAGTGGTGGTGGTGGGGATAGGAATGACATCAGTGGCAATGGTAATACGGGGTATAGGGATGACATCAGTGGAGGGGGTGGTGGTGGGGAGAGGGACGGCATCCGTGGAGGGGGTGGTGGTGGGGATAGGGATGACATCAGTGGCAGTGGTAGGGATAGGGATTATATTAGTGGCAGTGCTGATGGGGGATAGGGATGACATCAGTGGTGGTGGGGATAGGGATGACATCAGTGGCAGTGGTGATGGGGGGATAGGGATCACATCAGTGGAGGTGGTGGTGGGGATAGGGATGACATCAGTGGCAGTGGTGGGGATAGGGATGACATCAATGGAGGTAGTGGTGGTGGGGAGAGGGATGATATCAGTGGCAGTGGTGATGGGTGGATGAGGGTGACATCAGTGGCAGTGGGATAGGGATTATATCAGTGGTGGTGGTGGTGGGGATAGGGATGACATCAGTGGCAGTGGTGGGGATAGGGATGACATCAATGGAGGTAGTGGTGGTGGGGAGAGGGATGATATCAGTGGCAGTGGTGATGGGTGGATATGGGTGACATCAGTGGCAGTGGGATAGGGATTATATCAGTGGTGGTGGTGGGGATAGGGATGACATCAGTGGCAGTGGTGATAGGGATAGGGATGACATCAGTGGAGGTGGTGGTGGGATAGGGATAACATCAGTGGCAGTGGTGAGGATAGGGATTATATTAGTGGTAGTGGTGATGGGGGATAGGGATGACATCAGTGGCAGTGGTGATGGGGGGATAGGGATGACATCAGTGGCAGTGGGGATAGGGATTATATCAGTGGTGGGGATAGGGATGACATTAGTGGCAGTGGTGGAGATTAGGATAGGGATGACATTAGTGGCAGTGGTGGTGATGAGGATAGGGATGACATTAGTGGCAGTGGTGGTGATGAGGATAGGGATGATATCAGTGGTGGTGGGATAGGGATGACATCAGTGCAGGTGGTGGTGGTTGGGAAAGGGATAACATCAGTGGTGCTGGTGGGGATAGGGATATGTCATCCCTATCCCCGCAGTTGCAAGTGCGACTGCTGTGACCCTGGTAGTTCCACCACTGCCTCATGTTCTAGTGATGCCACTAACTTATCTAAGCACTACTTACATCTAAAATAGCCTCATTACATATCACCCCTATAATTGTACAATAGCTATCACACTTTTTGTGAAAAAAAAAAAAAAAAAAATTTATGGCTAATATATTATATGGAGATTTGTACCTTTCTATGACCAACCTGAAACTAAGCTTGTGTCAGCTGTTCTCAACCAGGCACACCCAAAAATCTTAATGGAAATACACAGGATGTGTGTAGTATGTCCTATATTTTGTCCCTCTGCCTCCCCCTTCCCCCCACTTGTCGGCTATTCCCGACTGTCAAAATGACAGCCAAGAGTTGCTGTATAATACAGCTGCTACGGTCAAAAACAGACACAGTGTTTATAAACAAACGGGAGATAAAGAGATACAAAGTAACATTTTTTTTTTAAATGATCAGATGGAAGATAAGGGCATACAAAGTAAGATTGTTTTTAAACATTGTTCAGACATGAAATAGATACAAAGTAAGATTGTTTATAAACATTGTTCAGACAGGAGATACAAAGTAACATTGCCTATAAACAAACAACCTAAGATTGTTCATAAACATTGTTCAGACTGGAGATACAAAGTAACATTGTTCAGACAGGAGATCGAGAAATCCAAAGTAACATTGTTTATAAACATTGTTCAGACAGGAAACAGCAGGTGCTGGCAGACATCCATTGACCGGCACCCAGTGATCGGCTTCTGCGGTGACTAATCACAGTAGAAGCGGCGCTGGCGGTGCACTCGCGCCCCGCAACCCGAAAGTGCAAAATCACATATATAAAGTATCTCACAAAAGTGAGTACACCCCTCACATTTTTGTAAGTATTTTATTTATGTTTTCATGTGACAACACTGAAGAAATGACACTTTGCTACAATGTAAAGTAGTGAGTGTACAGCTTGTATAACAGTGTAAATTTGCTGTCCCCTCAAAATAACTCAACACACAGCCATTAATGTCTAAACCGCTGGCAACAAAAGTGAGTACACCCCTAAGTGAAAATGTCCAAATTGGGCCCAAAGTGTCAATATTTTGTGTGGCCACCATTATTTTCCAGCACTGCCTTAACCCTCTTGGGCATGGAGGTCACCAGAGTTTCACAGGTTGCCACTGGAGTCCTCTTCTACTCCTCCATGACGACATCATGGAGCTGGTGGACGTTAGAGACCTTGCGCTCCTCCACCACCGCCGCCTCCTGTAACAAGTAACATTGTTTAAAAACATTGATCAGACAGGAGACAGAGAGATACAAAGTAACATTGTTTATAAACATTGCTCAGACGGGAAATAGAGAGATACAAAGTAGCATTGTTACTTTTGTGTTTTCATTTCATTTCATTCACCTGCAGATCATGAATGAGGTTACATCTTCATATGATGATATCAGTTTAAACTACGTGAGAAGTAAAATATTTTTTTTTTGTTTACATAAAATGTTTTTCTAGTTAAACCCTTACAAACCCTTAATTTACCCTTATCAGCCCTAATTAAAGTATAACTGAAGGCAAAACATATTTTTTTTGTTTTGGATGGAGTGGAGAGGGATTAGAACCCCCTGTGAGGTTTTTATTGCTGTTTTTATGAGGATGATCCCCCCTCTCTATTTGTCCTGTTCACTGATAAAAATAAGTTTTTGTCCTGGGTGAAGGTCCACTTTAACGTGTACAAATCTTGTGATGGGTGGGAAAGAAAAGCCATGGTTTGCAGAATCCCAGGCTCTGAACGGGGTATTCCCCAAGCACCATGGTACTGTGAGCTAGAAGATTCTACATGGGCAAGCTGCCTGGTGCAGGGCAAGCCATGCTAGACCACAGGAGCCTAAAAGTGTGTCTGGCCAAAATACATATTCAGTACATCTCTGCAATAAATGTACATTTTTGTCTGCATTACACTGTAAGTCCAAAAAAATACAGTTGATCTGCTAGAAATCCAGTGAGCTAAAGTTATAACTTCCTGTTTGGGCTGACAACAATATTCCTCTGCTGCACTGAAATCCAAAGCAGTGTTGTCCGCCCTGCCTGCTGGACTACAGAACTCCCCCTATCCTTCTTTGTCCCTCTCCACTTGGATACATCCCTCTCCACTTGGATAAGGGAAAGGGCTCTTGGGAAATGTAGTTCTGGGATCATGTCTAAGTCAATAGGAACTAAGCTTCCAGCAGCTGCCCCTGCAAAAATTTTAAAAGCCTGGTGATGACGTCACAGGGTATAATAAACATTCTTTCTCACAGGAGGGACAAGGTAAATGAAAAATAATGTTGGGAAATAATCTTGAGCATCCATTCTTAACCAGGGTTCCATGGAACCCTAAAGTTCCTCCAAAGGATATTAGGGGTTCCTTGAGCTTTGGCAGATTGGCCTCACATCTGATGTTGCCTGTATAGTTCTGTCTTCAGTGCCACATAAAAGAGCCAGTGGCTTGATGCCAATGATCATTTTAGGTGTCAGCAAGGGTGGCATTTTGTATCAAGCCGGGCTCAGCTTCACTTCCGGTTTCCAGCCATGCGACCATTTCTGGCCTTTGAAGTGCAAGGCATATGAAGCATTCATATCTGGCTCCTACCATATATAAGACCTCGTACACACATGAGGCCACGCTCCTGATGACGTCTGTATGACGAAACTCGTCGGGTGGAGCTAGATCACGTGACGTCGCCGTGCATGGAGGTTGGCCGATTTTATGGTTGGAAATATTCCTTCTTAATACTGATCTACATGCGAGATATTATCTGAAGTGTGGTGAGTGTGTGCTGGATTTTAAATAAATTTGATTATCGTTAATACTACACAATGAAGTGTTTCTTTGCCTATCCCTGAACCCTGTATGCATTGAGGTCCATATGAAGTGGAGTCCTTTATGGCGTGGAAGATTGTTGATACCAGGTGTTCTTGCTGATTAGGATTTGTAACAAGGGTATCTGACCACTGTATGTAGTGGTCCACCCCTTATGGTAAAAGTCACTTTTGTCAGTGGAGGATCTTCACAAGATTTTTTGCCTGAATTCTGCACCTATTGCAATTCCTTGAAATTCTAAATGAGCCACTGATAAGGACTCTCTTTCATGCTTTTTTTGGCGCTGTTTTTTAAGGGTGTCATTGTGACCACCATTGTGAGGAGCGCATTCTTCCCACTGACAATGGGAAGCCACTCTTCCCATTGTCTCCTGATTAGTTTATTTTAGGAGGTGTTCCCTGAGACCTAAAAATGATTTGTAAAGATTCCTCTGGAGCGAAAAGATAGAGAAAGGCTGATCTAGAGGGAGAGAGGGAGATCTGGGAGGTACGTTTGGGTAATTCCTGGACAGTCACTTTAATCTTGTATCGCAATCAGCTGATGGATTCTTTTGTCTTGTGAGCATTGAACGCACTTGGCCTCTCGTATTTGAGGGGGTATTGATTATCAGTTAGTGAGAAGGATCGGCTGATTGTTTGTTTTAATTCCTGGGGGCGCTTCTGACCTTTTCACCTGTTCAAAGACCATAAATAGAACTCTTACCATCAGCTCTGGCCAGAAGTCCACGTTTTTCTTCTAGTGCGGTTGTTGACACACCACGTTGGTTGAACTTTCCGAAGAGGCGCTGCCACCTCCAGAAATTGTAGACCTTTCTTCCTTGTTAAACTAAAAGCAAGATCAGATGGCTGCTTATAAGGTTCTCAAAACCTCCTTATGATTGGGCCCAGCATAGGTTATCACCTATGCTCTCCCATACCTCCTCTTTATAGAGTTGGTTGATCTCTATGAGCGGCGCCCCCTTGATTTGCAGAATGGTCGTACAAGAGGACCACATCCTGCTGGAATCTTTTGTACTGTGTTCAGCAAGCACGTCCAATGCAGGTATGGCTCTCATGGCTTTCTAAACCCCAGACATATGCAGACTGTAGGTTAACCACTTGACCTCTGGAACATTTTACCCCCTTCATGACCAGGCCATTTTTTGCTATCCAGCACTGTGCCACTTTACCTGGTAATTGCGTGGTCATGCAACACTGTATCCAATTGAAATGTTATATAAATGTTTTTTCTCAAAAATAGAGCTTTTAATGGTATTTGATCACCACTGGGTTTTTAATTTTTTACTATGACATGGAAATTTATAGATAGGCAACTCCTATCCTCATATTGATTAGTGGTTCCAAATTAATAATAACTACTGCAGTAGGGAACAGACACAAAAGATACGCTCAGCATCTTTCCAAATAACTGTTCTGTTTTATTATGACGCGGTTTAAGGTTTTTATACATATGACTATGTAGGTATCACATTAATATTACAATTGTACGTTTTTGGTAACAAGGGGCGTAACATAGGCAGGCTAATTCTAATCAGGACTCGAAAGAATGTAAACATGTACTGAAAACATTATTAGTGCCGTGTGCACAGTGAGGGCAGTGTGCAATACATACAAAATACAATACAATTATATACAGAACTTACACGTTTCCTTTACAATTATATAAATGAAAAAAAAGACTGAAATAAAAATAAAAAAATGATATTTTCTACTTTCTGTTATAAAATATATCCAATAAAATCAACTTTGTTCATAAATTTAGGCCAAAATGTATTCTGCTACATGTCTTTGGTAAAAAAACAATAAAAAAAAATCCAACAAGTATACATTAATTGGTTTGTCGGAAAGTTATAGCGTCTACATACTATGGTGTATATATACCGGAATGTACACTAACAATGGTCAGCGACTTATAGTGTGACTGTGATAATGTGGCAGGCAATCTGGTGCTAACAGACACAGGCCGGGAGAGGCACTAAGTGACACTGGAGCAGCTTGGAGCAGCTCCCAGTCTAACATTTCACTTTGCGATTTTACAAGAAGATGCACATGTGAGTAGGAAATCTTTACATGCTATAATAAAGACGCACGGTTTTAAAACGATATTGCGCAATGATATCTCCATATATGTTTTGAGCCATTCCCGAGGAGTTTTTTTACTCTCTACAAAACGGACTGTGGAGGATCCAGTAGAGGATTTTCTCTCCAGGATCACTAAACCCACTTAAGGCTGGGTTCACATTAGTGCGAATTGGATGAGGGGGTTTCCCCGCATGCAATTTGCATGACAATATGCTTTTTTTTACCTTTTTGTAAAAAAAAAAGTATAACCTGCACACAAAAAAAAAAAATATCAAAAATGACTTTGCAGTTCCCATTAAAATATCTTACAATATGTGGTCACAGAAAATATATTTTAATCTCTTTTTTTGACCACTTTCTGACCAGCCACTATCCTTATACTGCGGCAGGTCCGCTCGTTTCCGCGAATCGACATAGGTGTACGCCGACTCCTTTAAGAGCCATAGCAGGCGAGCGTGTGCCCGCTGCACGGCGAGGGGCCCGAGGCACATGGCCAGCGGCCGTGATGTCCAGCAGGCCACCCACGATCGTAAAGAGAGCCAGAATGTGGATCTGTCAATGTAAACAGACAGATCCCCGTTCTGACAAGGGAGGAGAGAGAGATCTGCTGTTCCTAGTGATTAGGAACAGCAATCTCTCTCCTCCTCCAGTCAGTCCCCTCCCCCCCACAGTTAGAAACACCTCCCAGGGAACACATTTAACCCCTTGATCGCCCCTCTAGTGTTAACCATACCTCCCAACATTTTGCGATGGGAAGGGGGGACACCTACTAGCAAAAGTATGTAGGCATAGGACACGCCCATGCCACGCCTCCTTAAAGGAGAATTACCTAAAAAAAAAAGATTAGTTACATCCACATGGGCTTTTTTTTTTACCAAGACCATGCCTTTATATTGGCTTTTAAAATCTACAAATGCAGCAATTTAGAATTTGGATGAAAGGTTTAGCACTGGGAAACACTTTTTGAAAGATAAAAAGTGCATTTTATATACAACTATATAGATCAGACCAAAATGAGGGACAAATGAGGGAGAAAGAGGGACAGAGGGACTTTGCCCCAAATCAGGGACAGTCCCTCGAAATCAGGGACAGTTGGGAGCTATGGTGTTAACCCCTTCCCTGCCAGTGACATTTACACAGTAATCAGCAGTGTTCATTTTGGCAGCAAATTTCGATTTAGTTTTAGTCTTAGGACTAAAATGGCATTTTAGTTTTAGTCCCATTTTAGTCTTCTGCAATTGTTTCAGTTTTAGTCGTATTTAGGCGACTAAATCTCATTTTAGTCATCTAAAATCTAATAGGTGTAATTAAATTGTAATGCGTTAGTTAACATTTCTCTACAATTTCCAAACTCATTATATACTGCTGGAGTGAAAAATCTCATATATTACTTAAGGTATTGAGGTATGAACATGCACTACAGACCAGTGTTAATTTTGAAGTCAAATATCAATCTAGTTTTAGTCTTATGCCCCGTACACACGATCGGACATTGATCGGACATTCCGAGAACAAAATCCATCGTTTTTTTTCCGACGGATGTTGGCTCAAACTTGTCTTGCACACACATGGTCGCACAAAGTTGTCGGAAAATCCGATCGTTCCGAACGCTGTGACTTAAAACACGTACGTCGGGACTATAAACGGGGCAGTAGCCAATAGCTTTCGTCTCTTAATTTACTCTGAGCATGCGTGGCACTTTGTGCGTCGGATTTGTGTACACACGATCGGAATTTAAAGGATCGGATTTTGTTGTCGGAAAATTTTAATGCAAGCTCTCAAACTTTGTGTGTCAGAAATTCCGATGGAAAAAGTCCGATGGAGCCTACACACGGTCGGAATTTCCGACAACAAGCTCTGATCGCGCATATTCCGTCGGAAAGTCCGACCATGTGTACAGGGCATTAGTCTTTTGACTAAAATGCCATTTTAGTTTTAGTCGTATTTTAGTCATCTCAATTGTTTTAGTTTTAGTCATATTTTAGTCGACTAAAATAGTATCCGTTTCGTCGCCTAAAATGTTTTAGTCGTTTTAGTCGACAAAATTAACACTGGTAATCAGTGCATTTGTATAGCACCGATCACTGTACTGGTTCAAAAAAAGTGTCAGATCTGTCTGCCGCAATGTCGCAGTCCTGCTAAAAATCGCAGATCGCCGCCATTACTACTAAAAAAAATAAAAAACAATAAAAATGCCATAAATCTATCCCCTATTTTGCAGACGTGATAACTTTTGCGCAAACCAATCAATATATACGCTTATTGTGATTTTTTTTTTTACCAAAAATATATGTAGAAGAATACATATTGGCCTAAACTGATGAATTTTTTTTTTTTTTAATATTTTTTACATATTTATTATAGCAAAAAGTAAAAAAATAGATTTTTTTTTTCAATATTGTCGCTCTTTTTGTTTATAGTGCAAAAAATAAAAAGGTGATCAAATACCACCAAAAGAAAGCTCTATTTGTAGGAAAAAAAGGACGTCAATTTTGTTTGGGTACAGCGTCGCACGACCGCGCAATTGTCAGTTAAAGCGACGCAGCGCTGTATCGCAAAAAAAAAACGGCCTGGTCATTAAGGGGGGAAATCTTCCGGTCTGTAAGTGGTTAAGCTGATCGCATTACTGAGTATAAGGAAAGGGAAAGCCTGCAGGTCCGCACTAAGCCCCTTTGTATGCGCCTTCTTTCCCGTGTCTGGCGCTGCGGCTTGTCATCTCACTTAGTTTAACATGTCACATTGATGATAGCGGTGACGTCTAAGTGATCATGCTAAAGACCGCCGGCACCTCGTATTAATCTGTGACAATGACCTTTTCTGCTTGTCTGAGGTCTAATTAAGTGGATGTGCGAGCGACTTTAACGTGAACTCCGTAGGCGATGAGGCAAATCCATCACACCTCTGTGCGGTTGGTGCGCCAGGCTCCATCCCAGCACTGCCGACGCCAACCGACTGGCATTGGAGGCTTCCATCTAATGTGCGCCCCGGTGTTCCTCCCAACGTGATCTGACACAGGCACTAATTAAAAAGGTGATGCCTGCATGACAGGTGCCTCCCCCGGAGGGGCGCTGGGGCTGCCAGCAGACTAATTCATGGAATCTTCATTAGAACTTGGCTTCACCACTAGAAAGGAGAATGTACAAAACATCTAAAGGAGACTGGTGGGAGAACATGATAAGTTTTTCCCCTTCCTTCACCATTTGTTTCATTTACATCTCCATGTGATAAAATTAGACTATTAAAAAAAAAAAAGACTTTTTAGTACAAGTCTCCATAAATTTATAAAAATGTTACAATATACGGCAACAGTATCATTTTTCAGAAAGTTCTCCAGTTATGAGGAAGCGTTTCCTCAATCTCCTCTCCCCACCAGTGATCACACTGCAACATTGTAACTTGCAAGTCACAAGTTAAGAGACCGCAGCAGGGGCTGATCTGTGTCAGACAGGCCCCAGACTGGTACAAAAAAAATAGGCCCGGATATTTTAGACTGAGTAGCCCATTTTGTTTTTTTTTTTAACCGATTTCCAACCGCGCTATAGCCAAATGACGGCTACAGCGTGGTCGGCCAGTTCTGGGAGGGCATCATATCACATCCTCCCGAGATCGTGCCCGCTGTGGCGTGCCTGCAGCACGATTTGTGATCGGGTAAAGAGCCAATCACAGTGGCCCTTTACCACGTGATCAGCTGTATCCAATCACAGCTGATCATGATGTAAACACAAGCCGGTTATCGGCATTCTTTTCCTCACGCTGACAGCATGAGGAGAGGAAAGCCGGTAACTGGCTTTTGTGAAAGGGACATCTACACTGATAATCAGGACACTGATTATAAGATTCCTGATTATCAGTGCAGCCCCAACAGTGCCCTTTAGTGCTAATCAGTAGTATAGTGCTTTAGTGCCAATCAGTGCCTCCTCATCAGTGTCACCCATCAGTGCCGTCCATCAGTGCCATCTATCAGTGCCACCTATCAGTGCACTTCAGTGCTGTCTATCAGTGCTGCCTATCCATGCACTTCAGTGCCGCCTATCAGTGCCCATCAGTGCCCATCAGTGCAGCCTCATCAGTGCCCATCAGTGCAGCCTCATCAGTGCAGCCTATCAGTGCCCATCAGTGCAGCCTATCAGTGCCCATCAGTGCTGCCTCATCAGTGCCCATCAGTGCAGCCTATCAGTGCCCATCAGTGCAGCCTATCAGTGCCCATCAGTGCAGCCTATCAGTGCCCATCAGTGCTCATTAGTGATGCCTCATCAGTGCCACCTATAAGTGCCCATGAGTGCAGCCTATCAGTGCCCATCACTGCAGCCTCATCAGTGCCTCCTCATTAGTGCCCATCAGTGCCGCCTATCAGTGCCCATCAGGAAAAAATTACCTGTTTGCAAAATTTTATAACAAACTATGAAAAACTTTTTTTTTAAATCAAAATTTTCAGTCTTTTTTCCTTTATTTAGCAAAAAATGAAAACCCCAGTGGTAATCAAATACCACTAAAAGAAATCTCTATTTGTGTGAAAAAAATGATAAAAATTTTATATGGGTACAGTGTAGCATGACTGCGCAATTGTCATTTAAATCAGTGTTTCCTATCAGTGCCCATCAGTGTCTCCTCATCAGTGTCACCTATCAGTGCACTTCAATGCCGTCTGTCAGTGCCCATCAGTGCCACCTCATTAGTGCAGCCTATCAGTGACACCCATCAATGCAGCCTCATCAGCACACATCAGTGAAGGAAAAAATTTACCTGTTTTCAAAATTTTATAGCAACATTATAAAAAACTTTTTTATTTTTTCAAAATTTTCAGTCTTTTTACGTTTATTTTGCAAAAAATAAAAAAAAAATAAAAAACCCCAATGGTGATTAAATACCACCAAAAGAAAGCTCTATTTGTGTGAATTAAAATTATAAAAATGTAATTTGGGTAGAGCATTGCATGACCGCGCAATTGTCATTCAAAGTGTGACAGCGCTGAAAGCTGAAAATTGGCCTGGGCAGGAAGGGGGTAAAAGTGCCCAGTAGGCAAGAGGTTAAACCAAATTACAAATAATAACAACTACCGGTTTCTTGATGTCTTTTAGTTATATTTAGCCTGCTTCAGTCACTGTAATATATCAATCATTTGGAATTATGTAAATATATGATAATAAATGAAAGCAATACTGTATATAAAGTGCTACATCTTTAATGAACAATTCAAAACAATAACAAATATAGCAAAATTCTTACAATTTTTGGCATATATTTTTTATTATCAAAATCACAGTACAGAATACCTGCACTATGGATTCAGCAAGTTTCGTAGAAGTTCACTGATTTCTGCAACTCTGTGGATGAAATCATCAGAATCAAGGTTCATTAGTATATCCTTCGCTAGTTGGGGGAGTGTCACGTCCTCAGCACTGAGGGGTTCATGCTGGGACTTGTAGTCCTTCACTTTTGGGCGGTCACATCTACCAAAAGTGAAGGACTACAAGACCCAGCATAAACCCCTGAGATCTAAGGATGTGACCTCCTCCTCCCCCTTTCTATCCCTCCGAGGTCATCTGTCATCCAGCACCAGCTCAGCTGCCATCCTTTCTGTCCTTGCATCTTTGCCCGGCTCACTCATGACAGGTCCCATCTCCGGCCTGACCTCAGACTCTCAAATCCACTTCCCTTCCCTTTCTGAGCAGGGAGCCGCCACTGCAGAGGCTGGAGGAGGTGGGTGGAGCTGCAGACATGATACAAGAGATGGTCAGAGACTGCAGACATGATACAAGAGATGGTCAGAGACTGCAGACATGATACAAGAGATGGTCAGAGACTGCAGACATGATACAGGAGATGGTCAGAGACTGCAGACATGGTACAAGAGATGGTCAGAGACTGCAGACATGATACAGGAGATTGTCAGAGACTGCAAACATGATACAGGAGATGGTCAGAGACTGCAGACATGGTACAAGAGATGGTCAGAGACTGCAGACATGATACAGGAGATGGTCAAAAACTGCAGACATGATACAGGAGATGGTTAGAAACTGCAGACATGATACAAGTGATGGTCAGAGACCACAGACATGATACAGGAGATGGTCAGAGACTGCAGACATGATACAGGAGATGGTCAGAAACTGCAGACATGATACAGGAGATGGTCAGAGACTGCAGACATGATACAAGAGATGGTCAAAGACTGCAGACATAATACAAGAGATGGTCAGAGACTGCCGACACAGTGCAGTAGATGACTAGAGCCTGCAGATATACTACAGGAGATGATCAGAGTCTGCAGGCATGATACAGGAGATGATCAGAGACTGCAGACATGATACAGGAGATGATCAGAGACTGCAGGCATGATACAGGAGATGGTCAGGAACTACGGACATGATACATGAGATAATCAGAGACTGCAGACATAGTACAGGAGATGATCAGAGACTGCAGACATACTACAGGAGATGGTCAAAGAATGTGAATATGCTTCAGAAGTTGTTGGAGACTGGGGACATGCTTCAGGAGACAGTCATAGACTGGAGGCACATTACATGAGACTGCTAGAATTCACGGCTATTAGGCTTGATTCACACTAATGCGTTTTTTGATGCATTTTGCTACCAGCCCTGCATTTTGCACAATGACATCAAAGTGTGGCCTACGGCAGCCTGAAATAGAGGAGAATTTGTAGGACCAGTCTCATGGAGAGGAGGATCCTGCAGGACCGAGGGATAAGGTAAGTAAAGCTGCATCTAAAGGTACCCTAGCCCAAAAAAAGATAATTGAACCTGTGCAGTGCATGGGATAGCCCCACTACAAGGGAAGTTTTCAATTCTCTGCCGGAGTTCGGCTTTAACACCGTCAATTCACAGCAGATAATCTAACTTGTGTGGTGGACTGCAGCTTTGGATTTATCGGCAAAGGAAGTTCAAGAAGGTCCCCTACTGATGATGAATCAGCCCGTTTACAGTCATGTTACCAGATGGAAGAAAATGCGAAAAATTTGGCCCACATCTTTAAAAATATCCATTTTCAGCGTGTCGCTTTGGAGGTCGCCGAGGATGTTTTGTGTGTTTATTCCAGGACAATAAAACGTCCTACCAATTAGTGCTCAGGAATGAAGCCGACCGCTGGGATCAGACAAGCAATTAGCATTTTGTTTCCTGAACTTCGAAGGTCTTCTGGGTAAGTTAACTAGATAATTGCTAACAATAGGAGAGGAGCGTGCCAAGATGGGGGGGAAATTATAAACCTGTCGCACATTTCCTGAGGGCCAAGGGGGAGGAAAGTGTTCATTGCTAATAAGTGATGTCCTGACCATTCTTTTCCAGTATGTACTACTCCCTACGAGAACCAGAAAAGACCAAGAGATGTTCTCAATGTGGACACAAGGGGTTAAAAAGTACAGCTAGCTCTTCATGGTCAGCTTTTTCATTAAAATTAAAGTATAGCGTATTATTTTATATATAAAGAAAAAACAATAACATTTTAACTGGATAAGTAAATATGTTTCATACTAATTTTATATATTCTTAGTTTCAGCTTGGACTTTGTGTTAATTTTTTTAGATTTGACTGTTTTTCTCCAATGTGATGGACATTATATTAGTTTATATTAGTCTATAAAATCAAAGAGAAGGATATTTCTGGTGACTGCACACCTGAGGGTAGAAAGGGAAGAGAGGGTACCAACGGAGGCAGACTAGACAATTGCAGGATATACTGAAGGCTGTGGGAAGACACAGTAGTCATAAAGGCACATGGGGCGTACAGGGGCACACTTGAAGACACAGGGTATACAGGGGTGCAGCTGGAGACTTGGAGCACACAGAGGTGCACTTGTAAACTTGGGGCATACAGGGTCTCACTTGGAGACTTAGGGTGCACAGGGGCACACGTGAAGACTTGGGGTTCACAGGAGTGTACTTAGAGACATGGGGCACACAAAGCGCACTTGATACACAAGGGTGCCTTTGTGGACTCAAGGTTCACAGGGGTGATCGTAGAGGCATGGTGCACAGTTGGAAATATGGGGTGCTCTTGGAGACCTCACAGGGCATACTTGGATATATGGGGCTCACAGGGGTGCACTTAGAGACACAGGGCATACTTGTATATATGGGGCTCACAGTGGTGCGCTTAGAGACACTGGGCACACAGGGCATACTTGAAGATATGGGTGCACAGGGGTGCAGTTAGGGACTCAACATGCACAATGACACACTTGCAGACTCGATGTGCAAAGCCGTGCACTGGGGAAAAAGGGGCAAATAAGGCTCACTTAAAAACATGGGGTGCCCAGGGGTGCACTTGGAGACACAGGACATATAGTACTTGAAGATACGGGGTGCAGTTAAAGACTCAACATGCGCAGGAGCACACTTGCAGACTCGGTGCCCAAAGCAGTGCACTTGGGGACATGGGGTAAACAGGACACACTTGAAAACATAGTTTGCAGAGGGGCACACTTGAAGACACAGGTTGTACAGGGGCGCACTTGAAGACACAGGGTGTAAAGGGGGGCACTTTCAGACATGGAGCACACAGAGGTGCACTTGAAAACTTGCAGCACACAGTGGCTAACTTGGAGACTTGGGGGACATAGGGGTACATTTGAAGACTTGGGGTGCACAGGAGTGCACTTAGAGATATGGGGCACACAGTGCACACTTGGAGACATATGGTGTGCAGAGGTACACAGAGGTGAACTTAGAGGCATGGGGCACACACAGGGCACACTTGGGAGACATAGGGGTGCACAAGGGTGCACTTAGAGTCACGGGGCACATAGGGCATACTTGCAGATTTAAGGGTGCAGTTAGAAATACAACATGTGCAGGGGCACACTTGCAGACACTTGTCTGTGTTTGTGGCTATAGATCTGCACCCACACACCTGGGGGGGGGGGGGGGGGGGCCTGTCAGCTAGGCTTGTCTGTGCTTACCAACTATGCTTGCTTTCCACCCACTCTGACCTCCGGCCTGTCACTGACTCTACATCTGCCAAGTGATCTGATAATAGTCTTTGCATTGTGATCACTGTCAACTGTCTCCAGAGATGCAGGCCTGGGGTTCATTTCCTTGGGGAATCCACCACACAAGACCAACACCCTAAATGGCATTTCATGGTGAAGACAAGACTTACCTTAATTCTTGTGTATCTAGGTAAGTATGCACCATCCATTGGAAAACACAGAGAGCCCATCTCCTAACCTGGTACATGACAACAATAAAAACAAAACAATACAGTAGTAATACAATTTACCCCAAACCAGCAAATTTGGCTCCGCACCTAAATACTTGCAGTGCAACACTACAGTGCAATCTAGATGTGTGTGTTGTGGTGATCTGCCATTCATTCCCAATGGACACCCAAAGCAAAGAACACACGCCCCTGTACTACAACACACCAGAACGCAATGTGAAATTGTGTGTTATGGTGCACTGCATTGCCCAAAAGTAGGTTGGGTTAATTTTTTTCATGTTCTCATACTCAATAAAGACACAATCAAAGTAAATGGGCTATGTTACAACAACGCAAATTAGTACATGAAAATTAAGGAGTGGATCACCCCCTTTAATTTCTCTCAAAAATAAACATTGGCTTGTGCACGAGCTTTGGTTTTGCCCTTTAGATATCTTGTTCCAAAATAATTGGGAAAATAAATAATAAGTAGGTGTACATTTGACAGCCTATAAATAGATTCTTGCCCTAAATCCATGTATCCCTTCACTAGGTTCACCAAGTCGTTTGTGGTTGATAGAAATGAAACATGAATATTTTCTTCTGAGATTGGCACAAAGAGGGTCATTCTTAATAAATTAAAGACATTGCATTTGAAGCTTGAAAAATGTAAGGGTTATAACTCAGCGGTAGAGCATTTGACTGAAGATCAAGGGGTCCCTGATTTAGCTTTTTAGTGATTCCCCTCTGTGACAACAGTAAGAATGAAAAATTCCAGGCATCATCCTTTGGAAACTGACCCAAAAAACAATAAAAGAAGGGCAGAAATCGCTTGAGAAGTGCACAGCTAAGAAGAAGCAAAGCATTGAACAGAACTTCAAGAGATACAAACCTAAGTAGACCCTCAAAAGGTCCAAGACGTCATGACGAGGTAGAGACTTCTCTTTCCAAATGGGCCCAAAAAGGATCATGCAGGAGAAGCATAAATCATAACCAGACCTTTCAAATGCAAATGGAGAAGACCCAGTTCAAATCTAGCTCAGCCCTCACATGGATGGGGTTTTGATCAGAAGTCCAAATGTCTGACCTATTTAAAAAACTGACCATTAAAAAATGGGGCATAAAAATCTTTAAAGGCTAAGGGGGTCATAGTGCTCAGGATCTGGAGGTCAATGGTCAGGTCTGAGTGCCTCTCAACAAGGTTCAACATAAAGTCCACGATGGCCGTTGGAAGCAAAATGACCCATATTTGGTAAATCAGCTCCATAAAAACAAAGAAGAATTTGAAATTTATAAAGCCCAGCTTAAAGTCAGAGCATTTTACCGCAGATCAAAAGACCCATGTGCAAGGTTTGTTATCACCACTGCAACAAAATCCCGTCTTTTCTTTTAAAATGTATCCAAAGACGTAAATCTTGAAAAAAAATGTTCATAAAACTGTTGAAAAATATAGGGGTAAATAGCTCAATGGCAAACTTCGACTGCAGATGGCAAGGCCTCTCTATTGAACGGTTTGATGACCTCCACAACAGTAGAAACACCTGATCCTTTCTTTTAATATTGACTCAAAAAAAAAAAAGTTCATAAACTGTTTAATAACACAGCAGAAACCAACTTCATTCCATCAACTTGGGTACATTCAGCTTGCCCATATACGGTTTAAATCTCGGCCGTTCCCTGCTGAACCAGCCGAGATTCGAACCGTCTATGGCCGGCTTAATTTGACTGTTTCATATCTTTGATGTTTTTTCTCACTCTATGTGCCTTAACAGTTAACAGTATGGTCATTGTTTACATACCTGTTCTAGTTTTGTAATTTTTTGCACTATGACGAGAAAACCAACAAACAGAATGAAATGAAATGCTTACTTGCAGCGGTTTTCCTTTCTGTGAATTATTTTCTATTCACCTGAAATGTGCCTTTGAACTTTCTGCAAAGTTTGGCTACTCAAGGATGAGTCCGTTTCCTGGAACAGCCCCCTCCCTCCTTGCACATCATAGTCCTCTCCTCTTCTGGGAGTGTCTAATTACTATCTGTGCTGGTCCGTTCGGTCCATGGAAGGAGGCATGCTGCCTAGGGCTTCAGAAATTACCAGGGAATTTTGGAATACTTTGAGAATCTTTTTGATTCAAAAAGTTTATTTTTTCCCTTGCTTGCAAATGGAGCAAATATAACCTGCTGTTGCTATCAAGATCTTGACTGGCTCAAAAATGTATTGAGATGGGCTTTCTGTTCTTCCCAGTCTATTACCCTTCTCTATGATGCTCCCAATTGGCCCTGCTTGCCCTTCCTCCACTTTTGATGACTGTATTTTTTAAATTTTGAAGTGATCAGTCTATACACACAGAGTTTATTGTAACAGAATCTCCTGAAGAAGCCGTGGACGGCGAAACATGTAGAGAGACAATTTACTTCTGTTGATATTTGTTACTGATGTACTGTGGTTTTACCCTTTTTTCACATATGTATTTTTAATTCAATAAAAATGTTCTATTTTTCTAAATTTTGTGTGTGCGCTTTAAAAGTCCCAATTTCTCTCCTTCTATGTTATTCTTGCAATAAGGGATGTGGCGCCTAAATTGAGTCTTTCCAACAGACTAGCTCTAAAACTATAATTGTTTGAAGGTGTTTTAAAATGGGTTTCTGATTTTTTGGGCGTGATTGTAAGTGGACATGGTCAGTAGGGTGTCCCCAGATTTCATTTTGAAAATCTGGTCACCTTAGTGAAGGGGAATACTATAGGGTGTAACCTGATTGACAGCTCTGAGTCTCCCGGGTCTGCTGACATCACATCCAAGATGGTGGCACCTATTAGCAGTTTCAGGGCATTTTGGTGTCTACAGCAGGGGTCTCCAAACTTTCCAAACAAAGGGCCAGTTGACTGTCTTTTGAGCTTTAGGGGGCTGGATTGGGGCTAGTGGAATGAGAAAATTCCCCAGTGTTGTTGGGGGTAAACAATGCCCCACCAATGGTTTTAGTGGGAGAAATGGTGCCCCGTTGTTGGTGTCAGTGGGAGAAATGGTGCCTTGTAGTTGGTGTCAGTTAAAGAAATAGTCCCCCAAAAGGCCAGATAAAGGCAGGTAAAGGCCCACATCTGGCCCCTCAGGCTGCAAATTGGAGACCACTGGCCTACCTCCCAACTCTCTGAGATGGGAATGAGGGACACCTATTAGCAAACGTATGTAGGCATAGGACACAACACCCTTGCCACGCCCCCCCTTAAAGGAGAATTGTGCAAAAAAAGATTGGTTAAACCCACAAGTGCTTTTTTACCACTTATATTCCTTTATATTGGCTTTTGGAATTGACAGTTGCAGCAGTTTAGAAATTGGATGAAAGGTTTAGCACTGGGAAACACTTTTTGAAAGATAAATAGTGCATTTTATATACAACTAAATAGATCAGACCCAAATGAGGAGGAAAGAGGGACAGAGGGACTTTGTTCCAAATCAGGGACAGTCCCTCGAAATAAGGGACAGTCCCTCAAAATTAGGCACAGTTGGGAGCTATGGACTGGTCTACACAAAGCAGAACTTTATAGAAAATATGTAAGATGTACAAACAGTCTTGTGGGGAGATTGATGTTGAAATGAATGACCCGGGGACAGGGTCTCTTTGAACATTGGGTTGTATTTTGTTCTTTTTATCTAGAAACCACAAAAATCAGTAACATTTTATCCTTAATGGAAATGTTTTTCAGCATGAAAAACTACAATCACTTGTCCATCCATCATAGACTTCCTGGCAATGGTTTGTCGATATTATCATACTGTGCTTTATAAGACAAATTAATGGAAACCTCAAACAAAAACAGCAAACACAAAGTGTATGGTGAGTAAGGTTTTGTACCTCAGCGACTCCTCCATTGTTGCCCCCCCAATTCACCGGAGGGACCAGATTGCCCGTCTTTTGATCTATTCAATCAGAACAGAGGACGTAATGCATGTAATACCATCCTATTATGGCGCTCTGTGAACGTACAAAGAGGAAAATGCGGGCGAGAGATCTATTCAGCTGAAAAATATTTTGCCTCTGAGCTACATAAATACTTCCGTAATTACACAAGAATATACTCAAAAAAAGCATTCCGCTTAATGCAACCTGCTACACTGAAAAGGAGAGGATGGCAGCTAGATCTGTTGTCTTGCAGCAGGGAGGGGGTCCTATAGCTAACACCAATCACTTAGGAGAATTCAGGGCCTAATATATGTGTGTATAACCCTTATAAGAGATCAGCTGTATTATAAAATTCCTGTTTTTTCCATATTTCAGTTTTAGTTTGTTATTGTAGGCCGTACGTGGGTTTTATGCTGTGCTTCCATGTGCATTGTTTTTTATTGGGAGCATGCCCAGTTTTGCACTCCCAGGACTGACCTGATGAAGGGGGAAGTGTTTGAAACATGTTAGCTCTCTTGTTTTACATTTCATCTTGGCATGTATTGCCTTGGACCTCTCTGAACCTAGATCTGAATCTGCAACCTCTGCTGTGTCACAGTATCCCTTCTTGTGGAGCCACATGTGATGCTAGACAGCTCCTTGGACAATTCCTTGGACAGCCTTGCCTTGAACCTTGTTTCTGGTGAACCTTTAACTTTTTGCTCCTCTCATGAACTTCCTATATAAGCCATGCCTTTGCACTTTCTGTTTGCCAGATTACAGTGTTCTCTCCAGCTGATATATTGCTCTTGTCACTCTTGCTGTGGTTCATATCTTCTCTACCACTCGTTACTGAACTTTGGCTTGTTCCTCGACTAAACTTCTGCTTGATCTCAACTTGCAACCACTTCTTACCAAGCTTTGGCTTGTTTACCAACTATACTTCTGCTGGATCCTTACCTGCAATATCTGCTACTGGCCCCCGACTTGCTCACCTCCTTTTAGGGCAATCCTGAGGGCTGTGACCTGGTACTAACACACAGCAAAACCCATCTACCATCAAGAGCTCTGATGAATATCAGTTACTGCTTAGACTTCGCACCTCGGGTGAGCCCGCGTCATCTGCCAGGGTGACCTGCTTGTATACCTGTCCTGCTGGTTGGTGGGAGCCTCTGTATTGCTATAGCTACTGGTCTCCAAGCCTAACCCCTGTTCTACTGATTATCCAATAGTGCATTCAGACTATTTGACCATAGTTATGGTGACCTTACTGCTTCTTACATAGTTGGACTTCTCTCCTGCCCACCTTCCCTTTGGGGGTACTATGGTACATATGAGCAGCTCCAACAAAGTGACTCAACTTGACTGACAATACAGTCTTTCCCAACACTGAACGTTAATAATATTGCTCCTTGACTTCTAGTGCGCTTGACCTGATGGAAGGGAATGTGTCTAAACCCTTGAATATATTGACTCTCTTCTACTAATTATCCATTGAACTTTGTAGACTCTTTGACCATTGATGTGACACCTTTACTGCTTCTTACATAGTTGGATGGGTCTCTAGACCCCTTATTCTTGGTATATGTAAGCAGCTTCACCAAAGGGACTCAGCTTGATTGACAAGATGGTCTTTTCCAACACTGGATGTTAATAATATTACACCTCGACTTGATAAAAGGGAAGGGTCCAAACCCCTGAAAGGCATTGGGTCTATTATTCTACTGGCTATCTAAGAACCTTTTGAAATCTTTGGCCATTGGTTTGGCTCTGTTACTGATCCTTACATAATTGGACTTCTCTACAGACCCCCTCCTTTGGGGATGCTCTGGTACTAGTGAGCAGCCCCACTGTCAAGGATACTGAGAGTAAGTATCCTGTGAAACAGGCGTAACCAGAAATGTGTGGACTTGCACAGAGAACACCAGGCGCAAATATGATATAAAATAATGTAATTTATTAAGAATAAAAGTCAGTAACAACAATATAAATGCACCTCCAATATACCAGAACTGCATGAACCAAAACCAGAGAATCTAATGAGTGAACAAACAATGAGCCGCAACCTAAACCAAATATATACAGACAGTAGGATATGGGCAAGAAGCATAGTCAGTGTCAGAGCCGGGGTCATGCACAGGAGATCAGGCAGAGGGAGCAAGGGGGCAAGCCAGAACAGGTAGAGAGTACACGGGAACAGAAGCAAGGAGGCAGGAGGCGGATCAGGAGCGGGAACAGAATTAGGGTTAGGATCAGAGTACAGGTACACAGTTTGCAGGTCAGGGGCTCATGGGAAGAACACCAAGGCAACATGACGGACTAAATACTCTTTCAGCAACAAGCATCAGGTGATGACTGATTACTATGAGCTTCTGGCTGCTGAGAGACACCCACTGATGGACACTGGAACTGCAGACTATAGGTCTGGGAGCCACAGTGCCACCAGCAGGTGAACCAATTCCTGACACCCAACTCCTAAGTGACTTTCACAACACTGGATGTTAAAAATATTACTCCTTGACTTCTAGTGCACTTGACCCGATGAAGGAGGGGAGTGTCTGAACTCCTGAAATGTGTTGGCTCTCTTTTTCTACTGATTATCTAATTACCTTTTTAGACTCTGACCATTGGTGTGGCTCCCTTTCTGCTGATTACATAGTTGGACTACTCTCTGGAACCCCCTTTCCTTGGGGATGCTCTGGTACATGTGAGCAATCTTAATGGAATGAGAAGATGGTCTTTTATAACACTGGATATCAATAATAGGAGATCTAGCACCTCTTATGTACCCTGAAGGAATGGCTGATGTAAGTGGGCCCTTTCTTATGATCCTGGAAAGGTTAAGGATTCCCAATCCTATGAGAATGCACAATACAGCATTTCCATTATCCTGGTAGAAGATCCAATGATGTCATCCTCACCTACCGGAAGTATCCAGAAGCTGGATTGCAAGGTAATATTTTTTTACTTTTATTCCAATTTTTTTTTTCTTTACTCTTTAACCATTTGGAGATGGAGGGCTAGCAGAATAAGCCAACCTTGTGTTGTTATGCAACGTCCAATTTAAATTCTTCCACTCAACATAAGTTATGCACCATGCATTGACTTTTCAGCCTCATCCCTTGCCAAGGTCCACATCCCACCAACGAGCTGACGTCTCCGACGAACGCTCTCATCAGCTGGACTTGCTGAGACGAATGCCAAAAAAATGTCCAACTTAATTTTCTGCTGACACAAGCGGCTTCCCATGTGACATTTGCTGCTTTAGTTGATGGCGCAATGGCTGAAAGCTGCGTAAGGAGATGACCTTTCCGTTTTATCTCTGAGGCCCCTGAAAGTTTCACTTGAAGCTCGCTCTGCTCGATATTGAAGGTAACAGCAGCTCTGTCTTTGTCGTGTGCTGCAGACTTCACTCCCTCTGAATTTCGATGAGCCGCCTTTTCAACTGTATGACTAAATCTCGGTCCAATGTGGTCCGCAAAGTGACAGATGTCTGATGGAGGTTTTGTATTCTTTTTTTTCACTCTTGTTTTTATAGGGAATGACACAAGTCCTCCAAAGGTCTTACAGTCTTTCTGAATCTCACTGAACTCTTAGATGTCCTTTGCTTTACACAATGTCATAAATGAAGTCCTGTATTTAAAGTTTACTAATTCATACATATATATATATATATATATACACACATACTGTATATAAAGATAGAATATATATTACATATACAAGATAGAAAGAAAGAAAGATCAAGTGGTCTGTATATAAAAAACATTGTGTGAACGACCCACCCATTCGCTTTGGCACCACGATATTTGCCATATTGTTTGTAATATGATGATGTCCTATGATAGTCAGCTCCATCTAGTGGCCATAACATAGTATTTTCTTGATTGCAGTATTTCAAGAAAATACTGCATCATGGCCACTGGATTGAGCTGAAGATGTTGGGAAACTTTTAGATACATTACAGGTATTATCCACAATAGCACTGACAGGACCAGGCCAGTGCTCCTGGTTAGCGTAGGTTGCTAGGCAAATTTAGTTTGGCTTCTTTGTAGCAATGGTTGATTGCTTTAGTCTTCCCAGTGTTTCTCAGGCTGCTGATCTGATTATTTTCTCATGCATTCTAGAGGATTCTAGAATCACAGTGGGAGAAAAGACATCTTGAAAATTTATGGGGACCCAGTTTAATCTCTGGGGAGGTGTGTCAAGTAGGTGGCTGGAAAGCCCATCAATAGCCTGAGGCCTGGAGCAATGTGCACGGGTCCTGGGCCATGCAAAAGGAATTCCATTCTTAGGGGTCTTTGCCCCTAAGGGCAGTCTGCTGGAAATGCTGCCGGAAGGTCATCGAGGTCCCAGCTGTAGCTTAGCTCGGAGGCCTATTTTCAAGAGGTCTGGTCTGGGATTTTTGTGGTCTGGAGAGCTCACTGAAGAGTACCCAGTGGATGTTGGGGGAGAGTGTTCAACTGTCCCGTGGTATTGTGAGCCTGTATCTCCCTCACTGAAGAGTGCCTGGTGGTTATCAGAAGGAGGCAGCCAATGATCCTGTGGCATAGTGAGTACCAACCTAAATTCTGTGCCCTAGTGACTGTGGTCAGTTCTGCAAGAGGAGGTCCTAGGCATTCCTCAGCCAGTAGAGAATCCTGAGGGAACTTTCTGTCAGATCAGTGGAAATAGAAGAGTCCTCAAATGGTCAGTTCAGCATTTCTGGGGTATTCCGTGCTCCCTTCACCCCATTCAAGTTAAATCTGCAATAAAATGTAAAAAATGTAAAAAAGACACCCCTAGACTGTTTTTTCGTGGTAGTGAGAAGGAGAAGATGCTGTGTGTGCACTAGAGTTTCTACTTGCTATCAGCAGCTCCTTCGGGGGTAAGCTACATGCAAAATATTTTTCAAATAGACCCCCAAGTGTCTCATTATGTAGAAAGCCCAGAATGGCAGTTTTAAACAGATGTATACCCATCACTAAAACCCCAGATATTTATAGCTGGAAGGTTGTTGGCTTTAGGCTGGAGTTGTCCTCTTCATTTATCTAAATGACTCTCCTGGAGCCATTATCGGTTCTCTAACTTCCTGTTGATTTATATGAATGATTGCTGAAGGGAGGATTTTGTGCTCTATTCCCTCCAATAGCAGCCCATTGTGGGCATAAGAGAGCAGGAAGAGTGGATGCCCACTGGACAGTGAGGGTGGACTGCTTGGAGGGCTGCATTCACTTTCTCTTCTGCCTTGCATGGGACACATGGGATGCCGCAGCTATGGGCCACCATTTGTTTAAATCAGGGGAAACTGCAGTGAAGAGAGGGTGGATGAGAACCGAGGACAGGCTTGTACTTAAACCGGAGAGAGAGGTAGGAGAGGAATGGCAACAAGGAAACAAGCTCATACCTGCTCTGCAGGACTGTTATGGATAGTGCTCCCTCCACCCCTGAATGATCCAAAAAGCCAATTAGCCATCCTACCTTTCTTAGAGTCCTTCAGTCCCTCTCCCCCAGAGCCACACAAGGCCCCTTATTTCAGTGCACCTCAAAGAGCCCCCAACCCAGCCTCCCTCCTCACCTACCCTCCTTCATCCCACTTGTGGGTAGGTTGAAACAGTTACCTGCTGTCCTTGCCGGGAGGGTAGGCGTTAATGCCATGTCCAGTTTCTTGGTCTTTTTGGCAGGTTCTGCTCTGGGTCATGTATCATATAAATTGGGTCAGTGGTCCAGCGCATAAAGTGGAGTGTGCTGAGTGGAGTAGAGTGGGGTGGAGTTGGGTAGTTGTTGTTGTGAGTGCAGAGTGCTCCATGGAGAAACCCCCAGAGAGTTCTAGCACAGTGATGGGTTCCAGGATCCACAGAGGACAAGGACGGAGGATGAGACCACAAGGAGCAGAAGAATGTCATTCATCCCTGCCCGCATGTAAAAGCATGTAACTTGGGGTTCGCCCTGAAGACACCAGTGCTGGAGAATGCCTTTGGAGGACTGTAACTACTGGACTACACATTCGCAGGTATGCCGGGGCAGCACTCAGTCAGTAGTTTTAGTTAGGGAATTAGGAACGTATAATGCCTTGCCTGTTGGTCTGTGAATTGTCTACACTGTGCCCTTTTAAAGTAAAGTATTGAAACGTTGTCCCTGCCTGGTCTGAAGTTACTAAAGAGAAGAAATTCAAGTAACCGGCACACATCTAGTTTAACAAGTGGGTCTTTACACATCGGAATATGAAGGTATTCATGAGGAATGGAGTAATTAGTAGACACATGTGGTTGCCAAGAGTAACGGATATTTAACAAGCAGCCTTTCGATAGCATGTATCTGGTATAGGTGGAACAGCCTCTAGCAATGAGGAAGATGTTGTCTGCACTATATCTGTCAGCAGTATGTCTCCCAGAGCAACGAGAGCGTAATGCACCGCAGAGGTTCCCATCCTGTACAGAGGTACGGAGGTTCAAGACTTAAAAGAGAAGTAACGTTTTTTGGGTTTTTTTTCAGATTCAAACCTATCTAGGTGAATGCAGCATCTGTCCCCCGGCACCTCTACACTGAGAACCGAGTGATCAAAAACCGCCTATTGCTCGGTTTTCAGAGCTCTGTGAGCAAAGAACTGTAGACTGCCAGTCACAGCTCTGTGTTCTTCCCCCTCCTTGCTCTTTGGAGCACTGGACTGTGGAGGGGGTGGGGGCAGCCAGCTCAGGCTCTCTGCGGCTCACTGAGAGGCTGAGCCGGGTGTCAGTCCAGGCACCTGGTGGATCCAGACTTTATGGTCGCGATGACGTGGTGCCTGGACTGACTTCCGTGACATCAGCAGAGAGCGGACTTCAGCCCACTTTCTGCTGAAAACGGGCCACAGAAGTGCAAAATGAACTATGTGATCCATAGGAGAAGTACAGCCAAACAAGCTTTGGCAGGACTTCTCCTTTAAGTTGAGAGCACGTGGGGAGCCCACGCAGAGTGCACAGCATGGCCCACTTAGCTACAGGGAAGTGGAATATGCCGGACAGGTGGATGTGGACATTGGCTCAGCATGTCCCTCATAAATGCAAACTACAGAGAAGGAGTACATTGGCACGGGAACCGAGAGGTAACTGGAAAACAGTTGCGGTATCAGTGGGCATGATGTACCTTCACCTCTAAAAGTGGAGGCCCGCCTTAAGGATGAGTATTAACGCACGGCAGCCTCAGCCTGATTCCTAGGTATTGGTGGATACGGCAAAAAGTAAAAGGTACCCCATGTGTGTATTAGAGTGACCTTGTAACAAAGTGCCTAACGTAGCCCAGAAGAACCCACCCCGGGGTAGGCCTTCCATGCGACCCAGTACTTGGTGCCCAAAGGTTAATGGGGAAGCATGGAGGACATGACAAACAAACACCACCCTATCCTTACACTTTGGTGCACAACGTATGGCTACGTCTACTGCGTACACGTGAAGACCACCCCCAAAGAGGCCAGGGCATTAGCTAGTTAGTTAGAAGTTGTCCAGACCTGCCCGGCAATTTTTCACGTGAACAACTTGTGACTGTTTTGAAATTAGCTCCTGAAAAGGGTTTCCATCCCTGATTGGAATATCTCATGATAAGAGGCGTATGTGACCCAGTACTTGGGGCCCAACGGGTTAATGGGGAAGCATGGAGGACGTGACAAACAACCACCACCCTACCCTTACACACTGACATGTATTATGTACAGAGCAAATGTACTCTACTGGCCCGCACAGGGCTCACATATCAACAATATGTAATCATCTTAGCAACCAAGGACACTAGCCTGCAGAAGCTACCTGCTTCCTAGCCATCAAGGATTCTGTCCGGCAGGAGCCGTTTGCTTCCTAGCAACCAATAGGATACATTTATTCTAGGTAAATATTAGCACAAACATTACATGCGCACAGCTTATGGACAAGATTTTATGTAGGATCGTGCTACTTCCTAACAACCTAAAAGGTAACAGGGGCCATCTGCATCCTAGCAACCATGACCCTAGGCGGCAGGAGCAGCCTGTGTCCTAGCAACCGAAAGGATACATTTATTCTATGTAAATGTTAGCAGAAACATTACATGTGCACAGCTTATAGACAAGATTTTATGTAGGATCTTGCTACTTCCTAACAACTTAGAACACCCAGTAACAGGGGCCGTCTGCATCCTAGCAACCAAGAACCCTAGGTGGCAGGAGCCGCCAATGTCCTAGCAACCAATAGGATATATTTATTCTATGTAAATGTTAGCAGAAACATTGCATGTGCACAGCTTATGGACAAGATTTTATGTAGGATCTTGCTACTTCCTAACAACCTAAAACACCAGGTAACAGGAGCCGTCTGCATCCTAGCAACCATGAACCCTAGGTGGCAGGAGCAGCCTGTGTCCTAGCAACCGAAAGGATACATTTATTCTATGTAAATGTTAGCAGAAACATTACATGCACGCAGCTTATAGACAAGATTTTATGTAGGATCTTGCTATTTCCTAACAACCTAGAACACCCAGTAACAGGGGCCGTCTGCATCCTAGCAACCATGAACCCTAGGTGGCAGGAGACGCCTGTGTCCTCTGAAAAGTGATCCGAGCGCATATGTGAACGGGCTGTAACTCCTATTCTGCATCTGTCCTGCATGATCACTCCATCCGCCTCCAGAGCCCCCCCTTCCTGCGCTGCAAACACTCCGAAAAAAAAACAGCGCTCAGATCCCAGAGTCAGAGCAAACTGTGATGGACAGCTGAGAATTCTGGGTATCCATCCCATGTAGAATGTAATCTATAAGATCACAGCGGCTCCCTCCCCATTCATGGGTTAGCCTTTTCATGCTGCCTGCTGGAATTCCGATGAAAGTTTCTCTGATATTTTCAAATACTAAACTAATTGCCTTCCGTGAACCTCGCCGCATCCTGTGTGATCACAGAGTGATCCCGGACCTCCGACCCTCCTGTCTGCACGCTGCACATCACCTGCTTATTTATCTGTGCCCCCCGTCTGCTAGGAGAGGCCCCCCTCACACCAGGGCGGCTGTATAATTGTGGCCCTGACTGTGCCGGGAAGTCGGATTCGAAGGCTCAGATGTTTTTTGAAGGTATCTCAAGAGACACGATTGACTTGTCTTCACGGGAAAAAAATATTTGCTTCCAACGTTTCAGGGATAACGACCCCAATTTCAGGATCTGCTGTTATATCAAATTTAATTTGTTTGGCCTTTCATTGTTCAAGTGGAAAATAACATAAATAGATGTGAGACAAGATGCATGTGAGGTAATGTGCCAGTGTAACACTTCCAGGTATTTATTATCTCTCACAGAGATCACAGTACTCCCCCTGACAATGCAGAAGGATGGCGCCATCTTTGTTCAGGCATCATCCAGGGTCACCATCTACCGCCTGGACTGAGCTGTGTTCACAAATGTCTGACACAGATCAGTGCCTGCTGAAGCCTCTCACCTTGTGACTTGCTACAATGCTACAATGTTGCAGTCTGATCACCGGGGGGGGAGGGGGGGACTGAGGAAATGCTTTCTTTTGCCTGCAGAAGACTGATCATTTCAGCCTAGGGAAAATCACTGAAGTAGAGCTTCAGAATGACTTTTTAGTGATAAAAGGTTCGGCCCTTCCTGAAAACATTCACTGTTGCTGTATATCACTTGTCTCCAAACTTGGCCAGATGTGGCCCTTAGCATGCATTTAACTGTTCCCTGGGGCACTATTGATCTTGTATTGAAAAGAATCAAGCAACCAATTTTATACAAAAGTAAAAAACAAAACCATAGTACAAAACTTCAACAGAAATCCAAGGAATACACATCCATGTTCAGAATATTTACAATATATACATAATCCACTACCAAAACATTTTTTAGAAAACTATTTACATAAAGCAGCAGAGAGGGCCTAAGAGGCACAACCCATCACCTATGTACGCAGCCATTTATCAAAAATTAATCCAAAAAAATAATAATCTAGGGTGATAAGAGACAGACAGCCACACCCGGGAAAGAGACTCCTGGCAGTCAGGGAGGCTTGAAACCCCTCCACGCCTTCAACCAAGCCCCCTGACTCTGCTTGTCACTCTCAAGCACCCGAATCTTCACCTCATGCAAAATGTCATACACCACCACCTCAACAGGAAGGATTTTATGCCGAATGCTGAAATGCGTTCCAAGTGAAATAACGGACTACTAGGCTAACTAGAAAAAGTGTATCTAAACAAAAAACACCACCAGTATTGAATGCTCCGTACACCCACTCAGCATAACCCAGCCTGGAGAGGAAAGGAACACCGAGGGCCTGCCCCACCTGTTTGTATACCTCTATGTTAAAAGGGCAATGAAGCAGAAAATGGTCCATAGTCTCCTCCTCACCTGCACACTCCTCCCGAGGACAGCTACGATCCATCCCACTGCGGAATTTCAAATTGCCCCGAACATAGAGTCTCCCATGGAAGCACAACCAGGCCAGATCCCTAAATTTAGGGGGCACTCTGTCCAAATTAATAAGTCTTAACCCTGCCCTCAAAACTGGGCTTGGGCAATCCCTTAAGGCCAGTGGGTCATAAAAGACTTCGCTCAAGACTCGACTCATAAGGACTTTCCTCGGAACCAATCTGAGATCTTCAGCCGACAATCGCCACTGCCGTAGTAACTTCAGGCACGGAGCAACATAGGCTGGTAGCTGACCACGATGACCCCTGAGATTCTTCACTTGGCCACCTTCTTCCCAAAGTCGCAGAAAAGGCCTAAACCAAGATCTAAAAATGCCTACCCATCCAGGAGGTTCCACTGCAAGCATTATACCAATGTTAAACTTGAGAAAAAGCAGTGAAAAGAAAAGAACTGGGTTGACCATACCTAAGCCACCCTCCCTCCTGGATAGATAGGTGACATTCCTCTTGATGGGGTTCAGTCTAGCCTAGCATAGAGAGACACTGGCAAGATGCAGACAAAGCTGACATACAAGAAGATCGGAATCAGGTAAGTCTTAATCAGATCAACCCTTTCCCTCATAGATAACTTCCATCACTTCCAGCTGACCACCTTAGTATTGGCAATTTCCAGTCTGCCTTCCCAGTTTTTGAGGCCATAATCGCCAGGTCCAAATTCAATGCCTAGAATCCTAATTCTTTCCTGGGGCACTGGAAAGGTGTCCGGGAGATTAAACCCCTCACCTTCCTTTCCCATCCAGAAAACTTCACTCTTTTCCTGATTGATCTTGGAGCCTGATGCTTCAGAATACCGTGATGTCAGAGAGACCACCTCCTCTGCTTCATCCGTCCCGGTGACAATCACCGACACATCATCCGCATAGGCAACAACCCTCAAAGGCGGCTCACCCGGGAGCCCCACTGGCAACCCACACAACATGCCGCTCTCTAGCTTCCTGATGAAAGGGTCGATTGCAAACACATAGAGCAGGGGACTCAGGGGACACCCTTGACGCACTCCAGAGCCAACCTCAAAGGACTGCCCAACCCAACCATTAACAAGAGGAAAGCTTTCTGCTCCCTTATACAAGACTTTCAACCAATCGACAAAACCACCCGGCAGACCGTACTTACTAAGGAGCAACCACAGGTACTCATGGTTAACACGATCAAAAGCCTTTGCCTGATCCAATGTCAGCAAATACTTTCCCCAGCCTGCAGCCCTGCATCTCTCCAAGGCCTCCCGGACAGCTAAAACCGCTGTGAAGGTGCTCCTACCCTGGACCGAACAGTGCTGATGGTGAGAAAGCAAAGACTCTGCTACTGACGATAGGCGCCAGAAAAATATCTTTGCCAGTATCTTTCTATCGACATTAAGAAGGCTGATGGGGCGCCAATTCTTAATCATCGAAGGATCTTTACCCTTTGAAAGAAGAATTACAGCCGAGTGCCTCATGGAGGGGGGAAGTACCCCCTCTGCAAGGCAACTGTTAAAAACCTCTACCAAATGTGGGGCCAGAATAGACTTAAAAGCTTTGTAAAACTCAGCCGTCAAGCCATCCGGTCCAGGTGACTTTTTGATGGCAAGCTGTTCAATTGCCCTCATCACCTCTTCAACTGTAATCTCCTTTGTCAAATTCATCAATGGGACATCTTCATCATTTAGACCTGGAGTAGAGTCCAAAAAGCTTTGCATCTTGTCACGGTCAAGCTCTTTCCTCCCAAGAAAGTCAGCATAAAAGGACCTCACGACCTCCAGAATCCCTGACCTGGACTTTGTCAAGGAACCTGTACTGTCCTTAAGGCCAACGACCGTTTTAACTGCTACACCTTGTTTGCAGTTCTGGTAAGGGTCAGGCGAGTGGTACTTCCCAAAGTCCCTCTCCAGAACCAAAGAGGCATGCCGGTCATATTGACACTTCCTGAGAATGAGTTTCACTTCGGAGATTGCCCCAGGATCTCCTCCTCTTGAGACAAGAATATCCAGCTTCCTCCGTAAATGTTGGTAGGTCATGTATTTATTAAACTGCTTTCTATTGGCTAGGCCCCTGAAGAATCCAGCAATCCTCTTTTTGGTCAGCTCCCACCACTCAGCCTTGCTGCTACAAAAGTCCAGGATGGTCACCTGTGCCTGAAAGAATTCCTCAAAGGATTGTCTAACATGTTCTTCCTTGAGTAGAGTCGAATTCAATCTCCAGATGCCCTTACCCCTCTGAGGGGCGTCTGAAGCATTCAGGACCACAGATAGCATACAGTGATCAGAGAACTCTACTGCCTGCACCACTGGGGGCAAGAAAGCAGAGGTCTCCTTCAAAAAAAACCTATCTATTCTACTCTGACTATTACCTTGATGAAAGGTGAACCCAGTGTCATCCGGGAGGTGCTTAATGTGCACATCCACAAGACCAGCATCACTAACCATACTATTTAAAAAAACGCTATCATATCCCAGCCTGTCCTTGAAGTCCTTCCTGTCCTTGGGCCTAGTTACTGTATTAAAGTCACCTCCAAAGATCACTTGCCGGGATGTAAAAAGAAATGGCTTGATCCTTGTAAAAAGGCACTTCCTGTCCCACTTTGTGTGCGGCCCATAGACATTAATTAGGCGCAGGTCCTGCCCTCCCACAAGGACGTCTAAGACCATACATCTCCCAATCTCCATCTCAATAACCCGCCGGGTTACCATGCCGGTTTTAAACAACACCGCCACACCGCCGTAAGGCTCGGCCGCAAGAGACCAGTAAGATGGACCATACCTCCACTCTCTCTTGGCCATATGAATATCTGCCAAGGAGGTAAACCTAGTCTCTTGCAAAAATTGGGTGGATTGCTTCTTAGCTCCCTCTGCTGCTCATCACCAGAAGCCTCTCTCTTTCTTGAGGCCGCCTCAAACTCAATCTCAGAATCGGAACTTCGCTCTGAAGAAGCTCCAGATGAGGAAATATCCCTCTGAGAGGACCTAGAACGGTTGGAGACAGGCACTGGAGCCTGTTCCGTCCTCACCACCTGCTTCTTCCGCTTTCCAACCTTCCTTCTCTCCTCCAGGTACTGCAGGTCCGCTTCAGAGATGCCCTCATCTCTTGTTTTTTTCTTTGAAGTCTTTACAGAAGACTCCTTTAGAGAGGAAGAAGCGACATTTTTAGTACCCACTACCACTCCTGGTGGGGGGGTGCTCCCTTTGAATCAGACTTAGGAGGGGTAGACTCCTGGGGGGTAACTGACTCGGGGGGCACAGACTTGGAAGGTTCTGACACATGAGGAGAGGGTACAGTAGGCTGGTGGGACACAGAGACAGATACAGAAGGAATACTTACAGACACAGGAGGGGTGGCCACAGGAACTGGGGAGGGATCCTGAGCAGGACCAGGGGAGTCAGTCACCGCAGAGGAGGATGGTACACCAGGGGCCTCACCCTCCATCCTGTCTAGCCTTGACATGTCATCAATTACCTCCTTCTCCATATTGTGCCAGGCTTCAGGACATCTGCTGTAGGGGTGGCCAAGGCGCAGGCACAGGTTGCACCTGATCATCTTGGTGCAGTCCTTGGCCATATGACCCTGACCCCGACACACTGAACATATCAAGGCTGAACAGGAAGAGCTCAAATGCCCCTTTTCTCCACAGCGGTGACACAGCTTCGGCTGACCAGGGTAGAAAATAGTCATCCTATCCCTCCCTATAAAAGCTGAAGAGGGCAGGTGATGGACAACATTCCCATCCCTGGCCAACCTGACTGTTACTGACCAACCCCCAGTCCAGATGTTACGCTCATCAAGGATTTTGCTGGGCTTAGTCAAAACCTCACCGAAGTTCCTTAACCAGACCCCTAGGTCCCGAGCAGGAACACTCTCATTGGTGAGTATGATGGTTATCTTTTTCACCGTTGACCTTTGCGAAACCGCAACTGGGGCCAGACCTTCCCATTCAGGTCTTGACCTGCACCGAGCCTCATAGGCTCCCAGAACAGGTCAAGACCCTCTGGCCTGGTGAAGCTAATGGTATAATCCCGTGTCCCAGCTACATGTATTAGAGCATACAGGTCATTTGCCCCAAAACCCATCTCCAAAATCAAATCCACCACCGCATGCCGTGCTGGAGGGATTGCACCACCTTCCCATTTAAGAATCACTACATTTCTTCTCGGACCCCCAGCAGAAGCCAGAGACCCAAGACCAGATCCCGGGGTGCCCAAAGTGGTAGGCTGCAGAGGGAAAACCCGCTTGGGGCGGAGCTACCAGGAGCAGAGCGTACCACCTGAGCAAATGTAGGTTTATCAGGGCCAAGGCCCCACACTGAAGTTACAGTAGTCTGTACATTACTATTATTATTCGCTGCTTGAACAGAGTTGGTAGGACTGTCCATCACACTGGTACTGGGATGATTTTTATCAGTCACACAAACATTCACATTCCCATCAGGAATAGTCACAGTTTCTGCTGCAATACCAGCTGTCTCCTAAAGCTGTGCTATAGAGTCTTCAGCAGGTTTGGGGCAAACAGCTTTAGACTCAGCTGACGGGGGGTTAATTGGTTCTGCTGAATCTTGCAGTTCCTCTGCAGGAATGTCATTTTTTAAATGCAAACTTTGCTGTACTGCAGCAGGTACAGCATTGCTACACATGGGATTGGCAGCCTGATTGTCACTGGGCACATTGTCAGTATCAGTCACAGTGTTGAATGGCACAAAAATTGTTTTATCCACAATATGGGACTTGACAGGCTTTACCTTGTCAGGCACATTGTCTGTTATGTCCTCATCATTAAACACCAGCTGATCCTCCCGCATAGGAGACTCCATTACCTGGATGGCCCTGAGCATGCCTCCTGAGTCCTGGGAAGGCATGGGGCTGCTTACCTCTCCCTGAGGGGGCAGGGTGTCTGAACTGGGGGTCTCCTCCACCTCCATCTTTGTCATCTTCGCAAACCTTTTATCATTGCAAAACTTTTCTTTAAATGGCCCATCTCTGCCTTCCATCATGGACACAATGGTCTCCTGGTGTTCCACCCGAACCTTGGCCAGTTGGATCTCTGGATGCATGGACCCACGTCTCTGGCTATGCAAGCCCTCACGCTGCCTTCTCAGGCGCTTCAGCTCTGCTCTGAGCTTGTACAGCTTGTCTCTCTCCTTATTCGGGACCTTAATCCCGGCCACCACTCGCTCCCAGATGGCCCCAGAACCTTCATCTTCACCAGGGGTAGAGAGATCCCCAGCCATGGTTTGTACAGGGGCAGGTATGTTACCTGATGGCCCAGGAGATGGCTGAGAGCTTCCAGCAGGAGAGGCCCCTCTGGCCTTCATGGCTTCCCCAGAAAGGGGCCAGGAGAGCCACCACCACTCCCCTGTCACACGGATCACCTGAAGGAGCTCCAGAGACACCTTCCTCCTGACACACCTGTGCTCCAATGATGCGTGGGGCACTATTCCTCCCACTGACACCAATGATGGGGCACTATTCCTCCCATTGACACCAATGATGGGCCACTAATCATCCCACTGACACCAATGATGTGGCACTATTCCTCCCACTGACACCAATGATGGGGCACTATTCCTCCCACTGACACCAATGATGGGGCACTATTCCTCCCACTGACACCAATGATGGGGCACTATTCCTTCCACTGACACCAACAATGAGGCACTATTCTTACCACTGACACCAAAAATGAAGTACCATTTCCTCCTGCCAGCAGAAGACTGATCATTTCAGACTAGGGGAAATCACTAGACTGGAGCTCCAGAATGGCATTTTAGTGATAAAAGGTGGAGCCTTTCTGAAAACATTAATTGTTGTTGTATATCATTGGTCTCCAAACTTGGCCAGATGTAGTTCTTTGCTTGCCTTTAACTGTCCCTTAGGGCACGATCCATACCACTGACACCAACAATGGGGAACCATTCATATCACTGACACCAACAATGGGGAACCATTCATATCACTGACACCAACAATGGGGAACTATTCCTCCCACTGACACCAACAATGGGGAACTATTCCTAACACTGATACCAACAATGGGGTACTATTCCTCCCACTGACACCAACAATGGGGAACTATTCCTAACACTGATACCAACAATGGGGTACTATTCCTCCCACTGACACCAACAATGGGGAATCATTCTTATTACCACTGACACCAACAATGGGGTACTATTCCTCCCACTGACACCAACAATGGGGAATCATTATTACCACTGACACCAACAATGGGGAACAATTCCTCCCACTGACACCAACAATGGCCTCTACCGCAGCCCAAGTCAAGCATGCAGGATGAGATTTTAGATTTTTCACTGGCTGCATGCTTGTTCCTGGTAGTGATGGCAGGATCCGGATAGCACACAATGGCAGCCCCAACATTTCTGTCCCTACAGGTTCTCTTTAATTTATCAATTACCAAGGAAGGCGGCGAGGCTCAGGACTGACAGCAAATTGGATTTCGTCTTCACATAGTCCTCGCCGTACGGGAGAAGGTAAAAAAATTACGCCGGCCTCTTCCACCTGCCATCTGCTTTCCTCTGCTTTATCGCCGCGTAATAATGTGCGCGCACAGCTGGACTTCCTTGTACGAGCAGGAGGCACTCTGCCCGACTATCGACAGAGCCCATCTACCGCGTACTGAGCTGTAATTAAGCAGAAAAGGTATTTGAGGAGAAGCTGTACTCCAAATTAAGGGCGAGCGACATCACGGGAAGAATTGTAAATGAGAACAAGGAAACGCACTCAGCATTAATTCTATCTAATGAACGCCATTGTTCTAGAACAGCTACAACTATTTCGATAAGGAGGAACAAAAAAAAGATTTATGTGCCCTCCCCTTCTCCCAATAGACAGAGTGTAGTGAGTAAACCTTTTTTAACCACTTCAATACCGGGCACTTTCACCCCCTTCCTGCCCAGGCCAATTTTCAGCTTTCAGCGCTGTCACACTTTGAATGACAATTGCGCGGTCATGTAACGCTGTACTCATATGACATTTGCATCATTTTTTTGAGACAGATAGAGCTTTCTTTTGGTGGTATTTAACCACTTGCCGACCAGCTCACGTACATTTACTGCGGCAGGATGGCTCTGTCACCGTACGGTCCGTACAGTGATCTCTGTCATGTTCCGGTAAGCCCATCCCCCCTACAGTTAGAACACACCCAGGGAACGCACTTAACCCCATGATTACCCCCTAGTGTTAACCCCTTCCCTTTCATTTATACATTGATCAGTGCATTTTTATAGCACTGATCAATGTAATAATGTCACTGGTCCCCAAAAAAGTGTCATTTGGGGTCAGATTTGTCCGCCGCAATCTCGCAGTCCCGCTAAAAATTGCAGATAGTAAAAAATAAATAAATCAAAGTCCATAAATCTATCCTGTAGTTTGTGGACGCGGTAACTTTTGCGCAAACCAATCAATATACGCTTATTGAGATTTTTTTTTTTTACCAAAAATATGTAGAAGAATACGTATTGGCCTAAATTTATGAAGAAAGTTGGGGTTTTTTTTTACATTTTTTGGGGGGGGGATATGTATCATAGCAAAAAGTTAAAAAAAAAAATTTTTTTTCAAAATTGTCGCTCTTTTGTTTATAACGCAAAAAAATGAAAACCGCAGAGGTGATCAAATACCACCAAAAGAAAGGTCTACTTGTGGGAAAAAGAAGGACATACATTTTGTTTGAGTACAGTGTCGCACGACCGCGCAATTGTCAGTTAAAGCGACACAGTGCCGTATCGCAAAAAATGGCCTGGTCATTATGGGGGAAAATCCTTCCATGGCAGAAGTGGTTAATCACCACTGAGTTTTTTTTGTTTTTTGCTAAAAGTTTGCAAAAAAAAAAAAAAATTTCTGTTATAAAATTTTGCAAATAAGTAATTTTTCTCCTTCAGGCTCGGTTCACACTGCAGCGATGCGGGAACCCTGCGAATCCACTGCGGGTTCCTGCATTGCATGTCTCCCGGCGGCAGTTCACAGTGTCAATTAAAAGTGAATGGCACCCCCAGATCGGTTCGCATATCGCAGTGCGAACTGCAAATTCGGACATGAATCAGATCACATGGGTGTTCACACCTTCTGTGGACCAAAAAAAGAGTCCTGTGCGAGTTTGGTCCGAATGTGATGCAAATTCAGCCATACTATCTGTATGGTTGAAATCACATCGCACAGAGATCACATGCGATGTCGGACATCGCACCAGTGGGAACCGGCGCTCACTGATGAGGCTGCACTGAAGAGCACCGATGAGGCTGCACTGATGAGGCTGCACTGATGAGGTGGCACTGATGAGGTGGCACTGTTGAGGCTGCACCGATATGCAGCACTGATGGGCACTGAATGACACTGCTGAGGCTGCACTGATGGGCACTGATGAGACAGTACAGATGGGGCAGCATTGATGGGCACTGATGAGGAGGCACTGATATGCGGCACTGATGGGCACTCATAGGCAGCACTGATAACCAGGGCACTGATGATTGTAAAGTCTTGTTTTGTTTTTTTTTTAAAATAACAAATATGTCATACTTACCTCCACTGTGCAGCTCGTTTTGCACAGAGTGGCCCTGAACATTCTCTTCTGAGGTCTCTCGGTGGCTCTCGTGGCTCCTCCCGGCATCAGATAACCCCCCTAGAAGAAGCGCTCTCCCGGGGGGGGTTACCTTATGGGCGTGCTCCCGAGTCCAGCATTTGCGTCCATAGGCACAAATGCCCCCCCGATGCCCGCATCATTGGATTTGATTGACAGCAGCGGGAGCCAATGGCTGCACTGCTATCAATCTATTCATTTAAGGGCCAAGAACCCCGGGCAGAAGAAGAGCACGTCTCAGCTGGGTGAAATTCTAGGGCTCAGGTAAGTAAAACGGGGGGCTGGGGGGCCAGTCGCTGCCAGGTGTTTTTTCACCTTAATGCATAGGATGCATTGTAAACCCTTGTTTTGTTTTTTTTACATAACAAACATGTCATACTTACCTCCACTGTGCAGTATGTTTTGCACGGTGTGGCCCCGATCATCATCTTCTGGGGTCCCCCAATGGCGCTCGTGGCTCCTCCTGGCATCAGTAAACCTTGCATCATAGGATGCATGAAGGTGAAAAAACATGAGCGTTTGCAACCCCTTTAAAAAGCTGCTTTTGCAGCTTACTGTACCTCCGACTTTCAAAGACATTCATTAGCTGCTGCATTCTCTGGCCCACATTTGTGTTGTTGTAAATAGGGTGAATGTGACTGTGCAAATGCCATTGACATTTTCTTGGGTTCCATGAGCTTAACGCGGAACAATACTCACCTAGGATCCAGCGATGTGGCATCCGCAAGCTTCCCTGCCCGGCCGCTGACTTCTTCAAGGGCCGGCTTTCGGGTCTCGATCGCCAGCCGCTGTTATTGACTGGGCGCGGAGGACATCACTCCCGCACATGCGTGCACAGCTCACTGTAAAGCGGCGGACAGGCAGGTAAGTAACTTTAATGTAGAAGAGACAAAGCATGTCTCTTCTGCGTTAAAATTTCTGTCTGTCTGCCCATTTTAAAACTTAGGGCTAAAGTTCCACTTTAACCAAAAAGTTCCCTCCAAACCACATCCACCTGGAACATCAGGAATAGGACCACAGATCGAGAGCACCCAAGTCCTACCCCTACCCCAACCTCCAATGCTCATTTCCACCTTCAGGTTCTTTAGCACCACTCTCGGGTCTCCAATCTTCTTTTGCAAATTTTATTGGCTCAGTTGTCTTGGGCAGCAATGCTCAACTATGGCTTCTTCAGAGGTTGCTAGAGGTTCCTTGAGCGGTGGCTGACTGACCTCATATTTAAAGGTGCCTGCAATGCCACTTGGCAGAGCCAGCAGGACACCAATGGTCTTTTTAGTTGACCATAAAGGTGGCATTCTGACCATTATTGTAAGGGGAACATTGCCCACCAATGTAAAGGGCGTTGTTCCACTGACCTCCAATAAATTGATTCTAGTAAACCTAAAAACTATTTTAAGGGTTCCTCTCAGAGGTAAAATGGTTGAGATAGGCTGGTCTGGGGGGGAGGCGGGCTACAGGATACAAAAAACCAGCAAAAAATATATCATGCCTTCTTATGTCATCAACCAAATGGCTGGTGACTCTATTTTCTCTAGTATCTCTGTCACAGGTCCGTAATGAACTCTGTATCCCCAGATGGGTGAGTTTTAGGTATCTTTGGCCTCTGCCACAGACCAGGCTTAGAATCTTCAGACATCTCTTACATGCCAGTTGTGGACTTTTAAGCCCAGGTAGAACAATACTCTATACAACAAAACAAAACAAAAACTCTTGCGCATAAATGTGTGGCCCGACAGTTCAAAGTTTTCGATTGATGGTAGCTTTCAGCCTTGCTGCCCTCAAGGATAGGGAAATCCTAACATGCAGACAAAAAACAGAAAAGAGAGGGCGCACCGGCCTTGTGCATTATCTTTAAAAAAGTTTACCAAAAGAAGGAAACGTAAAAATACTACTCACAAGGGTAGATAAAAATCGCGCATAATGGTCTATTGATGGTGATAATGGATACATCGATAGCAGTCTCCAGACCTACGGACAAGACGTGCAGCTGCTGGCTGACGCGTTTCGAAGGTAGCACCTTCTTCTTCAGAGGCTGGTGCGCCCTCTCTTTTCTGTTTTTTTGAGAACAATACTCTAACATAATTGTTTTATCTTCATCTTCTTCCCCAAGCCAAATGCCTAGGAGGCAAATACTGGACCTCTCTGGAGCTTCAACCTACCCAGGCCTTAGGCATTAGGCCTGGAGGGAGGGGGGGGACGGGACTGGACCCTTAACACATACATCCTCACCAGTCAGAGCCTGGGAGCCAGGAACCCTTCTAGAAGCTCTCCCGAAATAGTTACAGTAGCCTCTTTCCAAGCCCATATCACTGGTAAAACACTCTCAGTGATTGGCCAATGCAGGATAAAGATTCATAACTCAATTGCATCTTTTCACTCTCCAGAAATGCACAGAAGCAAACAATGTCCTGGGAGAAACCTAACGGTTCTACGTAATATAAACAAAGCTCAGGTTGACTACAGCCTATCCATAAGCACTTGATTTAGACTAGAGACGCTCCATCTTAAAGTTGACGTCCACCCTAATCCTAATCTCCATTTGTCCTGCCTCCTTCTCCTTTCCTCTTCCAACATACTTCTGTATTTATTTTTCTTTTTAAGATTCATTGGGCTGCAAAGCGGCACTTTTTCATTTCTTGCAGAGGCAAGAATAACATCTGCACCCCTGTCCCTCCCGGATTCTGTGAATGTGCATACGTGTCTCAGGGCTTCGGGTCCCAACAGCATGGTATTAAATCATGGATACGTGATAGTTTATGTTTGGGGGGTTTTATTTGAGATGTGCAAACAGAGATCACACAAATACTTATAAGTATAACATTTAATCAAGTAATGTCATGTACAAATAACAAATAATATTAGAAAATATAACAAGAATACTTAACTAAAGATGCTGTTTCCACAATGGGTCCCTCCATTATATGGCATGGCCCAGACGACCAAAATCAGACGCATGCATAATGGCAGCTCTAGAAAAAGTATTCACACCCCTTGAAATTTTCAACGCTTTGTTATGTTACAACCAAAAACATAAAATTATTATATTGGTATTTTATGTGATAGACCAACACAAAGTGGCACATAATTGTGACGTGGAAGTAAAATGATAAATGGTTTTCAAAATGTAAAAAAAAAATAAATATGTGAAAAGTGTGGGGGCATTTGTATTCAG